>NC_143488.1:66406304-67006304 GCF_027475165.1 Benincasa hispida
ACTCAAACTTTCTCCCCAAAATGATCTAAACCAAACTTGACCCACCCCCCATAATACGTTTAAACTTTATAAACATTCATAAACACACAAAAACTCAAAGTTCAACGACAAAACAAGCAAAATGAGTATAATCAAACTCTACCCACCCTCCATGGCAAACATGAAACTTCTCATAAACATCAAAACACACACAAAAACCTACAAGTTCAACTCCAAAACAATTATAACCGAACTCTACCCAACCCCACAACATATTCAAACTTCATAAACAAGAATGAATACACATAAAACAACTTTTTCCCCAAAACAATCTAAACCAAACTCGACCCACCCCCCACAACATGTTCAAACTTCATAAACATACATAAACATACAAAAACTTCGAGTTTGACCCACCCCCACACACAATAACGACAAAAAACACATCAAAATATAGTTGTTTGGCTACCATAACTGCAGGATAGCCAATAATTCTTTATCATAAAGCTACTAAGACATAACTAATTTTCTACCATAACTGCAGGATAACAACATATTAGACAACTAAAGAATGAAGTAATCATACTTAATTCGATGGCCCTCTTCACTATGATCGTATCATGTCTTCAATTATTTTTTTTTCATTTTTCCATTTATCTTACATGATCCTCTCTTATTTGTTTTTTAACATCTTCAAGTTCCTTAATCCTCGACTGAGATTGTTCAAAATTGGCTCTCAATTCCCTCACCTCCCTCTCCAGTCCTTGAGTAGATGATGAACACAATGAGCTGCTAACCTTAGAGTGTGTTTCCTCAAATAGGTCAACATGTCCTATTTCTCGACCTTCCTTTGCCTCCAACTCTGATTGAATTTGCAGGAACGACTTGACCCACCTACGTAGTAGAACGATAATCTCTCTATTCTTCCTGTTTGTCTCCGACATTTCCAACATTCGAACAATTTTTTTTTTTTTTTTTTTAAAAAAACAACTATTCTATAATAGTAAATGAAGTAAATGATACACACTCTAAATTATTCTAATGTGAAACGCTTCACTCTTAAAGCGGTCACACAAAAAATACCAATCTTCTGGTCTATTTTTAAGCCAGCCAGGCAAGTTGGTACATGCTTGCTGAAGATTGCCACATTTCCTGTAATGTTTGTGCAAATCTGCTCTAAATTCTTTGAAGGAGTTTTGCATTTGATGTTCTATAAAATGGTTGTTGGGTTTTATGTCTTAAAAACTCGCAATTTGTAAAATCATAAACATTTTCTATTATCAATATACTTGTTATTGATCTCATAAATTGTATGAAAGTCTAAATCCAATAAACTAAGACTCATGACTATTGTATGAGTACTTGAACCTTATGTGGAGACATAAGAGTGGATCGGGTTCGAGTAAATAGTCAAATGATCTATGGTACATGAATGAGGTTGGGTACCTTATTCTGGTAACACCGTTGGATACGACCTACTCTGTAGTTACAAAGAGTTGTAAAGTGCTACATACGATGTGATCCTAATCCGTACATATTATGACATGAGGAGTGGGGGTATCCTATGCAATGAGTTTATAATGTTGTTTACTGTTTAAGACTGACTATTTCACCTAGATGACCTACATAACTCGATCTTAATCTTGAGCTAACTATGAACTCCTGTTTATTCGGGATTACCCATAGATTTGCATAATTGAGGGTTGGCTCAACAGCGCCGGTTCAATATGACTCCCATTTTAGGGGTAAGACCGGATAGATAGCTGGGGACATAGAGTGCAAGACGAAGTTCACACCTACCCGATTTAGGGATAGGAGAAAGGTTGTTCTCTCAAGTACTGAATCCAGGTCTTGAACAAGGGGCCCCACTCTCTCACTGGACTGAGAGAGTTTGATTTGGTGATTGGATCACAAACCAGTTGTTTATTAGAGGATCAGTGAGGACTTGAGGAATAAGACGTAATCTCGGGGATAAAACAGATATTTGACCCAGCGTTATTACAAACAACCTTGTCAACTTGCTGATTATGGTTAAATCATGTGGACATAATATATCTACAGTGAAGGGAGTGTAACTATGAGTTTTAGTGGAATGACCCATTAGTTAACGAATGAAGATTAATCTAGTCTAATGAGTTTAGCCAATTAATCTCGAATCGTTGGAGCCCATGATCCGTAGGTCCGCGAGGTCCCCCTACTAGCTCGTAACGGGCTAGCTCTAGAATAGCGTGATAAGTTAATTTGAAATGTTCAAATTAGAATTAAGGGAAGTTGTAATTATATGAGATATAATTATAATTAATTTTAGAATTAAACAGAATAGGAGAATTTATATATATTTAAATATGATTTAAATATATAAAGATGGATATGTGTTAAAATTAATTTAATATTTGATATTAAATTAATTAAGTTTTATTTATTAATTAATTTATGAAATTAAGTAATTTTTCATTTCTAAAATCAAATAGATTTTTTAAATCAAAATTTGCTTTTTAGATAAAATTGAAAAAGGAAAATTGGAAAACTAAAACACTTTAATGGAAAAATGGTTTTTTTTTCCCATTATCCATCTTTGAACTGGCTCACTCATGAAGCAATATATTTGCCTTGTCTTCTCCAAGCATGAGCTGCAACTCATGCAACTCTTCTCTTTGCATGTTGATCTGCAATATAGTGAGAAGATTGGAGTGAAAATCGAACATGTAATCTACAGAATTTTGAGAGAAAATTCAATTTGAAGAAAGGTTCTTCAACAAAGGTTGTTGCAGTGAGCTTTTCTTCTTCATCCCTTGATTCAAGCTTGTTTTGAGTCCCACAACTCAATCTAGAGCACCAAGAGAATAGTGGGGAAGATCTTGAGGTGGTCTACAACAAGATATGGAGAAGATTGCAGTTGGAGAAGAAGCTTTGAAGAAGTTCTACAAGAGGTATGTCTTGAAACCCATTTTTCTGTAGAAGCATGCTTTATATTATGCCAAAATTAGTGAATTTGAATGCTTAGATGATCCTTGTACTTTTGATGCAATTGATACAATCCTACAATTGGTATTAGAACATCAAATAAGCATTCAATTCGGTTTAATTTTGGTTTGGTGGGTGTTTTATATGAGAAATATGAAACTCGTGCACTCATATGGGTTTTTGAGTTTTAGTTGTTTGATTCTCTTTAATTTCTCATTTAAATTTGTAATTGGCTTTTTCTTGATGAGCTTTAATGTGTTCCCAAGAGTTTGTAATTTATGTAGAGTCATTAAAGTTGAAATTAAGCTGTAAATCGAAGAAACAAGCGAAAAGGCCGAGTTGCAGTTCCAGAAAAATCAGCCTCTATTCTTGTCGTCGCTGAGGTTCCAGTTGCTAAACGATCGTCTAGCTCCAAATGCTACACGATGTGAAGAAAAGTTACACGATCGTATGGCAATGAGCGTTGGTCATTGTGATGTTGAACACTAGACGATCGTGTACCTGTGGGAGCTCAACGATGGGTTCAATTTGCTATACGATAGCATTAAGCGATCGTTTAGTTTTGACGTGGGCACTAAACGATACGTTGAATTTACTATACGATGGTACTATGTGATCGTTTAGCAACGATGAATACTAAGCGATGCGATGAAGTGCTACGTGAAAGTGCTGAACGATTGTTTAGATGCGTAGCTAAGCGATCGTATAGACGAAGTGCTAAGCGATGCGTTGAAGTTTCTATGCGATAGAACTAAACAAATTGCTTACCTACGATGCTGAACGACGCAACGATGTTCTATACAATGGAGCTAAACGATCGTTCAGCTACACGACTGATACTGAATGATGATATGCAACGCTAGACGATTGTGTTATCGTTTGGTTCTATACGATAGAACTAAGCGGTAGTGATAAAGAGCTATACGATAGCCTTGAGCGGTCGCTTACTTTGATCGTTTATCTTTGATCGGGAGCTAAACGATGCGTCGAGTTGCTATGCGATAGCACTACGCGATCATTTACCTTTATGTTAGAGCTAGGCGATGCGTTGAATGCTATACGATGGCATTAAACGATCGTTTACCTTTTCACGTGCTAAACGATCAAGCATTTACTAAACGATTTGGCAAAATGCTAGACGATGGTCGTCATTGCTAAACGATGAGACTTAGCGAGATGCTGAACATGTGCAAGGGTTGCCGGTTTGACCGGTTCTCTTGTGGTCTGGTCTGGTTCAACTTCGAATGGTTCTTGGCTGGTCTGGTTTAGACAACAAGCTACTTGAGTTCGTTTTGGAGCGGTTCGAGCGGTCTAGGAGTGGTTTGGAAGCTGTTTTGTAATAATTAGGTTTTGTTTGCTTGTTTTTGCCAAAACTAAAACCATATTAGTCTGTGTTTAATTATTTATGCATTTGATGTATGTTATAATTAAATAAGTCTTGTATGTGCATATAGTATGCCATTTAGATTTTAAATCCCACCATAGGAAGCATGTAACATGCATTAAAAGTATGTGATAATTGTTATAATATATAGTATGCATGTTAAGGTTTATTGTATTTAATATAAATGTTATATTAAATTTGAATGCCTCATGTATGTTGTGGGTGTTTAGCATGTCTAAAGTTTTATAAGTTGTTATAAAATTGGGTTAGACATTTAAAATCCATAAACAACAGTTCCATGCTCACGTAGGTTGACCACTTGTTTTAATTATTAAAATTTATAAAACCAAGGTTACAAAACTCAACCGGTATATAATCTTGTCTAAGGCTGGGGGTTTTTGAGTTGACGATTTACGGAACACCTCCTACCTGGGGATTATGGTCGAATTATTTAGCGTTGATAACCGGTTTTATGAGCATACGTGAGTGATGTAAGGTAATAAAATGATTTATCACCTAGACATCGTAGGTTAAAATCCAATTATAAGAGTTATACTTGGACAAACCACATAGACTTAGGGTTGTTTTATTAGCCGAAAAGAACCTAAGTATAAATCTACCAAAAATAGAACACTTCAGTGGCAGTTTAATAACTTCTATATGATAGAGTTGTTAGAAAACTTTAGTGGGAGATTAATAACATATACGATACGTTATTTTTAGCTCTCACGTCTCTAAGAGTTCACAATCCAGATTTAAGCAGTACTTCGTGTCACCCTAGGAGTGACCTCCCTACGGAGAGTATTTTTTAGCTTAATTCTAGATTTTGGTGAATAAGAGGAAGTTGTTCAAATATAAGTCTATTATACGATAAATAGATTTCAACTACCACGTCTCGTTATAGTTTACATCGTGAGATTCATATGACGCTTCGTGTCACCCTGAGAGTGACCTCCCTATGGAAAGTAGTTCATGGTAAGTGGGTGAAAGATATATGTCAATATATCCTGCAACCTCCTCCATTAGTCTGAACCGTGAGATTCCTATGTTGCGTCTGCTGGTTAGCTTTAAGCGCCTTTTGCTAGTCGTTTAGCGATGGCTATCCCCACGGAGGGCTGTAACATAGGATTCGGAACAACCCAGACTTCAGTAAAATGAATAGGGTCTTATAGTTCCGTCTTGGATGTTTTCTTCTATTTCGGAGGCAAATTCATACCGTCCTATAGGATCTGAAAATAGCGGGTTACACTGATAAGAATTACTAAGTTGTTAGTAAAGATGTTGACTGAAAATGATAACTAAACGACTATAGGAATAAGAGTGAAGCCTGGGTTGTGAAGGACACCGAGCGGCGAAGAACACCGGATGTGGGAGAACCTTTTGAAACTTTTGAACTGAAAATGATAACTAAATGAAAGAGATGTGGGAAAACCTTTTGAAGCTTGCGAAGGACATCGGAGCGACGAAGGACACAGAAGCGGCGAACGAGAGGGGAGCGACGAACGACAGGCAAGCAGCGAATGACAAGCGAGCGATGAACGGTAAGCGAGTGACAAACGGATCGAGAGGGGAGTGTCAGCTAGGGTTTTTCAGATTGGGGTTATTGGGGAAGAAGAAAGGCTTCCGCCCGATCTGGGTGTTATACCAGATCTGAGCTCTCGACGGTTATCAACGATGGACCTATCTCCCGATGGTCCCTTATGTCGTCAGGAGATATCCTATCTCTCGACAACCTGAAGGAAATCAGACATGAGGATTTCTATGAGCAGTGGAATGATAGTTCCAAATTTCATTGGTATATAAACATTAACAATTAGAATCGAGCAATGGAAACATACAGGCTATGCATAAAATGAAATTACCGTATGCTTTACTAAAATCAAGGGAAGAATTATACATATCTTTAAAGAATCATCTTCAACACCCTTGATTACGAACGCTTGATCTATCAGCAAGACTGCCACACACGATCACAACGACCACGAACACAACAATCTCCAAGACCACGAACGCAGCAAACGACCTTAAAAGAAACCTCGATTATGTCGAGTTGAGTACGACACCACCACAATGGCTACCTTGGTATTCTGGAGAATCCATAACTATGGGCTCTATGTGGATTTGGTTAGAGGATGAGACCGGATTAACAACTGTGTAAACGATTGAGCAAGTAGGAGATGACAAGATCTATCGTATAAACGATGCCCAATCGTCTAGAAGAAGCTCCATGATCGTTTAGCAAAAGCTGCACGATCGTTAGCCGGCCAGCTAAGTGACTTCGTGTAGAGTCACTCCACAATCGTCTAGTCTCTCTTCAGCTATCGTTTAGTGAATCCTATTCACTTGACAACCATCGTGAGTCATTTCCGAGAATAGAAACTCTCAATCATCAACTACTAAATTTAGGAAAAACATTTTTCCTTTTATCTCACGGTTACCATGAAACTACCGATAACCTCCCTCTCAATTTGTTATTAGAGAAAAAGAGATAATTATCCAATAATTAATATTATTATAAATATATATGATAATCAACTTACCATAGTATATTTATTACCTATAATTTTAATATTTCATCTCATGAAACATATAAACCATAGCTCTTTTTCTATTTCATGGTATTTAATGTAAATCTCATTTACATTAATCCTCCACTTGATGTATCTCATACATCACACCAATCATATCATATAATCGAATTACCTCTTGTCAATTTGAACATTTTAAATCAACACCAAGAACTGATCCTCAACTTGAATCCATTGAGCTACTAAGGGGACCTTATGGACCTGTAGCTTGAAGCTCCAACGATACGTGAATAACTGACTAAACTCTTTAGTCATGGGATTCACCATCCGTTGACTGTCAGGCACTCCACTAAAGACCAACAGCTGAACTTTCCTTACTACAGTTATATTATGTCTCCATACCAACCAATCAATAGTGTGATAACCCTTCACATATCGCTCGTATGTATAGTTGGGCCAATAACCGTTATGCCCTATAGTTATATCCAACTCCTTAAGTACCACTGATCCCTCTAATGAACATAAGTCATAGTTCTACTATGACTGAGTCCTCTCTTTCAAAGAGAAATTGTGGCCACTATGTTCGAGCCCCGGAATCAGCCCTTAAGGGAGCAATCTATCTACTTACCCCTGCTTCGTGGAAGGAGTAAATTCCATCTTGTGTAACTGAGTTCTCAGCTCCCAAATCATACAAGTCCCTAAAAAGGTAGGCATGTTGAGTTGGAAATTTGGCCACTCTCACCCATACTGATCAAATGACCACCCTCAAAGGCAGGAGTTTCCAAAACACTCAGGATTGAGGTCATGTCACTTATGGTCGTTTAGGTGAGATGTAAGTCTCTAGTATCAACAGTATTATATACAGAAACTAATCATCTCGTGGTCCGGTCTTATACAAACTCTTTGTATAGGACACCCTCACTCACATGTCTCCACGAATGGTCAAGATCTACCATCTGTAGTAGTTCATAACACTTGCAAACCTCTACAAAGCGGGTCGTATCTATAGTGTCACCAGGTTTAGGAATCCCTCCTTAATCCATATACTACAGACCTATTTAGGTTATCACTAAGGCATGATCACTTGTATATCTCATATACATGCTTAAGTTTGCATACAATAACCATGGAGCTTTGTTTATTGGATATGAGTAAATGTCGGATAAAATAACTCTTATTTTATTCATAACAATGTGTATATATTACAAACTACGAGACTCCGGGAGAACTAGGACACCAATCCTAACACGACTGATCTCCTGACGGCTGATTTAGGTGTCGAGGGAGCTTTTTTTTCTTGTAATGATAAGTATAAGGTTAGAGTTGAGTACGTTAACCTGGAAACACTATGGATGCGATCCACTTTGTATATAAAAAAACGATGTGATCCTAAATCGCTCATGTAGAGAAATGCAAGTGGGAGCATCTTATGCAAAAGATGTTTGCATAAGACTAGACCAAGAAGTGATCACTTTTCTTTATGACGCCCTTTACTGTTAAAACTGATTATTTCAATCTGATAACCTAACGTAACTTGATCTCAATCCTGAGCTAACTATGAACTTCTGTTTATTCGGAATTATCCTTTAATCTGCATGGCTGAGAGTCGTTCATCATCACCACTCGATAAACCTCCCATTTTAGGGGTAAGAGCGGGTAGATAGCTGGAAATATAGTCCTGCAAGATAGAATTCAGATTCACTAATACCCGACTTCAAGAATAGTAGATAAGTTGTTCCCTTAAGTACTAACTCCTAGTATTGAACAAGGGGCTCTATCCTCTCTATGTCTACGAAGGACTCAGTTTATTGGTAGGATCATAAACTAATTGTTCATTAGTAGATCGGTGGAGACTTAAGAAGCAAGATATATTACAGGGGTAAAACGATAATTTTGATCTGGCTGTAAATACGAACAATCTGTGAAGGATCGACTTACTGACTATAATTATATCAAGTGGACAAAAATATATTTACGGTGAGGATAGTACGACTATTGGACTTTAATGGAGTGTCTCGGTAGTTAACAAATATTGATTAAATCAGTTAAAAGAGTTTAGCCAATTAAATCTCAAATCGTTAGAGCTCATGATCTGTAGGTTCATTAGGTTCCTCTATTAGCTCATAAATGGATTAAACCTTAGAATAACGTATTGAGAGAGTTTGAAATTTTTGAATTCGGATTAGGAGTTGGATTATTATATTTGATATAATTAATGTTTAGTTATCGAAGTAAACAAAAATTGGAGAGTTAAAATATTTAAATTTGATTTAAAAATTTTATGAATAAATGATTATTTTTTGGAATGAGTGTTTTATTAATACAATATTAGATATTAAATTAAATAATTATTTAAATAAAATTAATTAATGTAAATTTTATTTAAGCTAAAATTTGATTTTAAAGTAACAATTGATTTTATTTAAAATCATTTTTTAAATAATTAAAAATAAGAGAAATTGGAAAAATCCAACTTTTCCTATTTTAAATTTTTAGTTATTATATTAAAACACCTATAATCCCACTATTTGACTAGGTGTCATTTTGTGGTTATTTTAATTTACATGATCTCATTGTATAAGTAACTAATTTTAATTTATTTTTTAGGTTCATGCAAATATAAAATTTGCAAAGAAAAAGGGTTTTTCTCTCCAATTCTCTTCAAGCTCAAAACTCCTCCAAATTCTTCTCAATTTGGGTTCCTGTTGAGAAGCTCTTGTGGTTGTCTACGTAAAGGTTACTTGAAGCACTTTGCAAAGGATTGGAATAATCTAGGGAATCTTCAAAGATTATGCCATAAACCCTAATTATGTTTATCATGAACTTGCATGCAAAATCCATGAAATTAATTGTAATTAGAGTGTTCTTGATTCTATTCACTTCCGTTTTTATGTTCGTGTGTCTTTCATGGTCTCATTAGTATACAATATCTCAATGCACCAACAAGACTCTGATAGGAAGAGTGTTCCTCCAAAGGTTGCACATCACTGATTGACAACTGCTCACCAATCATCATAGGCAAGTTATTTGGCTTGCAATAATTTGTCAACTCAGCTCTTTGTAGCAGATCCTTAATGTACTTGCTTTGGGGCAAATGCATAAATCCAGTTTGGTAAACAACTTTAATAACCAGAAAATAAGATAAACTACTCAGGTTTTTAAGAGAAAAAGTATTGTGTTGTTTCCAGTAACTAAGATGTCATCAATGCATATAAGGAAAATAATCAATGAAGAGGCATCCTTATAAATATACATAGATGTGTCAACTTTGGAACCATAGAAATCCCAACTAAGCAAGAAAGAACTAAGCTTGGAAAACCAAGCACGTGAGCTTTGTTTGAAACCCTAGAGAGATTTATGAAGACAAAGGACATGGTTAGGCTGAGTATACTCACAAAACCAGCTAGTTACTTCATAAAAACTTTTTCCTGTAGGTCGCCATGAAGAAAAGCACTTTGCACATCTAGCTGTCTAACACTCCAACCAAACGAAATAACCATAGATAACACAATCGTGATCGTAGCTGGCTTAATAACACAATTTAAAATGTAACATAATTATTCAAAATAATAGTATAGAGTTATTTGAGAGATTTTCTAAACCTATTTAAAAACTCAGAGATTAAAAAGGTACGTTTTGAAAACTTAAAGACTAAATGGGTCTACTCTTATAAACCCGAGGACTAAAAAGGTACATTTTTAAAATTAAGAGATCAAACGCATGTGTTCTTCAAAAACTTGAGAACTAAAAAGGTAATATTCCTTGATATATATTTTAAGTCTAGATCTCCCATTTTTCTTGCCATATAATTAAGTTTATATCATTTTAATTCGTCCCCAAAATTCTATTCAAGTGTATAAACTTTTAAAAGTTTAGGGAAGATGGAGAATTTAAATGCATGTATATTTTACTCTATTTATTGAATTAAGTTTTATTAATGTTCATAAAATGTATAATTTTTTTTTTCTTTTCTTTTTTTACATATATAAAAGCAAAGTCTACATCTAATCTCCACTGACTCAAGTAGCGTGTGAGTAGGTCATAGGTTAAATAATGTTGCGTTAAGTGTGACATTATTGTTGGTTTGATTATTCTAATTAATCCAACCTGGCTAAAACTCCAATGCTTAATCGATTAACTAATTAATTGATTAATTAAAATTGTTCACACACTGCCTCATCCAAATCTATCAAAACGACCGAGTTTTATAATGCTAACAGCTTTCAAATTCCTTATGTTCAGAACTTAAGATTATCTCACAGACTGCTTTTGAAATTTGAATTGCATTGTCATGTGTAGGGATAAATTTTCGTTTATTAAAAAAAATTAAACAACAGCGTTTGAGGAATTGATGGCATGTTGAAGAATATGTATAAAAAAAAAATTATTATTATTATTATTTATTTCTCTGAAAAAATATGTGACCATTACAAGAATTTTGGAATTTAATGTTGGTTGGAAAAAATGAAATCGGATGTATAATGTCAATTTTGTTTTTTTTAAAAAAAGTAGATAAACCGACATTAAAGACCAACTTAATTTATCCCACTTTCTATTTTCCTCCCATTTTTTTCATTGCCCTCTTCACTCTCTCAATATTTTCTTTATCCTCTCATTCTCACACTTTCCTCTTCAGACCCTCTTCTTTCTCACTTCTCTCTTCCAAACCCTTGCCATTTGTCCGTCAATTGTGGGTGAAGAGTCTGTCGTGGTACAGATCTGGCCTCCGTGTAGGTCTTTTCATTATGCAACCTGCGCGCCGCACCCAGTCACCCGGATCTGCTGCTCGTTCCACCAAGATTTTGAAGAAATACGAGATTTCTGCTACTCGTTCAGATCTGGTAATATTTCTTGTCGAGCAGCGGGTTTCTTGTGGATCTGGGCCCAAATCAAAATGCTCGGAGGCCATGTCATATTTCTTGAATGTGTCGTTCTTTGCCCAGATATGCTACTCGTTCCATCGTGCAACCCGCTGCTTGTTCCGTTTTGATATTTCTTGTCGTGCTACCATCATTCGTGGGTGGATCTCGTCTGTTGCATTAAAAAAAGAAAGAAAAAAAAGAAAAACGAGAGTAGTGGAGAGGAAAAAGGAAAGAAAAAGAAAAGATGAAAGATGAAAGATGAAATACCATCCCGATTACTTCAGTAAAGTTGGCTTAGATTATTGGGTAACTTTTAGTTTATGATTTTGTTTCCAAATTAATTTTGATATTTCTTGTGGCGTTATTCGAAGTATTAGATTAATGTTATCAAACTTTGTGTTTCTGTTTTCTTCACTTTGAACTCAGTCAAGATTTTGAATATGTTTCTTGAATTATCGTTTTTCTTGAATGTTATACATTGTTAATCTCGCTAGCTTCATGGGCTTTCTATATCATTATAAAGTCGCTGAATGTCTAGATTGCTACTTGGTTGTCTCCATGTAAATGTAGAATATGGTAAATCATATCATTGTCGGTATTTTATATATAAGATATAAGTTTTTACTCGATATGCTAGCTTTTAGCCATTTTTCTACATGGTCTCTACTCCCAATCTTTTGATATGAGCCATCCAACTAGATTAGTAATGTTTTATCTATTGATTTTTTGATAGATACTTGTAGAAAAATTATCTAATTTGAAGGTTTTTTTTTCTATAAGTTATTCCAAACACAATATTTCACTTGGGAGCAACTTTCAGAACCTAAAACTGAAATGTTATATGATTTAAGATTGTACTCATACTTTTGCTATTGTATTGTTGTTTCCAGGTTGTTTCTATAAGGGACACTTTGAACAAGTGAAGAAGAAAGAGGCAAAATGGGTATTTGGGTTTGTTTACTTCAAGATTTTTGTTCTAATTTAGTACTTCAAAACTCTCCTTGTAGGTTTCTTCAGACATTCTTCACGTAGAGTAGTGTAGGGATTTGTAGAATCATTTCGTAATTTTTGAGAAATAGAAGTGTAATGTTATTGTTTCTATTATTGTTTCAGAACAATTTATGAACTTGAAGAAGCAACAAAATTTAATTTCGTATTAGAGAAAATCTCTTTTTCCAAATACTATAGGTCTTGAAAAACATCGCTCGAAGAAGAGCAAATGTCAAGAACATCATTTTGATGTTTATGAGAAATGCAAGAAGAGAGAGGTATTTTCTTAATTTAGTTATGTGTAAATCCTGATCTATTGATTGATTGTTGGATGTTTAGATTTTGTTATTGCTCCAAAGAACTACATGTTAGATTTGTGATATGTTTCTATATGTTAGGTATTTTATTCATTGTTAGCTTTTCTTGAAGTATTTATAGAAAAAGTCTAACTCTAAGGACACAAGTCTCGAAATATATCTCGAAATTAATTTTTAGAGTTCTCATTTCTTATTTGATAGATGGTTCTTAAGAGTTCTCCTTTCTTATGCTAACTACTTGTGTTTGTTGGCTTTTGAAATCACTTCTTTCTGTAGATTTGGTGGTTTATTGTGATATTTGTTTGGATTGATAGAATTTTGAACTTTGTTAAGTTTTTGTTTTTGGCTTTTCTTTTCATTGATAGGAACTAAGTCCATGAATCTGGAGATATAAGATTGAAAGCCTGATCATGTTTCGACTTTTGAGATTTGAAGTCAAGTGAGTAATCAGATCTGAGTTTTTTTAAATCATTGTTGTTTATGTTTGAATGTCTGAACAAATCTACAAGGAGAGTTTTTGTAAATCATTGTTGTTTTTGTGACAACTTTTGGGATTTGAAGTACATTGTGAGCTAAGTTTGCTTATTGATATATGTATTCTTGAATATTCTGTTTTTTGAGGTATAAATTTGCTTATTGATATACAACTTTTGAGATTTGAATAATCATTGTTGTTTGCTTGTTTCAGCTTGTTTGGTCAATCTTGTTTAATTCTAATATAAACTTTGGAATTCTTTCTTTTTCTTGTTGTGTGTTGGATTTTGACCATTGTGACTTTGTACTAATTGTGGTGGATGGTGGAGAGAACATAATGAATGAGCAATTGAAAGATTGTTTGGAAAACACTATATAATGACAATATGAGTTTTGGTAATTTGTAGAATACCTTGGTTTTAGAGTTAAATTATCATCTCCAATTCCTCTTTTGTAACTTATTATTATGGATTTGTGAAAACAATTAAAAATTTATTTTGTGCATGTACAGGTTGGTTACCTTGGTTTTAGGGACATGTTGTTTTTAATTTTGTGACCGACGTTTAAAATGGATTGGACAATAATTATATCGAATACATGGACAATAATTTTGCACAATAATTGAAAAACGGACATGGTATTTACAAAAAACGAATATGGTATTTACAAAAAACAGACAATAATTCTGAGCTTTAATGTCGTTTTAAAATCGACATTAAAGGACTTTAATGTCGGTTTTAAACTGACACTAAAGCCAAAAATTCTTGTAGTGGACATTTTGATCTAACGTGATTTTTTTTTCTTTGATGGCAAAAGTTTATATGGGTTTAATTACCAGAATATCGTTGAATAAAAAATTTTGGACAAATCACAAATTGTCTTATCATTTCTCAAATCAAAGACGAAATTACTAATCATTAAATTTGAGACTAATTAAAAGTCAATATGTGTACCAAATTGAAATCGAAGATAAAAATTACCAATAGTACCATGTGCCTTCCTCACGACCATTTGATTGAATAAGCTATTTGGATCCAGTTGAGTCATAATTTAACTTTTAAAGTGAATCTAACACGAAACATACATAAGTCAAACACGATGTTGTAACAATAATTGATAAAACCAAGTAACTTAGTAACAAACAATAACAACAGGATTAGAGAGACACAAAGATTGATAACCCAGTTTAGTATAATGTCGCATACTCTGGGGGTTATATGTCCGACGGAAAGATACTTCACTAGATAAAGAGCTAAACAATTACATAAAGAATTTAACCGATAGACTCCCTCTCCAGCCTCTCTTGTAAAGCCCCCTCTTTAGTTTCAACTTAGGTTCCTTTAAGTTTAAGCTATCCTCACTTCCATACACACATACTTCTCTCGAGTTGAATGAGATCTCTTCAATATAACATCAACTACTCATACCGATTTCTCACTTACTCCCTAAGTGATTTACTAAATTCACTATTATATATAATCGATCGTTGGTAGCATGCCCACCAACAAAGTATATGAAGTTGCATAAGAGTTGAGGTTTGAATAACCTCTAAATGTCCCTTACTATACACACCCTTCTTAATTCAAAATGGCTAACCCTAAACTAAACGAAAAGCACAATATATGCTCATCAAAACATCCTTGAAAAAGACTTTCAAAGAAAGAAAATATCTTATGCAAGAATAAGAAAGAAAATCAACGAGTTCGTGCTAAATACTCCAACCAATAAGAAAAACATCTCAAGACAAAATCTGCGACACAACACAAGTTGCTCAACAAAGAGTAACACATACAATACAAGACATGTACCCAAGTTTTTGCTTGTAAAAAATCAGTCAACCATAGTACAAAACAATAATATTAAGTTCAATTGAACTAAAAAATAGGTTCTTTTGTCTTAAAGATAGGCTAAGCCCAAAATCTAATTAGTTGGGCCTAATGGTCAAGTACATGGACAAATCAAGTCCAAACCCACACATGACCTCATGTGAACTCCATAAATAGAAGAGTTCCTCCTCATTTTTGGTGTTAAAAAATTTAGGGCTGACAAGAGAAACAACAAGTTTTAAAGTTTCATTTGAAAAATGACAAAAAGTTTCAAAATTACAAAAATAGCAAAAAGAATTCATATAATAAAAAATACTAATTAGTAAATGACAAAACTACCCTAAAACAAAAAAATTAAGTACAAATGAAAATACAAAGATATATTGCTTAAAAAACAACTTGAATAACACAAATACACTCTACCTAGACATTCTAGAACCACAAATACATGGTATCTAAACATTCCAGAAGCAAATTTAAAAACCACTCAATATGGTCCTTTATGCAAGGGAAGATGACGAGCAGTCGATGAGGGTCATTAGAAACTTATGGATGTATACAACAATGGACTTCCTTCAAGGTGAGAAAGAGCAAAGTTGATTTTACTAGTAAAGTTGTTGTTGGCAAGTGATTATGTGGAAGAATTACAATTTCATGAAGATGTGACCATTGGAAGTATGATTGCGTTTGACACTAAACTCCATAAGACTGAACAATCCTTGAAGCCTTAAGTCTTTTGAAGACACTAAAGGGCTGTTTGGGGTGCTGATTTGAGAAAGAATGTATGAAGTTCATATGTATGTGGAGTTCATGTATCCGTAGAGTTCATATGTATGTGTTTGAGATACAGAGTTATTTGGTCTGAGTTTATATGTCTATGTTTGGGGTATAGAGTTGAGTTCATATATCTGAGTATCTGATGCAGTTTTTTGAACTCTAAATAATATGCTTTTATGATTACTATTTTTGTTTTGAAACTTTTTTATGTAATAATTCTGCCCATCTTTATTTGGATAAAATATGGAATATAATTTTTTTTCCTTTTAATTTAAACTTTCCTTTCTTTTTTTCTTTCTTTTTTGGGACTATGAACAACAATTAACTCATTACATTTCTGGTAGAAATATGGTTAAATAAAATAAAAAACTAAAGCGAAATAATTTTTTTTTATTCTAGCTCATTTTTCTCCATGAATTTCATTATTATCTTCTTCTTCTTCTTATTGTTACTCTATATTTTTACTACGTCATGATTTTTTTAATTAAATCTCCCTCATCATCGCAACAACCAATGGAATGTCACCATGTTTCTTCAACAGTTTCACTTTCATTTCCTCTAAATTTAGAGGATCATCAGAGAACAAATCTCTATTTTTCACTAATTCTTGCTGAAAAATGTTCCAGGAAAAAATTTTTATTTTATGATTTTTTTTTTTGTTATATATTACATACTTTTCAACTATATACATACTTTTCGTCTAAATATTCTTAACACTTGTTTGATATGTGAATTCATTACGTATAAATATTATACTTAATGTAGACAAAAAAAGTATTTTTTATATAATCAACAACCCTACAACATACTTTAACAGTCATCAATTTTATAGTAGTCGGAAGTGGTTGTCGAAATTGATTATCGAAGATGATTTTTGCTGGATTTTGTAGTCAGGGGTAGTTGTTGGAGCCTAAAGTTGGTCACATGGAGATGTATTGGAGTTGGTTGTCGAAGTTTGTCATCGGAGGTGGTTTTCAAATCCTGAGTTGGTCAGCGAAAGTGGTCATCGAACTTGATCATCTGATATGATTTTCGTTGGATATTATAGTCGGAGGTGACTGTCGGAGTCCGAAGTTAGTCGCATGAAGGTTGTATTAGAGTTGGTTGTTGGAGTTTGTCGTCAAAGGTGGTTGTCGAAGCCTCGAGCTAACCATCGGAGTTGCTCACTCAAAAGTGATCATCGAAGATGATTTTCATCGAAGTTTGTAGTCGGAGGTGGTTGTTGGGAGCCTACGAAGGTAGTTGTCGGGGCCAATTGGTCGTCGGTGTTGGTAACGTAAAGGTGGTCGTTGGAGTTGGGTCACCAAATGTGGTTGTCGGAGGTCAAAATTGGTTGTCAGAGTTGGCGTGCAAAGGTTGTTAGAGCTCAGAGTTGGTCGTCGGAGCTGTCATCAGAGGTGGTTATCGAAATCTAGATTTTGGTTGTCGGAATTGTCATTGGAGGTGATTTTCGAAACTCGGAGTTAGTCGTTGGAGTTGTCATTGGAGGTGGTTGTCGAAGCTCAAGGTTGGTCGCTGGAATTGTCATCAGAGGTGGTTGTCAGAGCCCAGAGTTAGTTCTCGGAGTGTGATAGTGGTCGATGGGTGGAGTCATTGAAAACATGGGAAGAATGGAGAGTTGGGGTGAGTTGAGATGAGTTGGAGTGAGTTGGGCGAGTTAGTAAAATATACCAACTCAACTCTACCAATATTTAAAGTTGATAGGCCAAACAATGAGTTGTATAATATACCAACTCAACTTAACTCATGTTAGTGAGCCAAACACCCCCTAAGCTTTCTTCCAAAACTTCAACTTTAAGATTATTCATTCAAATTATGAAGTGTACACATATTCACGAGAGAGAATCAGATGATCAAGTAGTTGAGAATAAATCATATATGGATAAATCTACATAAATTCAAGTTCAACTCCACGAATCACGTTTCTTTAGAAACCTGGCACAAACACATGTGTTAAAATTATACCCACATTTTTTATTTTGAGTACAAATTCTATGTTGATTCCTGATCTTACAAATTTGTTAGACATAAAAGATTGTTAAGTTAGAAAAGAAGAGGTTCAATTATGTTAGGGTGAGAGGGAGAGATGGAAAACTTCTACTTTTGATCCTTTTCTTCCCCTTTCATCTTATTGTTATTGTTGATAAGTTATCCCATGTTTTGTCTTTCCTGTGATGTTAGAAGCTATACTTGTTAAGGTATTTGATATTTTCTGTTAACCAACCAGGGAATAAATGGCCTAAGGATGGATAAAACCATTATATTTGAGTCTCTAAACCTTAGACTTGTTTATTTTGGTTCAAAAACCATATTTATTTCATTTGGTTTCTCAACTTTTATAACAACTATTAATTTAGTTCCTTGGTTTTTGTTTTTTTTTAACAGCTACTTTTATCATTATATAAAGACCAAAATGACAACTTTTTGATTGAGTTCATGGATAAAAAAGGAATAACAATAAAAGTTCAAAGACCAAAGTAGAAATTTTAATATCATTTAAATATAAAATAAAATAAATCTTAAAGTCGAGGGGCCAAAATAAGATTTAAACATTTTTTTTAATATAATTTATAACATTAATAAAATATTATAACTAAAATAAAATACTATTTTAGTGCATATATTTAGAGCTCTTTTTGTATTTTAGTATCCGTACTTTCAATAAATCTCAAAATTAATTCCACCTACTTTAAATAAACATTAAAGTTAGTCATTTGAAGTTAATTTCTATCAAAAATTGGTGAAAAAAAAGACAATGAAATATATTTTCAAAATTTATAAAGGAAATATTAATACATGGTAAATATTTTAATTTATATTTTTATTTTTGAAAAAAAAAACAATAACAAAATAATAGTAGATACTAAATATGATATTTATTGAAAGTATATGAACTAAATCAGACTAAAATAGAATAAAATTAAAAAAAAAAAAAAAAGGTAGATAGGTTTATTAATAAGTTATTAGTGATTAGAGGGAGAGGTCCCATGAATTAGAGCCAGATGGGCCCAAATATATTAGTTAAGGAGTGAGATAGGATGGTCCATTGAATTGGAATTGGGCTTCCTATAAATTATTTTTCATGTGAACATATTTTTTAAAATAGTAGATGGTCGACTGGCATTAGAAAAAAAAGTTTACGAAGATAAATTTCGCACAAAATTTTCTTAAAAAGGAAATTCGAGTGACATTATTGTAAAGATCCGACATCACAATGGTGGACACTTGATGTTCGATGTTGTGATGATATGTTTTTTTCAATCCTCTTTTTTAACACAACTTCTTGAGAATGTTGGAACAAGGCAGTCGCTATGGATTTTTCTACAAACTTCCTTCACATTCACAATAGCATGATAATCGAACCAAAAACAGTCAAGTTTCATTAATAACCAAAAGAATTGCTTCTAGAAAGA
Source organism: Benincasa hispida (assembly GCF_027475165.1). Classification (NCBI taxonomy): domain Eukaryota; kingdom Viridiplantae; phylum Streptophyta; class Magnoliopsida; order Cucurbitales; family Cucurbitaceae; genus Benincasa; species Benincasa hispida. Next base: position 66,425,819 of record NC_143488.1, read on the forward strand.
GGACTTTAATAGAAACTTCATACTGGGCTACATAAGTAAGAAACATCCATAAGAAAGAACGAAAGATTAGAGCTCACTCTCCTTTTCTGGATTGCTCTTTCTTAGCTGTCAGAAAATATAATAATGATCCATTGAATATATACCTACTACCCTCACCTCATCAACAACATGGTGGGATGAAAGGATCTTTTGAACCTCATTTAGGTCAGGGTATATTCTTTTATTTAAATTAATAAATATCTTTTTTTAAAAAATAAAAAAAAATCACTCTTTTTGTTTTAACACATTTGGTCCTTAACTAAGTTAATTTTTTATTATTATTATTAAGCTAATAGGGTTATAATATTTGGTTCTTTTAAGTTGTTGGTGTGGCAAAACTGTTCACAATAGGGACCAAAAAAAAAAAAAAAAAAAATTATCCCAAATTTTAGAGACTAAACGGTTGCGTACCCACTTAATGGAGTTAATGTGTTGAGTTGATAAATTTGTGTTTGGGGTGTAAGGTTGTTAGATGAAGTTTCTCAATCAATGTAAACAAAAAAAAAATTGATAAATATGAAAAGTGGAGATAAAATGGAATATGAATTCCTCCATAGATGTAAAAAGTAGGAAAGTAAGAAAATGTGGAGTTGCTCGATAAATGTACAAACTTTAATAGTGTTTACTATTGAAGTTGAGCTATTTACACAAATTAAAGAAGTTGGTGGACCAAACAATGACCCTCATAAACCAAATTATGGTTTAAGTCGAATCTCATAGACTAAAAGAGTAATTTTTCTTATTAAGTTATAGTTTTGTTGTTGTTATTATTATTATTTTGGGGAAGATTAGTATTTATATTTATATTATAAATTTAAAATGATTTCCATATATTTATTAGAAACATCAATTAATTTCGTGTAAATAGTCGAAAAAGAACCATGATTAAGTGCAATAAACTCATATGTTCCCCACTACTTTACCATAAAAAGGAAATTAGAAAAAAAAAATCAATTATATTATAAATTTAAATATAGTTCAGATGATATAATTAGATGAAAATATAAAGAGCGGGTTAAAAAGGAGGGAAAAAAGCCGTGCATAACTAAGCGAATAGGAAACAGGGAGGACAAGCTGAGTACAGCTGGCAGAAAGTACGGGGGCTAGCAATGATATCTGCCAAGTCAGAGTGCCAGCTGGTGCTCTATTTTGTATGATGATGTGTACCGTCTCTCAACCGGTCAGCCCCACCCACGTGCCTCTCCACATTTTTCTTCTCTCTAGTTTTCAAATATCTTCCCTACTTTCCACAGTAAATTTGGTTCCTTCAAAATATAAATATAAATCCTAAAAATTTTAAACAACAATTTATTCACAGGTTTTACCACCTGATTTTCGACATACATTTATTTCTTTATTTTCTAGGATTTTATCTTTTAAAATCAAATATATTATTACTCAATAAATTTTAAATCTCTACCTTACACCAATTTTTTAGGTTAAAAATCGATTTTACTAACTAAACTTTCATAAAAGTAACATATGAAAGTAACAATTTAGTTATGAACTTTGATTTGTAATGATTTAGTTCTAAACTCTCAATTTTTATAACAATTTGATCCCTAAACTTTATTATGTAACAATTCAGTTCTTGTATTTTAAAAATTGTAACAATGTAGTCTTTATGTAAAAATTAGCATTAACATTTAATGAGAATTTTTATATAAATAAACCGATAAACTAATTAAAGACTCAATATTTTTATAAAATTCAAAGTTTACATCATAAAATAATTAAAGTTGACATCTAATTTTGATTTTTTTTACGTTAAAGATTAAATTGTTACAAAATTTAAAAATACAAAGACTAAATTGTTACAAACCAAAATTTAGAAACTAAATTATTACTTTCATAAAAGTTTAGGGACCTAAAGTGTTTTTTTTTTTAAAAAAAAAAAAAATCTAATACCTTCCATACTTGTGAAATTTTTATATTTTAAGAATGAACAGTGAAAATATATCTTAATCAATTAATAAATTAAAATAAATTAATCGTAATTATTAATTTTAAATAATTATTAAATATAAATATATTATTTAGATTTAATAAATTTCATACTATTAATATAATATAGTACGTTATCTTAGTTTTTTAATATAAAACTTTATTATTTTATATTTGTTTAATAATTATTAGTTTATAGACATAATAATTTAATTAAATTTAATATAGAAGTATTAATTTGTTTTTATTTTAAGTGATCAAATAATAAGTAATGTAAAAATAATTAAATAGTATTAAATTTTATTTATGACCCCATTAATTGTTCTCTTAAGTATATATTTAGTTGTAGTTTTTATATAAAAAATTGGTAAATCAAATACATATATTCATTTTACATAATTATATTAAAACACAAACATTAATTATTACATACTTTTAAAATTTTGAAATTTAAATCCCATATATTTACTGTACATGCCTATGAAAACAAAATTTGGATCCAAATGGACGGTAAAAACATATGAAAGTGGTGTATTTAATTTTCTAAAACTAATTAATAAGAGGAAAAAAGAGTGTACTCATTTAATTAATGTAAAAATTGAAGATGTTTATGTTGTATATCAAAATTAAAGTAATGGGAGAATTTGAATGAGTTTTGACATGTGAAATATAAAACACATCCACAAGAAGATATTATATATGTATAGGTTAAATTTAAAAGAATAGTCACTTTATAGGTGTGACCTTATAATTATTCAAAATTATTTTGAAGATACATCTACATGTTGCTAGGTACTAAATTGGGCATAGTATAACCAATAGTATGATCTCTTGCCTTACAAATAAATAACCTTGGCATGCAGATCGATGAAGTGATTAAAACAATGTTTTAACTCGGGTTTGAGAATTGAGAGATTAGTTAAAAGTATGAATTATTGTACTAACTAGTTAAGTTTAAAATAGCAAATATTTTTATTTGTGGGAGATCAGAAATATTTTTAATCTATTAAATGAAGATATTTTAACCAATTGAATAGTAATAGGGTAGGGTTAGATAATATATTAAATGAAGATATTTATTATTATTATTATTTTGGGAGCTACAATTTTCTTTTTGTTTGGCATGTTTGTTTCCTTACATTTAAAAGAGTGGGGTAAGGTGGGGGCTGTTATTGGTGGGAACACAAGAAAATAAAGAAAAAAATAAAATCTTATATGCATTAATGCATGTATTAAAAATTGTAATCCTAATTTAAAATTTAACTTTTTTCTTATTAGAAAACAAAACAAATAATAATTATGGATGATTATTCAATTCACTGATGTACTTTCATGAATTTAAATTTTACTACGGTGCCCCCGTATGTTTTTTGGATTTTATTACTTTCCCCAAAAATATCAATTATTCAAAAGTGGCTGTCACTTCACTATTTAGCCTTCGACAATATAGTACTGATTGAACCAAATAAAAGGTAAAGAACAAAGTAATCGACAAAGCTTAAAAAACAACCTACAAAAACATTTTTATTTGATCGACACACAACATTTTCGACAAAAATAAAATTAGAAACGAGGTTTAGATGAATTACACTTTTGGTTTTTAAAATTTGTGTCAAATTAATATTTAGATTTCAAAATTCAACAATCAAATCTTTAACATTTAGGAGGTGCTCAATTTCAATTTTTCAATCAACAGATAAAGTTAATTAATAAATAAATGAAAAGAGTCCAAAAGTTCACATAAAATAGCCCTTTTCAACGTTCTCCATAGCCAAATGGAAGAGTCCAAAAGTTCAATATGAAAAATGGAAAAGAGAAGGACTTTTTTTTGTCCATAGGTTTTGGTTCTACTTCCTACTTAATTTATATATTTCAAAGTATTACATATTTAGTCTTTTAAGTTTTGATTTTGGTTTTAATTTAATCCATAAGTTTCAAAATATTATAATTTTATCCATGACATTTGAGTTCTGTTTCAATTCAGTCCCTATGATTCCAAGATTTATACTTTTAACTACGATTATTCATTAAATATATATTTTTCGTCTTTCGTGTTAATTTATGTTAATAAATTAAAAATCATTAAAATGACTATAATTAATTAAGTTTTACTCTTTTTTTTTCACTTTTAAATTAAATTCAAAATTTCATCATAATTATTTTTAAATAATTGATAAAAATTGACCTCAGTAATCGAAAGTGAGTATTTAATGAAAATTATAGGTTAAAAATGTAAATTCTTGAAACTTAGGGATTAAATTTGGTGGAGATTTGTTGATTGTCTCTATATTTTTCTAAGGCAACTTTCGGTGAATATTGCAGTTGTAACAAATAAAGTCACAACATCTGTCTTGAACAATATGATTCCCAGCATAATAATTTTTTTTCTTTCCTAAACTAGAAATTGTATGTAGAATAATTTTCTTTCCTAATTTGGAAATTCTCAGCAATTGTATGTTCTTCGATATTTTTTCTTATTTAAGGATCCACTTATTTGGACCAAAGTGGAATATTCTTTCAAAAATTATTTCCTTGATTGGCTACAGTTTTTAAAAGAAGAATAATGTCTCTCATTTAGGGTTGCCGCATTTGTTCATCATGAGAGAGTGTTTTTATTCTTGGTGATGATTTGTGCAACATGGTGTTTTGATATTTGCTCACTTTATTTCGTTGTGCATATTCATTGGTTGAAATGTTCAAGAACTTGAAGATAACATTCGTCTTAGGGGAAGCCTAAGGCATCGTTGAAGAGAAGAGATACTCGATCTTAGAGGGAGCCTAAGACTTCATTCTCGAGAAAGATTTCTCATTCTTATGGAGAACCTAAGATTTGTTAGTGAAGGGAGTCCAATGGATCACAAGGAAGATAATCGAGTGGAGAGGAGCGTTACACATTGTCTGAAGCCAAAAGTGTCCAACGCTACTATTATCACACTTAGAAGGAGTCTAAGTTCAAATGAGAGGGAATCTCACATCTAGGGGAAACATAGGTGACTTTTGAGTTGGGCTCTACGTGGGTCACTGTAGTTGTTGGTGTATTATAGATAAGTATTACACTATAATTGCTTAACTCTTTAATATTAATGAATTATCTTTTATGGGCACACTACTCCAGATGCATGTAAGTGGTTTATCGTCAAACTGGGTTACCAACTTTTGCGTGCCTTCACTTATTTTCTTGTTGTTAGTATTTTGTTGTTATAGTTCTTGTCATTAATTTCCATTTAACACCCTATTTCGAGTGACGGGACACCCTATCGCTTTTTCAAAACTTAAACAAAACTCAAATTCCAATGGCAAAATGATAACATTTTGAAACGCAAGAACTAAATTGAAACAAAATTCAAAATTTAGGGACCAAATGTGTAACATTTGAAAACTTAAACTAAATAAAAACTAGACCTAAAATCTAAGGAGATAAATATATTTTTTTGAGAATGAAATTTATTTTATAAAAGAAAAATATATCAACCATCACAAAAGCATTCAAAATATCGTTACACAATTTAGTTATATATTGAGGAAAGAAGAAGAAAAAAATCCTCGAGGACATTTGGGTACAAATCCAAGATACTTGAGAGGATATTCCAATTGTCAAAATTTATTGGTGAATATATACCATTATATATATATATATATATATATAAGGAATAAATACCATACATACCATCTACCCGTTTGCAAAAAGCTCAACGAATTTGATGAAATAATAATCACCTTTTTCTTGTTTATTTTTCACCTTTTCCGAATGCTGTTGGTAGCGTGCTTTGCATTCCTACAACTTTAATAAGTTGACATTATTATTTTATATTTTATAAATTCAATTCTATCACTTTTATTATTTGAAAATTGACCACCAATTTTACTTTTTTATGTATTATAACTATCCTGAATTTGGTGTTTTTGTGACGTCAAACTAATCTATTAGCTATAGTTTCTAATTTCATCCATTTTAAACCATATATATATATATATGGTTAGTCTATGCACACCATCTATCAAGTACACATATTTTATGTGAGGTAAAGAATTCGTATCAGACACGTATCATATATCGATACTTAAAAGATATATATCTGACAAGCAATTTGACGTATTTATTTTTACGCTTACCTTTTTTTAAAGAAAAGAGATAAACAACTTATCTAATCTTTCTCAATCTAATATTAGAAAGTTTATTTAAAAAGCTCATTACTCGAGTTCAAAACTTAAAAAATAAAAAATAAATAAATAAAAGACCAAAACCTAGAATTATCTAATCTTCATCTCCAAATTTGAGTCCCCACAAAATCCATCAAAATGTAACCCTTTAATATCTTCAAAATTCAACAAAGAAGTTCTTCATTTATCTTCATACTTCTCCCTCTAATCTTCTTATTCTTCTCTAATCAATACGAGTCACTTTTTTATTGCATTTTATTGACTATTTTACTTCAACATCTTAGACATTACTTTTTGTACTGTATTTCAATGTTTGTATTGTATTTTGTACTATTGTTATTAACATGTATGTTAAATTTATCTATATCCTAGATTTTTCTTAAGAAAAAAAATGTATCTTCAATGTATCAGTATCTTAAATTTTAAGAAATTGGCGTATCGTTGTATCCTATCGTATTCGTGTCTCGTATCTGTATCCGTGTCTATGTTTCATAACACAACACAATCGAACAAGACATGTATTAGAATCAAAGAAATAGTATTCACTAGCAAATTTTATTTAGAAAACTATGAAAATACCATTTATTGATCCGGGCCATATTTATCAGTCCACAATGAATGGATCAAACATAATGAGCTTAGATTGTAAACGTAATTCGATTGCTTTTGATTGTGTTCATTTAGAATTAACAATAACTCCCACTTACTATTATTGTTACCTTTATCGTTGTTGTTAACCCCTGATGATAACGATAATGGTAAAAGTAATCGTAAATGTGAGTGACTCATTATTCAATAAAAGTATTGGTAATGGTAAAGGTAGTGAGTTTTACATAATTTTCAAACACAATCAAAATGAGCACCTTTTGTTGCTCAATTATATTGCATGTTTGATTGTAGACTTAGAAGCGGATCCTACAAATCATTACAATTACAAAATACATGTAAATAATAACAAATATGATCAACTGGAGTCCACTTTTTAAATTATCCGCAATGGATTGTATTTCACAAATGTAAACGTACCCGAATTTGATGTAATTATTATTATCGTTATTATTATTATTTTATTTTTTATTTTTTATTTTTATTTTTTTACCAAAGGAAGAAGTTAACCAAAAGTCTCCTCACCTATGCCTGGGAAAATCCATTCATTGTGGAAACACATTAAATAATTGAGATATGTCGACGTCAACTTAGCGTAATTGATAAACAACTCGATTCAAATCTCATTTGCTTAGTTTAATGTCATTACAAATTAAGCGAATCTCAATCAATAAGAAATATTTTCAACTTAAAAGATCTGTTTGTTTATTTATTTTTAAAAAATCAACATCTAAATTAACATTTAAATAAATTATTGAGTTATACCAATTAAATGAATATAGTTCAACGGTAATTGACATGTACAATTTTTCTTTAAATTTCGATGTAAAAAATATTTTATAAAATAAAAACATGAAAAAATTTATGATCATTTAAATTAACCAATGGTTACTAATAAAAAATTGGACCCTATTTATAATTATTTATTTTAAATATTATTACCAACAAAAAAACAAAACATACATAAAACTCATTAAGAAAAAGAAAATGACCATTCATTTTTACCTTATACTTGACATATTGTATTAATTGTAATCTTAAACTTTCAAATTCATTACTTTAAAATCCTCAAGTTTGAATAAATGTATTAATTTGTTTCCTTGGTCAAGTTTGTTTAGTCCTTGGTAGAAATGTTTCACCACCATGTTCAAAATCTTTATTCAAATTTAAGGTTTAAATCGATAAAATTAAAAGTTTAAGTAGAATTTGTCGAATTTAAAATTTATAAATGGAAGAAATTAAAAGTTTATAGTTAAAATCGATAAATTATTTCTTTACAAATTTTAATAAATTATTTAAAAAAGAAACTAAATCTTTTGTGAACTAAAAAAAGATTTTACATTATTATTTCACATATTTACCCAAATTTTAGAAAGATATCATATAGCTATAAATATGATTGTCGGTCGATAACTTCAAATAGATAATAATTGAGATTTAAATTTCTAACGTTTTTATATATTTTAATCGGTTAACTTGGTTCACAACATTAAATTTTTATCAATTTTCTACATTTTCATGAATTTAACATTAAAATGAAAGATGAATCAACATTTTCATTATTTCTCATAAAAATTCATGAAACATACAAAATAAACGACAAAATGTCACGATGGTGAATACAAAATGAATTATTAACATTTTAACTAAATGAATTTTATATAAAATAAATTAATTTAATATCAAATTTTGACATGCACAGTATATTTTATTAATCACGTTGTAAGGCTAAACTAATAAAGAAGAAAAAAAAAAATCTGCAGATCCAGTTTTACCGGCTATAGCCAGCTGTCGATGGTCCCGTCGATTTGCATATAAACCGTAGGCGGAGATTCGAATTCGTCATCCACACAAATATCATTTCCACTCTTAACTCAACCATGCCGTTTCAGAGGATAGTTATCGCTGTCGGCCGGCCGGAGGAAGCCACCCACCCCGCCGCCCTGAAGGCCGCCTTGGCCGAGTTCATTTCCACTATTATCTTCGTTTTCGCAGGCCAAGGTTCCGGTCTCGCTTTCTCTAAGCTCACCCATAATTCTCCCACCACCCCTGCTGGCCTAATCATCGCCTCCATAGCTCATGGATTTGCCCTTTTCGTCGGCGTTTCCACCGCCGCCAACATCTCTGGCGGTCACCTTAACCCAGCCGTCACTTTCGGCGCTTTGGTTGGCGGTAACATTACCATCCTCCGCGGCATTCTTTACTGGATCGCCCAGCTCCTCGGCGCCGTCGTCGCTAACTTGTTGCTCAAGTTCGTCATCGTCGATGTGGTGAGTCATTTTTACCACAATTTTTACTACGTTTCATTATTACTATGCTAAAATTGTAACTTAACTTAATTTGAAAAGTATTTGGACAAGTTCTTTTTTTTTTTTTTTTTTTTTTTTTTTTTTTTTTTTTAAGATATATATTTTTTCTTTTGTGACTGAAGTAAGCCGCTTGAGTTGTACTGAATATTGCTCGATCAATTTATTAAAAGAAGATAAAAAAAATCCTGATCCATGGTTTTGAATGTGGTTTTTTTTCTTCATCATGGATTGCATAATATTATACTTTTATCTTTTGAATTTGAATTTATTTTCTTTGAATTTAACTTCTTTTTGTTTCATAGCTATGATAATGTACCTTTCAGTCTTTCTTTTCCTTATGATGTTCACTTGTAGACATTTGTATTAATTATTTAGTAGTTAATTTAAAATAATAAATATGGAATTATTTTTCATTCCATTTCAATCACAATTAAAATCTAACACTAAAAGACAATTAATAAAAAACTTGAAATTTAGAACTAGATACAAACTAAATTCAAAATTCAAAATTCAAGAATAAAAAAAAGTCATTTTCAAATTTTAGGGAATAAATGAAAATTGACCTCTAAATTAGTGAGAAAAAAAGAGTTATCATCAGTTTGAAATTATGCTCATACTAACTAAAAATGTGTTTTTTAAATAAATTCTAAACATTCAATTTTTTTTTGGGTACATATTCCTTTGAAAATTCTAGTGTTTATCTTGAACTTTGAAATTTAATAATAAAAAAAATCTTTGAACTGTGATTTTTCTTTTTTTCAAAAACATATGTTCTGTTAAAATAAAAATTGAAAATGGAATTGTACAAAAAAGTTGAAAACTGAATGTGGCAATTTGTTTATAAAAATTTGAAGGCCTTGTGATATCATCATGATCGAGAGTGTTCTTACCTAACAAAATCATTAAAGTTGTTCATTAATATGAATAATTTTTACTATACCGATATTGTAAATGATGTTAGGTGTATAGAGGTGTAATTAAATTAAAGGATATTTAAGAAGGTCTCCAGGTTTGTTTTTTAGTTTTTAAAAATTAAGTTTTTTTTTTTTTTTTTTTATTTCTTAACCTGATTTACATATTTCTTAATTACGAATATTTTTATCAATTTTTTTTTTTTTTAAAAAAACATGGTTACTAAATGGGAATATTGTGAAGTAATTTAGTGGTAATATTGGCAGACGATTTCGGGATTCTTGCCGTCACCAGGCGTGGGAGTATGGGAAGCATTTGTATTCGAGATTGTAATGACATTCGGCTTAGTCTACACAGTTTACGCCACCGCCGTTGATCCCAAAAGAGGTGAACTGGGAGTAATAGCACCCATCGCCATCGGATTAATTGTGGCGGCCAACATTTTAGTGGGCGGCCCATTCACCGGAGCCTCCATGAACCCAGCTGTGGCCTTCGGACCTGCCGTCGTGTCTTGGTCCTGGGCCGACCATTGGATCTACTGGGCTGGTCCACTCATCGGTGGTGGCTTAGCCGGCCTTGTGTACGAGCTATTCTTCATTGGGTTCACCCACGAGCCCCTCCCCGCTGCAGAGTACTGAAGTCTGTTTTGTTGTAGTAAAGTAATTAACCATCTCTGTTTCGTGGTTCCATGTTTCATCTTGTTCTTCAACTTTCCCATGTTATTTTTAATCTTTGGAATTAATTGAACTTTCATCTAAAATCCTGCCTCGTCAAATCTTTTAACAGAATTTGAAATTCTTATTTTTGTTTAATTTTGGTATTAAACAAAAAAGTGGGAGTATGTGTGTTAATTTTAGGGGAGTGTGGAGTGGATCTGTACGGCACCTCACGTGTTTAACTTGAACTTGGAGAGGAGTGTTTGGGCACAAGTAAGTGGCGCATCGAACGAGGATAAGCCTGTGCCGGTCAACGACCACTGACAACTTTCCGGATAGTGATGCATATGGTCTGATTCAACTGCTCACAATCCCTCTTCTTTTCCATGAAATTTACTTCTGTAATTTCAATCATTTACTTCTTTTTTTAACCATTTTATAAAGGGTTTAACTTTAAAGTTTAAACTAAATTTTAAATTTATTAGATATGTTTGGCTCTAACTTTAAATCCATGGAGTGGACTATTATTGCTCCTTCATATTTCCAAATGTCGTCATTTTATATTTATTTTTGTTACCATATTTATTATTTTCTATTTGTCATCTCTTTCTCTACTTGTTACGATATTTACTATTTTTTTAAGACTAAAATAGTATACACTTCAAATACAAACTATTATAACAAATATTAAAATAGTTTGTATCTCAAACATTAAGTTGACAAAAATCTCCGACGGGTCGGGTACCCGCCCCATCCCCGGATTGACCAGAGATAGGGTTCAAACTAGGAATTATAACTGAATCCACGGTCAAGGATGAGACGGGGATGGAGAAGGTATCCCCACTCCATCTCCATCCCCGACCCCAATTTATATATATATATATATATATATATAACCCTATAAATATATGTTAATTACAAATATTTATATATTTATATATAATTATATATATTTAAAAAATGGGGATGGGTTGCCATAAGGACAGATTTCCCTCGATGGGGATGGGGGAAATACCCCGCGGAAATGGGAATGGGGAGTCTCCTCCATCCCGATTTAATCCTGTTATCAACCTTACTCAAACATAGACTATAATAACTAATTCAATGCTCCAAATATCCATTTAAGAGTAAGGACCTAGGTTAGGAGGTGATTTTTGCTAAATGATGGGGGAAATTTTGATTTTTTTTTTTCCCAAATAATTATTTCAATTAAAACAACTTGCTTTCATGATCAAGTTGTGTTTTTGAGCAATATTTGGATGTGTCTCATAATGTATTCATCTTAATGCATCTTATAGTCATCATGCACATAAAAAATGAATTAAAATATTTCAAAATAAAAATAAAGAATAATTTGTCATGTGATAAATTTTAATAATAATTCGGTGGAATACACGAAAATATTGGATTTAAAATACGTCTAAGTATATATATATATATATATATATATATTTCACACTTAATAGGTTAGATTAAATATAATTAATAGAGATGGTTAATTATATAAAAAAAAAAGAAAAAAAAAAAAGGAAAATGTAGGGTGCATACGTGGACCGTGGGGGTGGGCCAGGTGATGTGGTTTAGTGAAATATGGAAAAGAAGTGTTTGGTCACAAGTAGAGTGTGGCCCAGTGGCTCATCCAACGAGTATAAGCGTGAGCCGGTCAATGAGAATGCCAGCTTTGTGGATAGTGACGTTTTCGGGTGTGATTCACATGCTAACAATACGACACCGTCTGGTCCCCCCTTCTTATCGCACGGGACGCTCTAAATCCAAAATGTTAATATATGGGGAGATAATCTAAAAACAAAAATTTTAAAACAAGCAACTAATGAAAATAAAATCGCATTTTATGTATTTGGTATCCAACTTTAGAAATTAGATTTTAATTTTAAAATGCTAAACTAATTATAGTTATTCACCCAATATTAGTTGGTAATAAATTATTAGTAATTTATTTATGAATATCTTTTATGTTAAAAAAATTGTATAATTATTATTTTGTAATACCATTTAATTAATATGAAAATTTGAAATTTTCGCACCTATGATTTGAAGTAAGTTAAAATTTAGGTCTTATGATTTATAATTAGAATTTATCTCCTATAGTCTAATAAAAGTTTCATAATAAATAGTTCTTATGGTAGGGGTTATTAAGAGGATTTAACAAATTATAGGGACTATATATCAAAATATCAAACAGTAGGAACTAAATTCTAAAATTTTAAAATGATCAACTTAATCAAAGCATAGGGACTAAACTTGGAATTTAACCTTATTTAATTTATAATATATTACATACTACATATTTTAATTAAAAAAAAATTGATATATTACATGACATAATATTTCTAAATATTTTTATTTTTATTTAATATAATTATGTATTTAAATTTTAAAATTCAAATTTGATACAAATAAAACATAAAAATGTTGTTTTAAAATTTTTCACTGTTTGTATCGCAAAATTCAGAAACAATTTTCAGAAATAGAATTTGAATTGTTTGCCAAATATATATTTGCTGAATTTAGTGAATTTGAAAACATAAAACTGAATCCGGATTGTAAATCAAACCTACCGTTATCTTTTCCATAATGAAATTTCCTTAGGCACTATCATTTTATTTATATATTTTGAAAAATTAAATCTACAAACCACAATCCCTATTTTTACCTATATATATATTAATTTTCATTTTAAACTTGTTCTAAAAAAACTATCCCAAATTTAGAAACTAAAAAAATTAGCCTTTACAGACTCTTTTTCCTCTAAATTTTACTCAATATTCAATTGTGTTTTTTTTTAAAAAAAAATCAATTTTTTTCTTTTAAATATAGTGTGGTACAAGCATAAGTTTCAAAAATACATTAACTAATATCACAATGGTATAAAACTTCTCCTAAATGCATGAATTAACATAATATTAAAGAATAAATCATATCTTAGGCAATTTTCATCGTCTTGACTTATAGAAGAAGAATAGTTTGATTGGGTGAATTTTGAGTTGACTTTAAATAAAACTAATAAATAATATTAATAAAAAACCCACATATAGCCTAAGTTTGTTGGTTTGTTTTTAAAGGTGAAATGAAACCATAAATCTGTTCATATGTCAACTGAATTATGTTCGCTTTAATTAATATATAATCTAAGTTATTCACTTATAAAAATTTAATGTTTAAATTGATATAATTATTTAGTTTAAAACTTTAGTTTATATAATCATTTAAGTTAAGAAGTATAAATAGGTTTTACGGAAAAAATTATGAAGTGCATGTAGAAGTGAAAGATCATGAAGATATAGTATGAGAGACAACACGGATTCGGGGCCAGGGCTCATCTATGTATTTTAATACAAATCATATTTTTAATTTATAATATTTGAATATTAATATTCTATTGTAATGTCCAAGTTGACGCTGGATTTGTTGGGTCCAATTTCTCTTGTTTCTAGTGTACGAGATTCTCCTATACCATTACATGGGCTTAGCCCAAAAATAAAAATTAAGAAAGGGTAACATGATCAATGACTAAATAGACGATTTCTAGTAATTATTGTATAAATGTCCAAAACATTTTAACTTTTACATAAATAAATGAGAAATTTGAGGAAATAAGCAAAAAAAAAAAATAAAATAAAATAATGTTTTTTTTTTTGGGCAAAAGTATGTTGTACACATGACATATACTTTTTTAATCCCAAAATTACCTCTAATATGATCGGATAACAACTTTTTAGATTCCTATGTAATTGATATACCGTTCTCAATAAAAATACAGTGTAAACAGAATTTTCGATTACGAGACCGTGTATCAATTCTCAATAGAAATACAATGTAATTGGAATCGGTTGTTATGATATTTCAATCTAACGGATTCATTAGATAAATGTGCCGAATTTTTTTTTTCCTATTTTGAAATTTGAATAGATGGTTTCATATCACATTTGATTTGATTTAACCACTTGTCGAAAATATTTAGAATTAATCTATATTTAATTTGTTTATCACCATTTTGATTTTAGTTTATAATATATATTTAGATATGGTGGAATATCAAATCCATTGATATCAATATAAATGGCTAGATTGATTAATAATTGAGATAAAAATATAATATAATTGGTCCTTAACATATTATAACCTAACAAATTTGGCAAAACAGAAAATGACCATTTCGAGTTTTTTTTTTTTTTTTTGCCCCTTTTGAATTTTGAATTTATATTTTATTATTAAATTACATTTTGATAACTACTATTCAAATTGATTCAAAATAAACTAATTACTGGATATTTTTCTCCCCAATTTTAATTTTAAATTTATTTTTTATTATCAAATTTGATTTTATCTTATCGATCAACAATTATTTAAATGTTTGTGACCACATTTAATTGTATCTTAATATTTTTCATTATTATATACATATTGTTATCAAATTAATTGTAATTTTTTCTCATATTTCCGAAATTTTTATGTTTTATCTCATGATATATTATTATTATTATTTAAAAAGTTTTTATATATATATATATATATATATATATAATATATATATATATATATTAGATTTAGATTTATTATTATTTTTTTAAAGTATTTGTGCATTGTTAAGAAAAAAAAGAGATTTAACTAATTTACGTTTACACATAGTGTAATTATAATGCATAGTTATGAGATTTTTATCAATATATATGAGATTTTAACTAACATTTTTCGCAATTTTGGTTTATAATCGTATACATTTACACATGTGGTGTAATTGTAATGTGAAGTTATATGCCATTATTTTTATCATTCCAAAATATAACAGAATTTTATGTCATCCTAATTTTTCTTCACTAATATATATTCAAATATATCTTTTGCTAATCAAATTCGATTTTATTTTATTTTATTTAGGTTTTTTATACATTTTCTTATCATGTTGTTACTTTCTTTTGATTTGACTCAATTTCATGTAATTCTTTTCAATTTTTTTTAAACATTTTCTTATCACGGTTGAAAATTTTGAAGTTATGTTAGATAAAAGTTTGGAATTTGTGAATTATGAATTTGAGATAGAAAAGGATTAATATAAACTACAAAATTAGATTTTAAGAGAATTAAAAGACAAATTAGATTTAGGTTTTTTTATATATATAAGAGAATTAAAAGACAAATTAGATTTTTTTTAACCGTGCGTCAGAATAAATTTTAATAGAATTTTAAATTCTAGATTTTCTTTTAGAAACTACAAAATTTTAATAGAATTTAAATCAATAAAAAAGTTTTAAAAAAATAACCCTACTATATATCTTCAAGATCAAATATTGGTTGTTTGTAATTTCTTACAATAATATATATATTATTCAACCATCTAAATAAAATAAGATAACAAAAACCTATAAATCTCATCTTCTTTTTCTCTTTTAGCTAACTACAACCCCCTTCTCCAAATCTTTCTCTCCTCCTCAATCTCATGTCTACCACCGTTGGTTCAACATCCTCCCTTAAATTCCATCGTCTCAACTAGCTTCTAAAGACCATTCCCGTGAGGTAGTCGGACTTGGTCGCTCTCATGCATGTTTCTTACTTTTGTTTATGCTTTGAACACCATTTTCAACAATGATGTTCTAGGATTGATGTCAAACACAATCCTAAATCTAATAGGGTTTCTAATCTTGTCCTTAAGGGATTCTCTTTGTCTAGTCACATCGTCTAAAGATTGCAATTTCTTCAAATACTCATTTCACTACAAGAAAAATGAGCTCCCCGACACCTAAAATACGTGTCGGAAGTTCCGAGGAACTCCCGACGCCATACCATAACAGAACTCCCGACGGATCTCCCGACGCTCGTCGGGCGGCATCGGGAGATGTGATTTGGTAAAACCAGATCCTTTCTTCCTCATTTTCCCCATTCTTCCCATGTTGATCCCTAACCCGCCGTTTCCGCCGCCGATTCTCCCTTTCTTTTTGCCGATCTCTCTCATTTTCCTCATTCTTCTTCCCCGTCGATCTCCTCCCCCCGCTCTACTCCCTCCCTCGCTGATCCCTCTCTACCCGTCCCTCGTTTACCGATCCTCTCCCTTCCCTTTGCATTTTGCTCCTTCAAGTAGCCGCCGCCACCTCCCAGCCGCCTCCTTCAACCGCCAGCCGCCGCACGCTGTTAATTTTCCCCCTTTATTTTCTCTTATTTTGTATATTAATTTAAATTATTATTTTTAATTTATAGCATGTTATTGTGGATTGAGTTTTTTTTTTTTTTTTAATTTTTTTTAATTTTTATTGTGAATGTTATTGTGGATTGTTTTTAATTAGCATTGTTTTTTTATTTAAGTCATAGATTGTGGATGTTTCAATTTATGCAATTTTTTGGAGTATGGATGTTATTGTGGATTGTTTTTAATTAGCATTGTTTTTTTATTTAAGTCATAGATTGTGGATGTTTCAATTTATGCAATTTTTTGGAGTATGGATGTTATTGTGGATTGTTTTTAATTAGCATTGTTTTTTTATTTAAGTCATAGATTGTGGATGTTTCAATTTATGCAATTTTTTGGATTATGCATGTTATAATTTACTTAATTTTGGACTTAGTTTAGGGGGAAAATCAATAACATTAGGGGCAAAAAAAGTCAAATCACTTATTATAAATTATTTAAAATTTTAAATACTTCGAACAAACTTGTATTAAGTTAATCAAAATTCATGTTTAATAAAAACTTTGTACTTTGTCCTTTAATCCAGATTATTGTTTTGGATTACAAGTTGGTCAGAAAAGATTTATTTTTAAGGATGAATAAAGAATGGATTAAACTAAGGAATAAGTTATCAGTGGAGTACAGAGAAGAAGTATCCCGATTTTTAGATATGCCGAAGTTTCATGTTAATGATTCCGGACGAATAAGATGTCCATGCAAGAATTGTATAAATTCAATTTGGGAAAAAATAGATATCGTGGAACGACATCTATTAACATATGGAATATCTCCCTCATATCGTGAATGGGTAAATCATGGAGAGCTAGTAAACTTATCTAGAAGTTTTGAAAGTTATACAAGTCATTCAATACATAATGTTGAAGTAGATAGTATTGAGAGTAATGTTGTCGAAGAAAATGAGATGTTGAATCTTATAAACGATTTACAAATTCCAATTAAAAACGAAAATGCAAATGATGAAAGGATTGAGAATGAAATGTCCTCTAATAGTCAAGAAAGAGATACCACGAACTTATTCAAGGATTTAATGACCAAAGCACGTAATGAATTATATCCTGGTTGTTCGCAATTTTCGTCCTTGAACTTTTTAGTGAAGTTGATTCATATTAAAGTTCTCAACAGTTGGAGTAAAAAACCGTTTGATATGTTGTTGGAATTATTAAAAGCAGCTTTCTAGCTGGCACCTCTATACCTACTTCCTTTTATGAAGCCAAGCGAAAATTGTGTGATTTAGGCCTAGGTTATGAGTCTATTTATGCGTGCAAATATGATTGTGTATTGTATTGGAAAGAGTTTGCAGATTTGCAACAATGCCCCATTTGTAGTGAGTCTCGGTAGAAAGTTAATGATGGCAAGGGTAACAAAATACCACATAAGGTATTGCGTCATTTTCCATTGATACTAAGATTAAAACGATTGTTTGCATCAAAAGAAGGCGCTTCTGACATGAGATGACATAAAGATAAGCAAGTTGAAACAGAGGATGTATTGCGACATCCAGCTGATGTAGAGGGGTGGAAACATTTTGATCGTGAATTTCCTCATTTCGCTTTAGATCCCCTAAATGTTCGTTTGTGATTAGCTTTAGATGGGTTCAATCCATTTGGAAATATGAGCACTTCTTATAGTATGTGGTCTATGGTGATAATTCCTTATAATTTGCCCTATTGGAAATGCATGAAGGAAACAAACTTCTTCATGTCTTTGTTCATACCTGGTCCAAAATCTCCTAGAAAGGAAATTGATGTTTACTTGCAGCCGTTGATTGAAGAGTTGAAAGAGTTATGGACAATTGTTGTGCGAACTTATGATTCTGTTATTGGTGAGTTTTATCAACTATATGCTACCTTATTATGGACGATTAATGACTTCCCTGCATACGGTGACCTATCTGGGTGGAGTACAAAAGGTTATCAAGCATGTCCAATATGCAAAGAAGATAATTCGTCCTTCGGGATAAGAAGGAAAAAATCATTTATGGGACATCAATGTTATCTTCCAAAGAATCATAGTTGGTGTCGAAGTAGGCAACATGATGAAAAAGTTGAACGTAGACCTCTCCATTCGTAATGAATGGAGAAGAGATCTTACAACAAATAAATACGCTAAACTTTTCTGTGCTTAGAAAACATCCATCGAAGTAAGATAAAAAAAGAAAATGAATTCTAAACTGGACTAAGAAAAGTATTTTTTTTCCAACTTCCATATTGGTTTAGACTATTGTTACGACATAAATTGGATGTAATGCATATTGAAAAAAACATATGCGACAATTTGGTGGGCAGATTGTTAAATATTGAAGGAAAGACAAAGGATACAATGGACGCTTGATTAGACTTATAAGATTTGAAGATAAGAAATGACCTACACTTGATACAGGTCGATAACAGATTTGTAAAACTACACGCAACATACACATTAACTAATAGTGAACGGATTTCATTTTGTAAGTATTTGAAATCAGTGAAATTTCCTGATGGATTTGTGTCTAACATATCACGATGTGTGAATGACACAGATGGAAAAATATTGGGGCTGAAAATACACGACTGTCATGTGTTGCTTCATAGACTACTTCCTATTGCTATTCGAGCATACCTACCGAAGAATGTATCCACTGCTACTGTTGAATTGTGTACATTCTTTCGCGACTTATGTGCAAAGACAATATGTGTAAGTTATTTGAATAGACTAGAAGCAGACATCATAATCATACTTTGTAAGTTGGAGAAAATATTTTCGCGACTTATGTGCAAAGACATAGACAATATGATTGAAGATATGATACGATTCCCATCGAATTAGGTATGATTACTACATTATTTAATTGTCTATTATGTTGCTATCCTACAGTTATGGTAGCAAAGTAATTATGTCTTAAGTAGCTTTATGATAAAGAATTGTTGTCTATCCTGCAGTTATGGTAGCCAAACAACTAGATTTTGATGTGCTTTTTGTCATTTTATGTGTTTTTTGATGTCCTATCCTGCAGTTATGAAATTTGTATCTTTTTTTTATGTTCGGGAGGTTCTATGTTTGTCTTGGGGGGTGGGTAGAGTTTCATTACACTCGTCTTATCGTTGAACTTAGAGTTCTTGTGTGTTTATGAATGTTTACGAAGTTCTAATGTGTTGTGGGGGGTGGGTTGAGATTGATTTAAATCATTTTGGTGACAAAGTTTGAGTTTTATGTGTGTTGGTTCTTATTTATAATATTTGTGTGTTTTTTGATGTTCGGGAGGTTCCATGTTTGTCGTGGGGGGTGGGTAGAGTTTCATTACACTCGTCTTGTCGTTGAACTTGGAGTTCTTGTGTGTTTATGAATGTTTACGAAGTTCTAATGTGTTGTGGATGTTTTGTTTATGAAGTTTGAACGTGTTGTGGATGTTTACCGATTATGACATTTGAATGTTTTTGTTTTATTATAGAATGCTGTTTGGTGATGAGCTTGGATGATTGTTAAAGATGTTGTGTTCCAGACGTGTTCTAGACGTTGTTTTTTAAGGATCTCATATCTAAGAGTTCCATGAGCGTGTTCGGATCGCTCTGATCTCACCGTGACCGAAATACACATTATACATTCAACACGTACAGTTATGCAAACTAACACTAATTATCGACATGCTACGAACAATAAAATAACAAGGAAAAAAGTGTCATACCAGTTGAAGACGTTCTTCAAACTTCGGCACTCCAAGCAGCGGAACCTTCTACGCGATCTACCAATGCCAAGCAACAGCAACACGATCAACCGCAAACACGAACGCCGTGGGGACGACACCATCAGAAAAGAGCCCCAGGTATTCTCGGAATGAAAACCCAAAGGGTGTTCTTTGGTGAATTTGGTAGAGGAAGGAGAAAACACGAATCATGTAGGCGATAAGCAAGTGGGAGGGAAAAAGACGCTATCGCATAGCAGAAATGCTTATCGTTTAGGAGGAGCTACACGATTGTGTAGGATTTACTGAACGATCGTTTAGGTAAAGGTATACGATTGTTTAGCAAAATCGGCACACTATACGGTCGTTTAGAGAAGCTATCCGATCATGTAGGAAATAGTGTGCGATCATTTAGGCGCGAGGTAAACAATCGTTTAGGCAGAGAGTGCTATTGTATAGGCTCTCAAAAAAACGTAAGCGATCGTTTTCTTTTCTCCAACGCGCACTTTCGAAATATTTTTGGGCGATCGAACTCCGGGGCATTCAAAATGAAAACATTTTTCATTTTAATTCATCGGTTACAATAACCGACGGATCCCACTAACCCACGTTCGAACGTGAATTTTGGATTAATTATCATATAACTATTCAACCAATTAATTAATAAATATAATCATATTATATTTTTATCTTATAGTTGGATATCATATATCTAATATATTATTTTCTTCTTTACTTGATATAAATCATATTTATATTTAATTTCCTCCAAAATAATGTATCTCATACATTTAGCCAATTATATCATATATAATTAACCAATCCAATTATATTATATATAATCGAATTTTCTCTTGTCAATTTGAACATTTCAAATTAACCCAAATACTGGTTCTCGACTTTATCCAAGCTACCTAGGGGACCTAATGAACCTGTGGCTCGAAGCTCCAATGGTCCGTGAATAGCTGACTAAACTCTGTAGCCACGAAATCTACCATCCGTGAACTATCAAGCATTCCACTAAAGACCAACAGCTGAACTCTTCTTACCATAGATATATTTTTGTGTCCATCGGATATAACCAATCATGAGTACGATGACCTTTCACAGATGCTCGTAAGTACAACTAGGCCAAATTACCATTTTGCCCTTATAGTTACATCTCACTTCTTAAGTACCACTAATTCCTTTAATGAACAATACAACATAGTCCAACTATGTGTGAATATCTCTCAGGCCAAGAGAAGGTGTGTGGCGCCACATCGTTCAAGCCCCGAAATTAACCTTAAGGGAGCCATCTATCTACTTACCCATGCCTCGGGGAAGGGGTGAATTCCTTGTGTAGCTGAGTTCCCAGCTCCCAAATTAGACGAATCCCCAAAATCGTAGGTTTGAATTGGCGAACTGGCCACTTGCACTCATACAAATCAAAAGATCGCCCTCAATGGCAGGAGTTCCCAACTCACTCAGGATTGAGGTCATGTTACCTATGGTCATCCTAATGAAGTGAAGTCTCTGTCATGAACGGGAGACGTTAACACTTCGTGGTCAGGTCTTATACAAACTCTTTGTATTGGACACCCCTGCTTGCTTGTCCCCAACACGAATGATCAGGATCAGACCATCTATGACAAGTAACAACATTTGTGACCATTCCACAAAGTGGTCCGCATCTTACCAAGATAAGGTTTCCCTATTATATCCATATACTACAGACCATTTTGGTTATCACTCAAGACATGATCCACTTGTATGTCACCACATACATGCTTGAGTCACATACAGATAACCAGAGATTTTATGTTTATTGGTTTATGGTAAAGCAAATAAAACAAGTAACTAGCAAAAATAAAAGATGTGAAGTAAATATCATATATTAACAATGCAAGCGTTCGTACAAATTGTTTACAAACTACAGGACACGAGACTTTAGGGCAACAACCCCAACAATTTTTATTTTATTTCTTCTATGTATTTGTGATATGAATGTTTATGAAGTTCTAGTATCGACTTTGTTTTATTTTAGGATATTATAATTATTTATTTATTTGTTATAGCATGGACTTCGTTTTCGTTGTTTTATTTATTATGTGAATCTTTATTTGGTTAATTATGTTTTATAGGTTATTGAGATCAAATTTTAAAAAAATTCAAAACTATAAATTAAAAATATTCGAAAGACAGTTTTCAACTAATGAAGGAACTCCCCACGCATATATTATTGCATTAGGAGTTCTTGTAACTCCCAATGTATAAAATAAACCGTCGGGAGTTCGAGCACTCCAGATGCATGAAACAACCGTCAGGAGTTCGAGAACTCTCGATACGTAGAAAACGGCGTCTTATAAGGCGTTGTTAGTTAGTGGAACTCCTGATGCCCTATACATGCATCGGGAGTTCCTTGACTAACTCCCGACGCCGTCCTTTCATGCGTCAGGAGAGGTTTTTCCCAACCAAACTCCTGACGACCCATTGATGCATTTTCCACCCTTTCCCAACGAATTGTGACATCGAGAGAAGTTCATTTCTTGTAGTGCTTGCGAACAACAATTTTACTGGCACAATCAACTCTACTTTCACCTTGGAGGAAGTACATCGTTATGGACATCCATAAACTTTTGAAATGTGTAGATACAATGTATTTGTAGTATTCGAATTGTTCTTGAAACCGTGTATTTTTTAATTCTCTTTTGCATTTAATTTAGTTGTTTTTATGGTAGTTTTAGTCATTTACTAATTATTATTTTCTATTATTTAAATTCGATTTGCTATTTTTATAATTTGAAACATTTTTATAATTTTACAAAGGAAACTTTAAAATTTGCTATTTTTCTTTCATAATCAAATTTCAAACTTTATTTGAAACTATTTTATCCTTTTTAATCCATATGTTCTTTTTGCAATGGAATCAAAACAAACAATTGAAATATCTCCCAATTTTGTGCATCTCTCTACCAGTGGATTATTTTTGAAATCCTAAAAAATTATTTTAGGAGAATCTTAACCTCCTAGGTTGTTATTTATTAATCTACCCAGAATCATTTGTAAAATTGTTACAATGTGCAAAAATTATTCGATGAAACTTTTAGATTTTAGCTTTCCTAAAAATTTGTATCTTCCCTTACATTTTTTTTTATTAAAAAATATTTCATAAATATTTTTTTAATTAAACAAAAACGGTTGCAATTCAAATCACATATATTTTCAAATAGTTACACAACTAAATTATACTAATTTAATTTTAATTTACTAAATATCATAACTAATGTTTTCTAATCTAAAATTAAAATTGATCACACACTCGTTTGCTTGTATCTAAACCGCATTAGTTGGGCAGTTGGGCGTAGTTTTCTTCTTGTAGGACGACAGTCAACGATTCATTTATAGAGATATATTAGAAACATTAAACAAAGGATATGGACTGATTCCCAAACTTAAAAGTAGAGTGGAAATAATAGTGTCACCATCACAACACAACCACTACACTTTGGCACTTTATTTTAAAACATATTAAATTTAAGTAATACGTGGCACTTTATTATTGGCTACAAGCATCTACTCGGCTGCTACACTTCCCCACGGGAATGGGTCAAAATAGAAAACGTCTCTACCATTAATCTTTTGCAATGGCCTTGCATTCTTCTCCTACAATCAAATTCATTTACAATAATCACAATTAATAAACAACCATTCCAAATTATTCATAGTTAACTTTTAATTACTTTTTATGAGTATGAAGTAATTAACTTACTTCTACGAGAGCTTGTTTAAGAAGTTCAACTTGATATGGTGCCACGGTTTGTACCTAAAAATATATTTATATATATATATGTGTGTGATGAAAAGGATGAAAGACAATAGGAAATAATTAAAAAAAAAAGAGAAAAAAGAAAAATGAAGAACCTTTTCCATGACAGTCCAAATGACACCTTCGGTACAAGGAGGGGTGGTTAGTGAACCAATATATCTAAAATATGTTCTTCCATCAAGCCTTGCTACTCTTGGATCCACTTTACCAAGAAATTCCTCACCTCCTTCAATGTCTATATATTTTATGTCCCTTTCTATCTGACATTATATCCAACAACATTTAAAAACAAGGAAATATTACAAAACTCAACTTAATTATCATTAATTAAACAATGATTCAAGGCAAACTATCTTTTTAGTCCTTAAGTTTTAAAGAATAGGTGCCTTTAGTTATTGAATTTTCAAAATTATTTTCAAAATGTACCTTTTTAGTCATTGAATTTTTAATAATAGATTTGAACAATCATTGTACTATTTTTTTATTCAATGAAAGTTTGAATTATAAATATATGTTTAAAAAATTATTTTAGAGAGAAGAGGTAATCTTAAAAATAAAAAAATAAAAATAAAAATAATGATAATAAATTAATGGAAAGACTTTTTATATATATTTTTGAAAACTTAGGAACCAAATGAACCTATTCTAAAAAACTCATGGACTAAAAAAATATGTTTTAAAAATTTAGGAACCAAATATACATATCTTCCAAACTCGAAAACTAAAAAAAGTAATTTTCCCATGATTCAAGCTATGTTTTTCTAGTCCAACTCTTTTAAGATTTTAGTTCCAAACAACTATTTAATATTCAAACCTCAAGATTAAACAAAACAATCACACTTTTTAGCAATGGCAGAGAGTTGAAGATATGATAAACAACTTTATTGGTATTTGGTTCTTTAGTTTATAATTTCATCCTTGTTTAAAATTTATAGACTAACTATTGACACAAAATTGGAAATTAAAATTTAATTTTCTCTCTAATAAAATTAGTTAATTTTTTTCCCTAAAAATGAAATAGGTCATGATTCTTTTAGAATACACGAAATTTAAAGTTCAAGATTAATAGGTATTCTATAAAGATTAGAATCATGACATATAATTAAAAGTTTATGTACTAAATTTATATTAGTAGCTTAAAATAGCAAGTATGGTTATATGAATCAAAGTTGATACTTCATTTAAATGAAATAGGAAATTAGTTTTTGATTAAAAAAAGAGTTTTTTTTAGGTACAAGATTTCACCTAAAATGTATTTAACAGAAATAATCTAATTATGATAAAGATATTTATTGAAAGTGAATTTATTTTACCATATAGATGAATGGATCCCGTCGACCGTACTCAAATAAAACACCAATAACAGCAATTTTTTGGGTAATATTGTTGACGTGGACCATGTGAAGCTCCAAAGGATACCTAATTATAATTAACATGTCAATTTAATTAATCAATTACACGTAATAATGCTATAAAAATAAAAATCTAGAGAGAAAATTACGAAAAAAAAAAAAATCAATTTTTTAACTTTTAAACTTATCCAATTGTATCAATTTCATCACTTTTATACCTAAATTTAAATAATATTTCAGTTTTAATTTTCTAACTTATATTTTCTTATCCAAATACCCTAAAAAGGTTTATGCATTTAGCGAATTATAGAACATATAAATGATAGGATCTAAGTTAATAGATTAGGATAAATTTAGAGCGGAAAGGGTTATTATCTCGAAAAATTGTGTAATTAAAAAAGAGGAGAGAGAGACGTTTTGCCATCTTGAGTATGCTCGGAAGGATGGTGCCAATGGTAATTTTGAAGTTGGTAATCTATGTTGTTGATTTTTATTGATCCAGCATTATTTCCTTTCCAATCTACCTGCACTCATTTATTTTCATTCTAACATCAACTTGTAAATTTTTCATAATAAAAAGGGAGTTAAAATATTATAAATATATGGAAGAAAAAACATACACAAATATGAGAAAGTGATAGCTAGCTAATCAATGTCAATTAATTAAATATAGAAATCTAGGAATCTTGCAAACTTGTAAATTCTTTAGTTGATTCATACGTCCAATTTTCAAGAAGTCTTTCCTTTTTTAAGAAGGGAAAAAAAAAAAGGTATTCCATTTGTTAGGTTTTGACACGTGTTATTATGTTATAATAATCATAAAGAAAAAGCAACACCTCTCTTTACATAATTAACAAATTTCACATTCCTTTTATCCTTATCCTTTATTCTCTATTTTAAAATTAAGAAGCAACTTCTTGTTATTTAAATAAATTAAAAAAAAAAGTTAAATTGTGCTTTCTTCCCATTTCCCCATTGATGAAACCAAATCTAAACTTATAATACTCTCATAAGTAATCAAAATAGAAAAACGAAGGGGAAAAGAACTCTATGGTTGGTTACCTTATTCAGTTTTATTTATTATTATTATTATTTTGGAAAACCTCTCATTTTCTACTGCAATTTCAAATAACACGAAACTATAAACGTATTTTGAAAACTCTTTTTTCTTTCGGATGAATTGAGATGCAACTATTTTGTCGTATTCGAGATCTCATATCTAACCACAAATACAAAGTGACTTGGAAGAGAATTTACCCATTGACAAGTAGGTTTGTGATATCATCAGAAAATTAGTTTTGATCACCGATTTCAAAATCCAAGTAAGTTAGGTTAGAAGGATAGTTTAGAGATGGCTTTATCGTTCTAACAAGAACTCTTTTGGAAAAAGACACAAAACACATGGAATAATATCATTAACAAGATTGATAAAAGAGAAAATGAATACAAAACCCAAATTTGGAAACAATACTTACAATAATTTCATGGCCATCGTTCCTGAGAATTGCATTTGCAAGTCTATGGTATCTTCTAAGATCACCCAAACTTCTATTGAAATCTGCAGTCCACTTTGACAAAGCAATAGGAGATTGAATGATTCCATTCGCACACTTTGCCCATTCTTTATTTAATTGTCCCCAAAACTTAGGGCCTTTGTCACTACATGGATCATAATCGAACTCTTCATTACTCTCTACTGTTATTGATAACAATGATATGAAGACAAAGAAAGAGATTAGTTTCATTCGAATATGAGTTTTTGTAAGCTTTTCCATTTCTTTGGGGGGCAATATGCAAATTATATATTTTGAGAGAGAGGTTTTAAATATTTTTGAGAGGTTTTGGTTTGGTTTTTTTGGTTGGACTAATCATGCATCCAATGCACCCTTTATATACCACTTTCTTATGCATGGGAATTTAAGTGTGAAAACTATTATATTCCATCGTGTGGAATAAGATATTATTATTATTATTTTTTAATTTAAAAAATATCTTGGTGGTCCCAAGTTTAAACATATTATCATTTTTACTCCATCTTTCTTTAAGTTCAACAGTTGAATTTTTAGCCAAATTCTAAAAAATAAAAAACCTATTTTTTTTAGTTCTCAAAATCTAGCTTGATATTCTAAATCATTGATGAAAAGTAGATAGCAAAAAAAGAAATTTGAAGGTGGAAGTAATACGCTTAATTTTCAAAACAAAAATAAAATAGTTACCAAACAGGGTCTTAGAGTTTGGATTTCTATTTTGGTTTTTAAGATTTCAAAATAATATTATATTTTTATCTTTGAGTTTTGAGTTTAATTTTCATTTGGTACTTAGGATTTCAATATTTACCCAATCAATCTTAATTGATTTTTTGTTCATCTTTTCAACCAATTCATTAAATAATAATTATGATGATGGAAGATACCATTTTAATAGTGGTGAAACATAATGAAAGGTTGAAGTGCCATTTTTTTTTTGTTTTCATACCTTCGAATATCTCATTTTAGTTGATGTATTTTTAGTATATATTAAATTTAATTCTTTAAAACTAATTTTTTATTGAAATTATTGACTAAATAACAACAACAATAATTTTCATATAATAAAATATAACGTGTGAATATATTTTCAACCTTTATAGTGAAATTGCAAATAGATAACAATAAATTTTTGAAAAATCAATAATAAACAATGCACCAGAGACTAAATTAAGATGTATGAAAAAGTACATGAACCGAAATTGAATATGTAAAAATACAAAGAATAAAATTGAACAGACTTTAAAGTATGATACCAAAATAATATTTTAAATTCTTTTGAATTAATTAATAGACATTAACAAAGACAAAAGATAAAAATGATCCATGTAAATCTTGAAATTTAGAAAAATATAAAACACAAAATTCAATAATAAAAATGATACAAATATTATATTTTTTAAACAGTGTAAAATTTTCTGTCATTTTGTTTTCCAAACATGCAATAAATATTGAAAAAGTTTCTTCGTATCTTGTTTAATTTTCGTTTTTCCCAATATTCAATTCATAGCGACAAATTATATTAGATGTTCTATTTTCTCAGAAAAATTTAATTGGATCACATGTTATTATTCATTCTAGAAGGTATGAGAGAGCAAAATATCAACTGCGATCGAATTTTAATTTCCTAGAAAATCCATTGGTTAATTTGTTTAAAGTTCAATTTAGATACGATATATTAAAAGACAAAAAAAAAAAAAAAAAAAGACAACACCATAACAATTAAATAAATCTTTTAAACTCTCAAATTCGTATGAAAATCCAACTTCCTTTCATTGATTTTGTATTTGATATATATTTTATATTTATCAGAAGCTTGTGGAAATATTTTCATTAATAAATTTTTAAATGAAATTCTGTTAAATAGTAAAAATATTCTAACACTTAAATTAAGTCTAAGTAAAGATTGCAACGTTACTTATCAAAATTTATGGTATAGTTTGATGAAGCTTGAATTAAAATTGTCTTTTTTTGGTACAATGTGAAAATTATTATACTTTATCTAGTTTCAATAATTTTTTATACACGGTTCTAAAAGAAAAAAAATAACTTTCAAAACAAAAATCAATATGCTCTTAAAAGACATTGAATTAAACACGTGGATTCAATCCACTATGCCAACTGAATTATGCTCATTTGACAAATTTAAGAAAGTTTTTTAAAGGTTCATTTAATTTATTTTTCTTAAAAAAATAATTTATTTTTTTTCTATATTATTATTTTTAATTAATTTATTTATACATGTAATCTGTTCATATCTATATTTTAAAATAATTTATGGTGTGTTCGGAATACATTTTCAAGTATTTAATTTAAGAAAAAAAAGTCATTTAAGAAGAAATTGGAGTGTTTGTCAATCACTCAAAATAGGTTTTTAAGTGTATTTTAATCAGTTTTTTTTTTTTTTTTATAAAAAATATTTAAATAAAAATGAATTTTGGAAAAACATTTTTTTAAGTCAATCTAAACCGACTCTGGTTAACACAAGTGTCTATCTGTCAATATATTTAATTTTCTTTGAAGAAGTTAATAAATCTCTGGGAGGATAAGCTTTATAAATATATATCAAATTTAAGGACAACTTTTTGAAACTAATTTGTCCATAGTAAAAAATTATATAATTTTCAAGGATGTTTAAATAGTCTTGAGTATAATTTAATTAATTAATTAAATTATTATATCGTCAATATAAAATGACAAACATATAATCAATTTCGAATACTTTACATAGAAAGAAATTTAACCTTCAGATCTCTTGAATGAAGGTACATTTTACGTCAGTTGAACTAGACATATTTTCACATATTTCTATGAATTTGGAAATATTTATCTAAAAAACTTTGGTCTATTTTGTCCAACTCAAAATTTAGATTTTTAGATTATGTAGTTTGAAACTAGTTATGCATATTAACAAATTATCTAATCATAAAGTGTAAATTAATGTTCTCAAATTATAATAATATTATTAAAAAAGGTTTAGTTTAAGATGCTAGAATATAAAAAGTTTTTATCTTTATTTTATTTACACAATTTAATTTAAAAACTATTACTTTAATTAAATTTAATAAAAGATTGGAATCTAAAAAGTTTCGAAATTCCCTAAACTATATATATGTTATTGACAACATTCAAAATATGCTAGAATGTGAAAAGCTAATTCTCTTTATTGTTTATATAAAACAATTCAAGTAATTATTATATTTAAGTAAAAGAACAGAAAAAAATATTGAAATCCCAAAAGTTTGACAACTCTTTCATTCCCAACACGATTAACATCTTTCTTCCTTTTTCTATTTCTCACATTTTTTTTAATGTTTTTTTAAATTTTACGTAGTTAAACTTAAATATCATGATTAAGATGTATACTATCGACTAGAAATTGGAGGTTGAATTTCTAATTTTTCCCTATATAAATAATTTTGTATGTAATGATTAATAATATTCTTTTTGTCAAATAAATTGTTTTCAATTAGTATAAGTAATCAAATTTGTTTTTTCTTATAAAACAAAATAAGTGTTTGAATAATTACATGTCAAAAAAGAAAGAAAAAAATATTTTTGGTTTATAGATTTTAGATCTAGTTTCTATTTGGTTATTAGGTTTCAAAATATTACACATATAGTCCTTAAATTTGAGTTTGATTTCAATGCTAAATATCAAAATGTTATAATTTTATTTTTGAGATTTGAATTTTATTTCAATTTGGTCCATAGATTTGAAGATATTACATTTTTAACTTCAATTTTTCATTATATACGTACTTTCAACCATTGATGTCGGCGTCTCTTAATTAATTCAAAACAATTATGAAATAAAATTTTAAATTTAGTTTTAAAAATGATAAAAAATAGTGAAACTTAATTAATTAAAATTATATTAATTATTTTAAATTTATCGAAAAATGGGTATTTAGTAGAAAATCAAGGTTAAAAATGTAAATCTTGATATTTAGAGGCCAAATTGAAACAAAACTCAAATGTCAAAGATAAAATAATAACATTTTGAAATTTAGGGTCTAAGAAACTCAAAACTTAAGGACTAAATGTATAACGTTTTAAAATTTAGGGACCAAATATAAATTAGATAAAAAAAATTATGGATAAAAAAGATAGAAAAAATAGCATTGCTACTCTTGGATCAACCGAGGGAGGAATAAAGCAAGCTGTCTAATTTAGACCAAAAATAAAAAAATAAAAAAGAGAGAAAAGAGAGAGAGAGAGTAAAAAAAGAGGGGGCGGGTAGACCAACTCCAACTCCAATGCCTATTAACTTTTGTCTGATAATTAAATTAAGAAAAATGTTTAATAATTAATTTTTGAATGGTTAACCAATGCCCGTGTTTAATCATTTTGATTTTTCTCTTTCATTTTTTAATTTTCTTCTTTCTTTTTATCTACTTTTTTAAAAAGTGAGAGTGACGGAAAGATGACACGTGATAGAAAGGAAAAAAAACATAATAAATGAATAATAACGTGGGAGAAGACTTAATTAATTTAGAGATATTGGAGTATTTTATTTATAGACAAAAGTGAGACAGAGTTTATTGTGAGAGAACAAGAAAAAGATTTTAGATAGAAAAAAATCCCAAAGCTCAAGAGATAAATGAGTACTGGAGAGAGAAAATTTGGTTAGGTTCAATTAATTTATGACGAAAACGATTAGTACATAGTTAAGAAAAATACCCACAACTTTCAAAAGTTTCATTTGTATTCCTCAACTAAAAATAATAATATCAACAAAGGCTCTTATCGATAATCTATCCTAGATTTTCTCAAAATAAACCCTAAATGTTAACTAACCTGGATGCTATCCTTTTTAAACCAAGAGCACAAGAAATAATCTTCTTTCCTCTCATCAGAGTGGTAGGTGTAAAGAATGATGTAGTAGTCTCCACTATAAAATTTACCAATATCCTCTGCAAGCAATGGAGTTTTGGCACTGCTATTGATTCGCCATACCTAGAGATTGAAAACCATCAGGACCCCGATTAAATAATCAAAACTAATCTAACCATTTCAAACAACCAAAACTGGTATAATCTAAATCTCCATTTTGAATAATAATTAAAACAAGCATAATAAAAAACTCATTTTATCAATTAGATGTGGTAACTACCAGCTACTTTCCTCTTCCTTCCTCAGCACCTGTAGTTACTGATCCAACTGGCTAGGACTCGAAGTTAGACTTAAAAGAATGTGTTTCATAGCCTTGTATAACCCGAGTCACACGAGTTGCCTTTGGCCTATTCTGACTGGCAATAAATTCCTGAATATAAAGTATTGTTTGATAAATCCTGTCCATAACTTTAATTACTTGAAATTTTGGAACAGAAGGTTACCTCAGCTACTTGAATTGTTGCTTTTCGCTCCTCTACTTGCATCACTCTTCCAACCCAAACAAATATTTCAGCACACAATCCAGGAGATAACACTTATTATTTTCCAGTATGCTTAGGCTAACAACTACCCACATCCAAATTGCTAGATTTCTCCCAACTACAGCAGCAAACTTCCAGTACACAGTAAAAACACATCCAAATGAGATACACCAAATCCAAAACACTTCTAAATCACCATTAATTAAAAGGATAAACGAAAAACAATATAGGAGTATATAGAAATACACAAGATGGGTAAATCCCATGTACCAATCAAATCAAAGCTTCGATTGAATCTGAACCAGATAAGTACACAATAAGAACAAACAAAAAAAACCCAGAAAGAAAAAAGCAAAAATAAAACGAAGAAACATACAGATCAAAAAGAAAAATCACATGGGGTTAACGATGAAAGATGAGTTCAGCAAGAAACGAAGTGCAATCGAATTGAATCAGCTGACCTACCCGGAGATCTCTCGCACCCTGTGAAGATGAAGGGTGGAGGAGACAAATAATTAGAAAATGCAAGAAAGCGGAATGGCGGGCGACTGATGAGACGCGGAGCAGATTTGAGCCAAGATTGGACTTATTTTATATTATTATAGAAAGGTCTACAATAACAACCCATTTTTCATTGAACTAACCTTGGATCCGCTCGAGTAGGCCCTTGTACACTCCTCTATCAACCCACAACATTTGCATTTTGCAAATTTTAACTTCCATTTTTCCTATCAACACAACCACCATGGGTCACTCAGTTGATTTTTTAAGGTTGATGTTGGTAATGCCGCCATTGGTTGTGTGATAATAGTTGCAAGCATTTCAATTTTCAACTCTGTCTCTACTTTTAAAGTTTTGAAACCACAGAACCGTTATCACAAAACCAATATCCAACCATTATAATATAGCTATTTCAAAAGCTTTACTTTCTAAATTTTGGACAATTTTGAAAATAGAGCCTTAGAATTCTGTTATGCGCTACACAATTGTGAAAATAGAGCCTTAGAATTCTGGACAAAAATTAATTCCAAGAATAATTTGTAAGATACAAAAGAGTCCTTAAACCATATGAATTCCAAAGTTCAAACATTAAATGAACTTCAAAAGAATAATAAATAGAAAAATTACCTTCTCAAGTGTCTCCTTAATTACTTCATTGCTCAGCTTCTCACTCCTACCTTTCTTAAAGATGTTATCACAAAAGGTAGCAAGTAATTATCCACTAGAACTTCAAGTAATTCAACAAATGTATCATATACAACAAAACCATTAATCAAATCGAATTTCAAAGTCCATAGACACATAAAAAGGCCAAAATCTAGGAGACTTATTGGAGTGAAACCATAGCTGGCTTTCATTGAGACATTTACACAAACAGTTGAGAGGTGTAAACATAAGAACAAAAATTTCATACCAAAACACATAAAGTAACAATATGCCTCCAACATTGAGACATTTTCTTTACAAGTTCACAAGGTTCTCAATCCTCTTCTCACAAAATCTCACCAATGCATGATTTCTACCATATAATCCTAAACCATATCTCATGTCAAAACACATAAAGTAACAACATGCCTCCAACATAATCATATGCACAACCAAACATTCTCAATAAGTCAACAAAGTCATATGCACCATATCACTTGATAACTCATTCACACGTAAGCTATTACACTACTACATGACATCACAACATGCTATTATTTAGCCAAAACACATGATTCAAGATAATCAATATGTAGCCATAAATAATATATAAATTACAATAGAAGTCCGAAACATGCTAGCACATAACAAATAGACTCCAGAAGTAGAATTCCACTTGCACAACGCGTATAAAAGAACTTCTAAACTATTTGAAAGACTCCCAAAGCAATTTTAAATCTCAATTCAGACACTTTGAATCAAGTCTAAACAAAACAGTCTCATATTCTTGCTGAAAATTATTTGAAGAGTTTTGAAACTATTCTGAATCCAAAAGAACCCAAATCCTTGCTAGTTGGTGTCCAAATTTGCTTAATCCTTGTCCAATAGAAGGAAAACTTTGTTGTAAGCTACTGTGAGAGTCTTAAATAATGTTGAAAAGGAATTTATCACCGTTGACTGCTAATGTCGTCACTATACTGAGACTGTAGGATTTTAGGGTTGCAGGGTCCTCAATCGCTAGCCGTCGCACACTAGTGTTATCGATGTGTGTTGGAAGAATATTTAGGTTAGTGTGGTCTACCATCATTAGAAAAGAAGAAGATGTTGGAGATGGGGAAGGTGGCCAGAGAAGGATAAATGCAAAGGAGGAGAAGGGTGGGGACTAGAACAAACTGATGTGGGGGGTGGGGGGGAGGGGGTTAACGTGAAGGAGAGGAAAGAAGAGGGATTTGGATGGGGTTTTGGGGTTTTTTAATTACTTTTTCTTCCTTATTTTCTTTTCAAAAAAGCAGGTTGTGTAAAACAACACATCGAAAGCCAAGGCTTCACATATGCTTCAACTGCACATCAGTTTGTTCTTTTCTTTTCAGATCTGTCTAAATCTAAAACATCGAAAGCTCACCAAAATCTAAGTCACTAGGGACGGATGACACCACGGACGACACTACGGACGGACAACGGGCGACCAAAGATGGATGGCAAGCACCTGATTTGCATGACCAAGCTTGGACGATGGTACGAGAGAGCCTTTCGGACGGAGGGTTTTGCACGATCTTGGACGAGGGTTTGGGGAGAAATGACGCGGCATGTTCAAACGTGGGGGGGGGGGGGGGGAGGGAGGAAAAAATTTGGTTTTATTTATTTTTAAAAAAGCGGATCTTTAATGTCGGTTTTAAACCGACATTAAAGGTATACCTATAATGTTAGTTTAAAACCGACATCAAAGATCTGCTTTAAAAAAAAAAACTGACATTATACATCCGATTTTACTTTTTTCAACCGATATTAAAATCTCAGATTCTTGTAGTGATCCTTTTCCTCCAATTAATGTATCTTATACATCATGTTAACTATATCATATATAATTGACCAGTTTAATCATATCATATATAATCAAACTCCCTCTCTTCAATTTGAACACTTCAAACTAATCAAATGATTCTCAACTTGAATCCATTGAGCTATCAAGAGGACCTTATGGACCTATGGCTCAAAGCTCTAACGGTATGTGGATAGCTGACTAAACTCTTTAGCCACGAGTTCAACCATCCGTTAACTATCAGGCATTTCATTAAAGATCGACAACTGCACTTTTCTCACCACAGATATATTTCTGTATCCATCGGATAAACTAGTCAACAGTACGATAACCCTTCACAGATGCTCGTAAGTACAGTTGAGCCAATTTATCGTTTTGCCCCTATAGTTACATTTATCTCCTTAAGTACCACTGATCCCTCTAATAAACAATACAATATAGTCCTACTATGTGTGGACACCTGTTGGGCCATGAGAAGGTGTCTGGCGCGACATCGTTCGAGCCTTGGAATCAGCTCTTAAGGGAGCAATCTATCTACTTACTTTTGCTTCGGGGAAGGAGTGAATTCCATCTTGTGTAGCTGAGTTCGCAACTCCCAAATCAGACGAATCTCCAAAGTGGTAGGTTTGAGTCGACAATCTGGCCACTTGCACCCATACAAATCAAAGAATTGCTCTCAAAGGCAGGTGTTCCCAACTTACTTAAAATTAAGGTCATGTTACCTATGGTCATCCTAGTGAAGTGAAGTCTTTGTCATGAACGACATTATATAATGAGATTATAACACTTCGTGGTTCGGTCTTATACAAACTCCTTTGTATAGGACGCCCCTGTTCGTATGTCGATGATCAGGATCAGACCATCTGTAGATGTCACAATACTTGTAACAATCTACAAAGCGGGCCGCATCCGTAGTGTCACCAAGATAAGATTTCCCTTCTATATCCATATATTACAACCATTTTGGTTATCATTAAAGGCATGATCCACCTGTATGTCTCCACATACATGCTTAAGTTACAACGACAACCAAGGATCTTAGTTTATTGGTTTGTGGTAAAACAAATAAAACATCTCATGTTTCATAGACAACATTGAAGAAAATATCATATATTATTACATCATAAGCGTTTGTTCAATATAGTGTTTACAAACTACAGAACCCAACGAGAGTTTAAGACATGAACCCCAACAATCTCCCACAAGTCTTAAAATGAGTGGGGTGTGCAAAACAACTAGTACAAAATAATAAACTAGGGCATTAAAGCCCAGTACAAAAATTTCCCACTTTCCCTAGTCCAACCGTGGGCGGTCCTGTAGATCCATGCTCAGAAGGTGACCCTAAAAGACTGTAGCCGTGAGAGCCTCCGTAAACGATTCACCTAGAAGACATAGGGTACGTTATGATCCACCTCTTAATTTGAATTCTTTTATACTTGTTGCTTCTTTTCCTAGCAGGTTTTCTGTTATTAAGGAAGGTGTGCACAAGGAGGTAGTGCATTCTATTGAGTCTCTAGGTAACAAAACCCTACTAAAAAGGGCAAGAGGGTCTGAGGTTGAGGTTCCTTTAGAAGGAAAGAAACAAGAGAAAGAGGTCAAGTAGGAGGTAGTTCTTTTAGGTAATCTACCTATTATCAAGAAGATCCAAAAAAGTTTTCGTGCCTTGTCAAATAGGTATTAGAAAATTTGAACAGGCTATGTTAGATCTAGGATTTGCAATTATTATTATGCCTGCGCTTGTGTATGCTAATTTTTAGTCCTACATCTTGCACCTTACTGATATTTTGGTGCAGTTAGTTAACCATTCCCTTGATAGGTCAGTTGGTATGGTAAAAGATATGTTTGTTAGAGTCTATGGCCTTACTTTCCCCTCTGATTTTTATGACATAAATATGAATGTTGATTTTGTTTCTTTTGATTATCTGTGTTGTTAGGTCGACCCTTCTTAAAGATTGCTAAGGCTAACATTGATCTTGATATAGGGTCCTTAACCCTTAGCCATGAAGATAAAATTGAAAATTCTTTTGTGATTGATTCTGTTTTTACCACTTAACCTGCATTTTCCAGTTTCATTTGTTACACCTTGTGTGTTGGCAATATTTGTTTAAGTCCAGCTGATATCATTAAAATTGTCTCTGCATTTGATCTTGCTGGTTTAAGGTTGTCATATGGACCTGCAACATACTTTCCTTATGTGGAATATTCTATAACAGTATTTTTGTAGATCTTTTCCTTCTCCATGCGCAAGTTTTTTTTTGAAGTTAGGATTAGTCTTCTTTGCATTTGCTATATGTATATAAAGTCACTTAGTTTTTGTTTGAGGGTTGGTCATTCTAACGAATGATTTGGAGTGTCGTTTGTCTTGTAAAACTCTAATAACGAGTATGTTCTCTGTCAATTTTCTTGAGTTCTAAAGATTGTGTTGCTATTGGAGATCTACTCTAGGTCATTTATGTGTTTCATCAATATTATTATTGAGAAGGGATTCTCAAGCTCAGGGGGAGCCTAAGCTATTCAAGTGAAGTGATCTTTACTTGAAAGGGAAAGATAAGCTGTAAGTGAGAGGGAGTCTCACAGCTTAAGAGGAACTTAAGTCTTTCCGAGAGGGAGTCTTTGTCTTGGGGGGACCTTGAGACGTTCGTTACTGACATCATTACTTAAAAGGAACATAAGTATCCAAGAGAGGGAGCATTTAATTTGGGGGAGCCTAGGTGTATGGTTGAACTCTAGAGAGGTCATTGTATTAGAGTTTTCAATATAGACAAATACTATGCTGTAATTGCGTAACTTTTATATTAGTGAAGTTATCTTTCCATAGGTACACTGCCTCCTAGACGTAGGTGTTAATTACTGAACTAGGTTAACAATCTCTGGTGCTATTTTTTTTTTTTTTTCATATTTCTGTTTGTTAATTGTTCTATGAATTGTCTTGACATAGTTCATAACACCCTTTCCGTGTAGTAAGTACTTCCATATTATTTTTAATTGGTATCACAGTGGGTCACCATTATCGCTGGTGGTGTGATCTTGGTGTGTCTCTATGGAAAGAATCAAAGAAGGTGGCTTTACCTCACATCCACCGTCTTGGATGGAACAAACTATACATTTGGAAGATAAGGATGACAATCCTTATGAAGTCCTTATTGACAGAAGTTCCTGGAAGTCTGTCCTCATTGGTTGAACTTTCCCTAAAATCATTAATGCAAAAGATGAGAAGGAACTTAAACCATAATTGGAATGTCCGAGGCTGAGGACGAAGCCTCTCTAGGCAACTCTGGAGCATTAAATGCCATTTTCAAGGGTGTTGACAGAAACATCTTTAGGCTGATAAACACCTATATCTCTGCAAAGGAACTTGGAATATTCTTGCTGTTGCTCATGAAGGGGTATCAAAAGTTAAAATGTCAAGACTTTAGTTGTTAGCCATAAAGTTTAATAGTATTAGGATTGACGAAGATGAAACCATAGCTGAGTTTAATGTGAGATGCATGATCTTAAAAATGAATCCTTTGCTCTTGGAAAGAAAATCTTAGAGGAGAAACTTGTGAGAAAGATTCTCAGATTTCTTCTCAAGAAGTTTGACATGAAAGTAACTGCGATTGAAGAAGCTCATGATATTTCATCTATGAGAGTTGATGATCTCTTTGGTTGTCTTTTCACATTTGAAATGTCTTTGGATAACAAGTCTGATAAAAACCGTCGTAACATTGCCTTGCAATCTTCTATAGAAAATAAAAAACAAGATTGAGTTGAAGAAGCATATGAAAATCTTGTTGATGCAATTTCTCTCCCGTCTAAACAAATTTCTCGTATGTTAAAAAATGGACAGAATACCAAGTTCTTTCCCTTCTCAAAATGCCAAGTTAGGAGGTCATTCAGGGTTTGGTTCTGAAAAGGACTAGAGGACAAAGAAGAATGTTGATAAAGAAGGATCCTTTGCTAAAGAGAAATCTGTTCGATGCAGAGAGTGTGAAGGTTTTTGTAAAATCCCGTGTGTTCGTAAAATTAAAATTAACATTTTTGTATTAATTGAGGACATCTCTGGTCAATTTCGAAATTTAGTTGTTTAAAGGAAAAACTTTGAATTTTCACATCACATTAATTTGACATTTAAGTTAATGTTAATAATTTAATTTAAATCGAGGAATTGATTTTTAATTTTTAAATTTGGTTTTAAAGAAGAAGAGGCAAGGATTTCAAATATATATTTATATATTTATTTATGTTTAGAAGGAAAGAATAAAATAAAATAAAATAAAATAAAACTAAATAAAACTAAATAAAATTTAAAATTTCTTTTCTTTTAAAAATCTCTCTCTCCCCCCTTTCTTTTGCGTGCGTCACACACAACCCCCCATATCAGTTTCTTCTCTAT
Organism: Benincasa hispida; assembly: GCF_027475165.1. NCBI lineage: Eukaryota > Viridiplantae > Streptophyta > Magnoliopsida > Cucurbitales > Cucurbitaceae > Benincasa > Benincasa hispida. The sequence continues at coordinate 66,465,710 of NC_143488.1, forward strand.
CGGCCAGAACCTTCTAGACGCCCATGAGCCACGATCGTCATGTTGAGCCCAGCTACTCAGTCTCTAAGCCGTCTCTCCGTCGCGTCTGTGCAACAATCTTGTCGTTCGACGAGTCGAGCTCGCCGCCGAGTGTCCACTAATCGTGTTGGATCTCTCTCTCCCTTGTGTTTCCTTTCAGTCGCGTTGGTCGTGATTCTTCCAACTGACCGTTGTTTTTCTTCTCCTTCGTCGTTCACGTTTGACCGTGCCTCCTTCTAACAAAGCCTAGTCGTCTGCCGCTGTCGGGATGAAGGAACTCGTTTTAAAGGAGATCCTTGAGCGAAAGTGGATCGTCCAAATTTCATTATTTATTGAAAACTAAATTTACAATAAACATACAAGATATGCATTCAAAATAAATTACGGCATGTTTGATACAAGAAAAAGGGTTCAAGAAACATTACTCTTGAAGAACTTTTCTTCGTGTAACTCCCTTGAATAGTCATGAACACAGCAACCTCTTGAAGACTTTCTTCAAGAATTTCTCGAACCAAATAGAGACACAACCACAATGAGCCTTTGGTATTCTCATGGTGAGAATCTAGGAGTGGTGAACTCTGACTATTTTGATAGGGGGGATTGTTTGAGTTTGGTAGAAGAAGATTAAGAGAACGCACAGAACATTTCTGCAAACTCTCAATCGTTCAACAAAAGCAATGTACAAGCCATTGAGGAAGAAAAGAAAACCATTTTCTTTTATTCCTATTGTCACAAAAACAATAACCACCCACTAAGGTGGTTGGAGAAAAAAGAGGGTTGTTATTAGTCAAATAATAATAATAAATATGAAAACTAACTTATCATATTATATTTATATTAAACTATATATTATATCAAATATTACATATAACCTATAGTTTTAATATTGTATCATATATAGAATAAAATATAGTTTCTTTTCTTTATTTTGTGGCATTTATTATAAATCATATTTATATAAAATTTAACAACTATGAATCACATTCATAGAAAATATATTTGAATCTCATTCAAATATTTATTTCCTCCAATTAAACTATAATGCATCAAATACATTATGACAATGGTTCGAAGCTCCAATGGTACGTGATTAGCTGACTAAACTCTTTAGCCACAATATCCACCATCCGTTAACTGGTAGGCGTTCTACTAAAGACCAATAATTGAACTCTTTTTACCATAGATATATTTCTATGTCCATCGGATATAACCAATCATCAGTACAATGAACCTTCACAGATGCTCGTAATTACAACAAGCCAATTTACCGTTTTCCCCCTGTAGTTACATCTTCCTCCTTAAGTACCATTGATCCCTCTAATGAACAATACAACATAGTCCTACTATGTGTGAACACCTCTCGGGACATGAGAAGGTGTGTGGCGCCACATCGTTCAAACCCTGGGATCAGCCTTTAAGAGAACAATCTATCTACTTACCACTACTTTGGGGAAGGAGTGAACTCCATCTTGTGAAGCTGAATTCCCAGCTCCTAAATCAGAAGAATCCCTAGAGTGGTAGGTTTGAGTCAACACTCTGACCACTCGCACCCATGCAAATCAAAGGACCGCTCTCAATGGCAAGAGTTCCCAACTCACTTAGGATTGAGGTCATGTTACCTATGGTTATCCTAGTGAAGTGAAGTCTCAATCATGAACGGAGTTATATGACGAGACGTTAACACTTCGAAGTCAGGTCTTATACAAACTCTTTGTAGAGGACGCCCCCGCTCGCTTGTCGCCTACATGAATAATCAGGATTAGACCATCTATGACAAGTCACAACACTTGTAACAATTCCACAAAGCGGGCCGCGTCCGTAGTGTTACCAGGATAAGGTTTCTTTCCTATATCCATATACTACAGACCATTTTGGTTGTCACTTAAGACACGATCCACTTGTATGTCATTACATACATGATTAAGTTACATAAAGACAACTAGAGATATTAAGTTTATTGGTTTGTGGTAAAATAAAAAACATCTAAATGTGCAAAGTCAAGAAGTGAAGTAAATATCATATATATTATACATCACAAGCGTTCCTACAAAGTTGTTTACAAACTCTAAGACATGAGACTCTAGAGCACAAACCCCAACAGGTATTTTGTGAAATACTCGATCCACGATGCCATACTCGATAGTACTCGATGCTCATACTCGATGGTATTTTGCGAAATACTCGAAGCATGATGCCATACTCGATTGTAATTGATGGCATACTCGATGGTATTTAGTGAAATACTCAATGCATGATGGCATACTCGATGCTTGATGGCATTCTCGATGATCAATGCCATACTCGATGCTTGATGGTACTCGATGTTTTTTGCCCGGTTCAACATAATTTTGAGCATTGACGGTCTGGTTCAAGGTAGTTCAAGCAATCCAGAAGTGTTTTGGAGCCGATTTTTGCTATTTTTGTATTAATTAGACTTTATTTGGTTCTAAATGCCAAAACTAAAATCACATCAGTATTTTTTTAAATTATTTATGCATGTGATGTATGTTATAATTAAATAAATCTTGTATGTGTATAAAGTATGCGATGTAGATTTAAAATCCCACCATAGAAAACATATTACATACATTAAAAGTATGTTATAAAGTGTTATAACATATAGTATGTATGTATTGGGTTTCAAATGTTTTAATATAAATGTTATATTAAATGTTGAATGCCTTTGATGTATGTTATGGATGCTTAGCATGTCTAAAATTTTGTAAGTATTTATAAAATTGGGTTACACATTTAAAATCTACAACAAAGATAGACACGCTCACGTAAGTTGACCACTTGTTCTAATAGTTAAAATAGATCGACATCTTTTAAAATATGGTTACAAACTCAACCAGTATATAATCCTGTCTAAGGCTGGCGGTTCTTAAGTTGACGGTCTACGGAACATCTCTTACCTAGGGATTATGGCCGAATAATTGAGCATTGTTAACCAGTTTTATGAGCAATATGTGAGTGGTGTGAGGTTTTTAAATTGGTTCATCACCTAGACATTGTAGGTTAAATCCAAATATACATGTTATACTTGGATAATCAAATAGACTTAGGTTGTTTAAATTAGCCAAAAAATTCATAAGTAAAGATATACCCAAACGAATATTAGGACACTTCAATGGGAGTTTAATAACATATATGATATGTTATTAGAACACTTCAGTGGAATTTTAATAAATTCTTCAGTGGGAGATTAATAACATATGTGATATGTTATTTTTATCTCTCGCGTCCCTAAGAGTTCACATCGAGATTCATGCTTCGCTTCATGTCGATTATACCTCGATTTCTCCATTCGGAAAGTGTTGACATGAATCAAGATCAGGTGAATAGGGGAAATTGTTCACAGTAAAATAAAAAGTGATGTCTTGATTTTAAAAATCTCACGTCCTAAAACGTTCACATCGTGAGATCCGTTCAATACTTCATGTTGATTGTACCTCAAGATCAAGGTGAATGAAGGGAAGTTTTTCAATGTAAAATAAAATATACGATATATTGATTTCAACTCTCACGTCCTTATTAAGTTCACACTGTGAGGTCCATAAAATGCTTTGTGGTTATTATACCTCGACTGCTCCATTCAGAAAGTGTTTGTATGAGTGAATATCAAGGTGTATGAGAGATGTAGTCCATAGTAAGTGGGTGAAGGATATATGTTAACGTGTCCTGCGGTCTTTTCCGTTTGTTTGGACTATTAGATTCCTATGTTGCGCCTACTTGTCGTCTTTATGTCGGTCTTGCTAGTCGTTTAACGATGGCTATCCCTTCGGAGGGTTGTAACATAGGATTTGGAAAAACTCAAACTCTAGAAATGGATAGAATTTCTTAAGTCGTTTTCAACTTTGACTTTCCAATTCGGTAGCATGGTTGAGGATGTTGTTTTAGCTAAAGCAGTGGGATATATGAAGTTATTTATAGGAGATCAGTACATTTTACTTGAAAATGTTTATTATATTCCTCTACAAAAAGGAATTTAATATCCTTCTCATGTTTGCTGGAACAAAATTTCAAAGTTTTGAAAATAATGAAGTGTTCATTACTTTGAAAGATATTAATATTTGTTCTGGAAAATTAGAAAATTACTTGTACATGTTAAAACTGATTGAGGTAAAAGTCGTTTTGAACATAAAGATGTTTAAAAAACCTGAGATTCAAAATAAAAAAAAAGCAAAAGTATCATCTCATTTGAGAGATTGTGTGTTGAGACGTGATTGTCACGAAGATAGCTTTGGCGCACAACATTGTTGATCCATTTACGAAGGCCCTCACGGCTAAGGTTTTTGAGGGTCACCGATAGAGTATGGGTCTATAGAATATTCCACATCTAGTCTAGGGTAAGTGGTAGATTTTGTACTGGGTGTGTTTTTACCCTAGTTTTTTGTTTTGTGTATTTTTGTATTAGTATGAGTTTTATACACCCCACTAGCTTTAGGACACCCTAAATCTTGTGGGTCCTATAGTTTGTAATTATATTGTACAAATATTTTATTTATTTTATAAAGTGTGAGGTATATTATTTGACATATAGTTTCATTAATCCATGATAACTTATAGAAATACAAGTTATTGCTCTCTCAAAGTTAGAATAATTAGATTTTTTTAGTGATGTAAACACACTCATTATGAAGAAAAATGCATGAAATTCCATATATGTAGTATGCTCATACAAAAGTATCCTTTTTAGTAAAAAAAAACTACCTCATTAACGCATATCAACACAAGAATAAGAAATTTACTAAGTGTTGCAGTAAAGGCCAATGCAAGGGTATGCATCGTAGATTGGTCGACACATGAAGGATATAGTTGGCTCGTACATTTCATGTCAAATCACCACTTGCAAGTATGGGCATCTAACTGATGGCGTTTGAGCAATCTAGAAGTGGTAGGCGGTTGTCCCAGGTTATGGAAATTAATGCAACCGAATGACCAAGTTGCTATGAGATTACCTATAAAAGAGGAAGCCACCCTCAAAATCAAGATTTAGACACTTTTGAGCTTAAAAAGTTAGAATTTTCATAAGAACTAGTAGTTAGAACTCACTGCTGTCTACAAGCAAGAAGTAGGAGGGAAGACCACCATTTCACCATTGATCAAGAGGTGTTGTCAGAGAGAACCTCGAGAGAGATATCATCTTCTACTCCTCCACCAAGTTGGTTGTAGCAAGCATTGAAAACAAGCCAAAGAGGACGAGATTGAACTCTACTGCTTGACTCTTTCCTTTTCATCTTACATTTTCATTTCTCATCTTATTTCATTGAGCTGAGATTGTTGTATAAACACTTGTTATGTTTAAGTCAATCTTATCTTTGACCATTAATCACTTCTCCATCTCTTTACTCTCAAATCTGTTTCTATTTGTGAGTTTTCTGATTTAATGAGAGCATGACATCTGTTGCTTAAGTCTTCATCTTCAGTTGATTAAAGTGATTGAGTAGTTAAGTCACCCGAGAGAGCAATTTAACTATTGAATGCATTAAGTCAGGGCGTAGAGTAATTTTAGAGATAGAATTGCTCATGTCTTTTGCCTATTTTTTTGTAACCAACACATGCACCCTAGAGATAGAATTATGTGTGTCATTCGCATCGAAAGATGTTGATCTTAGCATGATCTAAAGAACAAAATTTCCAATGCTAAGCACATACATTTAGATTGTAAACAAAAATCTGCACCATCCTCATTCCATCTTCATTGTGCTCATATAGGCTTGCTATTCCTGCTAGAAAATCAATGTATATCACTTACACTTAAAATCATTCATCCATAAATCCCTATCTCCCTCTAAACTTCTATTTCTTCTTGCATGCGTGACATTAATTTAGTGTAAATAAGCAATGCCACTCAGTTAATTAGGAAACCTCTACATTAGATACGAAAAAAATTCTTGCGTTAGTACATTCTAAAGTCTCGAAATTCGACCCTGAACTTACCAAGAAACTTAGATTAGATTTATACTTGGGTATAGCTTAAGAGATCTTGTACGCATCAACAAGGTGTACATGCATCTATCACCAACGCAATACATGATTTTCATAGTAAGAGATAGAGCAATTCTTCATCAATCTCCATTCATCATAATCATTCATCATCATTCTCCTTCATCATTTTAAGAACTTTTAGAATCAAAATTATGAGGCGAACAACTCACAAAACCAATAAAGAAACATCCAAGGTTGTCTTTTAGAGCTCATTGTGTTCGATCCGTCTCGCCTTTAAGACTAGCAATTTGTAGTGGTAGATACGGTAAAATTATTTGGAACGGATTTGGGCGACAAAATCCGCCTTTCCAATTATCAAAGTTTTAAAGGCATATTCAATGGTGAATGAGGTAACTTATCAATGAAGCAAAAAAATTGTGTACTAACTAAAGCTTAGTATATAAAAAATGAGTACTAGAAACAACACTACCACAAACTTCTTCCAGGAAAACAACTTACAAATGATGAATTCATATGGAAGTATAATTGATTCATAAATAAGCAATAAGTTAGAAGATCCTATCATGCTTACAATTCAATTCAATTTTACACCACAAACTTGTCTCAAGACCACCAAAGGAGCAATTACTTACGAATGTCAATGCAAGACAAACCACTCAACTATCGTATTATATTGCCTCATCAAAAACCAAAAATAAGATGAGAACTCTCACAAACCTACAATTACCACCATAATCATAATAACTCATTAACCAATTTGTGCGAGTATCCAAAAGTAAAAGTATTGAAGTAGAAAAAGAAGACGACACAAGGAGTTTACGTGGAAAACCCTAATTCAGGGAAGAAAAACCACGGTAGAAAAGGACTTATTATTTTATGTCATATTTACAATAGACCCAACCTCAGATATAAATAGAATGAGGTGAAACCCTAATTTAGCAAATATAGTAAAAATTACAAAAATGCCCTTAGGGCTAATTCAACGTATTTCAACACTCCCCCTCAAGTTGGGGCATAGATATCGGCAAGACCCAACTTGCTAATACAAGCTTCAAACGTCTGTCTCGATAACCCTTTCGTAAAAACATTTGCAATCTGTTGGACTGAAGATACATAGGGAATACAAATAGCTCCGCGGTCTAACTTTTCTTTAATAAAGTAACTGTCAATTTCCACATGTTTGGTTCTATCATGTTGCACGGGATTATTCGCAATACTGATGGCAGTCTTATTATCACAATACAGCTTCATGGGCCCCGGACTACTCTTGTGAAGATCAGATAAAACTTTCTGCAACCAGATTTCTTCACACACTCCCAGATTCATAGCTCTATACTCTGCCTCAGCACTACTTCTGGCCATTGCACCCTGTTTTTTACTCCGCCAAGTTACCAAATTTCCCCATAAAAAGGTAGAGTACCCTGAGGTTGACCTTCTATCAGTCACAGATCCGGCCCAATCTGAGTCAGTATATGCCTCGATGCTTCGTGTGTCATGTTTCTTGAACACCAAGCCCTTCCCAGGGGTGGACTTTAAATATCTCAAAATTCGAGTCACAGCTTCCATGTGCTCCTCATATGGACTCTGCATGAACACACTTACTACACTCACAGCGTAGGAGATGTCGGGCCTAGTATGAGACAAGTAAATCAGTTTTCCTACTAGGCGTTGATACCTCTCCTTATTCACAGGAACTCCTTCCGAAATACTTTTCAGTTTGCTATTGACCTCAATAGGAGTGTCAATAGGTTTGCATCCGGTCATTCCTGTTTCCTTTAAAAAGTCCAGACTGTACTTCCGCTGAGAAACAGATATTCCTGCTTTTGATCTTGCCACTTCCATCCCTAGAAAATACCTTAAACTACCAAGATCCTTAATTTCAAATTCACTTACCATCCTTTGTTTTAGCTTAGCAATTTCTGCCGTGTCATCCCCTGATAGGATGATGTCATGAACATACACTACTAACACAGCAATCTTTCCTAAGGGTGATTTTTTGGTAAACAAGGTATGATCAGAATGCCCCTTGAACAAACCCTTGGGACTTAACAAACACAGTGAACCTGTCAAACCAGGCCCTAGGAGACTGCTTCAACCCATATAAAGACTTCCTGAGTTTGCAAACATGATTCCCAAACTTAGCTTCGAAACCTGGAGGTGGACTCATATAAACTTCCTCTTGCAATTCACCATTTAGGAATGCGTTCTTTACATCTAATTGATGTAGGGGCCAATCTTTATTCATGGCGACAGATAGAAGAACACGAATCGTGTTTAACTTAGCCACTGGGGAAAAAGTTTCTGAATAATCAATCTCATACGTCTGAGTGAATCCTTTAGCAACTAACCTGACTTTATACCTCTCGAGTGTTCCGTCAAACTTATACTTCACTGTGAACACCCATTTGCAACCAACTAGTTTGTGACCTCTAGGGAGAGCTACTAACTCCCAAGTCTTATTTGCCTCAAGAGCTCTCATTTCCTCCATTATTGCTGCTTTCCACTCGGGAACTTCCATGGCCGCATGTACACTGGTAGGTATTGTTAGAGCTTCTAGCTAAGTAGTAAAAGCCTTAAAAACAGGAGATAAGTTACTATAGGTCAGAAAACTATGCAAAGGGTATTTTGTACATGACTTGGCTCCCTTTCTCAGAGCAATTGGCATATCCAGAGTGGTATCATAGTTGTCAGTTTTCGTCTGTCCCTCTTCAGTATCAGACTTTTGAGACAGTTCTGCATCTTCTTGAGGGTCTTTCAGCATCTCATTACTTCCTGAAGTTTCAACTTTCTTTGAGCTCATTTCATCATTTTCTATGTTCCCAGACTTTTCTTCAAGACTCTCCTTTGAAACAACGAGATCTTAAACCTGAGCTGGTTCCGACGCTTGGACACTTTCCGATTTTACACTAGAGGTTTCCTGAATTTCCTTTCTGAGATTCCTCCTATAGTATGTTATCTAGGACACTTGTCTAGTAGGAAGAACCGACAAGGGAACAACAGGAGCAGAATTAGGTTCAATACTAGATAGACTAGGTCCAGGAACATTGGGACTAGGCTCAGGTTCAGGAATATTCGGACTAGGCTTAAGATTGAGGCTAATGGGTATGGAGTACGTGGAATTGTTAGTTTCTTCATTCGTGGTCTCCCCCTGAAGATGACTAATGGGAAAGAACGATTTTTCTTCAAGGAACGTGATATCCATAGTGACAAAATATTTTCTGGAAGATGGATGAAAGTATTTATAGCCTCACTGATGAAAGGGATACCCGAAAAACACACATGTTTTAGCTCGTGGAGCAAACTTAGTCCGGTGTGGACCATGAGTATGAACAAAGGCTGAACACCCAAGCACACGAAGAGGAACCTCAGAAATAAGACGGGTAGACTGATAGAACTCTTTGAAGCACTCAAGAGGAGATTGAAACTTTAGAGCTCGTGAAGGCATTCTATTAATTAGATGAGCTGCGATAAGAACCGCATCTCCCTACAGGTACGAAGGAAGAGACGCTGGAATTATCAAGGAACGAGCAACTTCAATGAGATGACAATTTTTCCGTTCAGCCACCCCATTTTGTTGTAGAGTATATGCACACGAGTTTTGATGGATGATCCCTTTTGACACTAGGAATTCCTGGAAGGTGTGGTTGACAAACTCACGACCATTGTCACTTCGGAAGATGGCAATCTTTGTGTTGAACTGTGTTAATACATTGGTATAGAACTGTTTGAAGGTAGATAAAACCTCGGACTTATCAGCAAGGAGATATACCCATGTAAGTCGGGTATGGTCATCAATGAAAGTTACAAACCCCCGTTTACCAGACAGGGTAGCGATGCTCGAGGGACCCCAAACATCACTGTGGACCAGGTGAAAAGGCTGGGTAGGTTTATAGGGCTGAGAAACAAACAACACGCGAGGTTGTTTAGCACGTATACAGACATCACAAGATAATGAAGAAACATTCACATTATGGAATAAATGAGGAAATAAATATCGCACATATTGAAAACTAGGATATCCAAGACGAAAATGCCACAATAAATAATTTATTTTAGATATAGTAAACGAAGATAAAGACTAGTTCTAAACAAGCTTCTGGAGGAAGCATCTGTAGAAAGGAAATATAGGCCTCTGTCATATCGAGCAGTGCCAATCGTCTTCCCCGAGCTCAAGTCCTGAAACAAAGCAGTATCTGGTGAGAAGACAACTCTACAGTTCAAATCTTTTGTTATTTTGCTTATTGATAATAAGTTGTAAGAAATTTTGGGCACATGTAAGACATTTTGCAGAGTTAATCCCTGAAATGGTGACAGTCTGCCTTTTCTAGCAACAGGAGCGAAAGACCCATCCGCAATTTGAATCCTCTCATTTCCAGCACTTGGATAGTACGAGAGAAACCGGTCGGATGAGCCAGTCAAGTGATCGGTTGCTCCTGAATCTAGAATCCATAACTCATTCCCTTCAACAAGGAAACTAAAAGATTGAGGGTTACCTGATTGAGCAACTATTCCGATTCCTATAGTACCTGAATCACCAGGATTAGTCACTAGAGGCTGTGTCTGAGGTTGTGCAGCCCCCTCAACTGATTCACCCACTAGAGCACGCCCAGATTTCGACTTGTCATTCGGAGGGCGACGTTTACCATTTGGAGGGCGACCATGCAATTTCCAGCACTGATCCTTCGTGTGCCATTGTTTTTTGCAATGCTCACAAACTGGGGGTGTTTTACTATTCTTCATGTCACCATCAGCTCCACCGGACTTTACCCCGAAGGCAGCTGACTCTACAGTGGTAACACCTGGCCTGTTCATTGCACTCGATCTATCTTTTTCCAATCTAACTTCTGAACAGACCTCCATGAGAGACGGAATTGGTTTCTGCCCTAGTATTCTACTACATCTGTATCAAATTTGGGGTGCAGCCCGACAAGAAAATCATACACAGCTCAACCTCTTCTATCTTGGAGTATTGAATTCCATCTTGTGGGCAGGTCCAGATGATATCCCGACATAGATCCATTTCTTTCCATAACAATGACATCTTGCTGAAGTATGACGTTACATCCATGCTCCCTTATTTGCATTCGTGAACCTGTTTACGTAGAGTATACAGGCGGGATGCGTTCTGACGCCTCGAATATAACCTTGGGACTGCATCCCAAATATCTCGGGCAGTGGCTGAATAGAGTAAGGGTTTCCCAATTTGTTGTTCCATGCTACTGATTAACATTGAGCGGAGCAAAGAATCCTCTGCCTTCCACACACGCTCTTGAGGATCCCCAGGATTTGGTCGTGGTATCTCTCCAGTTAAATATCCAAACTTATGGCGTCCCTCAAGAACCATTTTAATTGTATGGGACCAAGAGAAGTAATTTTGCCCATTCAACTTCTCTCCCGTGATCATTCCTGCAGAATTTCCAATTGTTCCAGATAAAAGATTAGAAGTTGGAAGAGTAGGAAACATTGATACCGGATTTTCTGAATATATCGGAGAAGAATCATGGCTATTTAGTCTGGCTCCCAGGGCGACCATCTGTTGCTGAAGACTAACTAATTGTTGTTGGAGTTCCTCATGAGATTCAGATCTGGAATTTTTCTGTCTAAAAACCATGGGATTTTCTTCAATGAAATCACCAATTCGAAACTAGGGCTAAACTTGGATATACATGAGGAAGAAGCTGTCCACCATGGTACTGTGAAGAAGCTACTGCCGGAAGTCCACCAGCGGCAAAGTTCGGCAACCTGTGACCGGCGCTGCTCCCAGACGGCTGTGATGGTGGGTAACGGACAGAAGGCTCGGCGATCGGCTGCGAGGTTGAAGAAATCGCGCCGATCTGACCCGACCCGGTAGCTGGAGCAAACCCATGACCGTCTGGTGTAGATCCGGTTCTGTGCGACGCCGAGGTACCGATTGGCTGTAGATCGATCGCGTGCACTGGCTGGGGAACGTGCGAGGCTGAGACGGTTGTGTGCGATGTTGAGGGTCCGATCTGTTGTGACCCGTTCTCATACGCCGGCTGGAGCGAAGTCGAGAGTTCGATCGGTTGTGACTCGTTCGCGTGCGTCGGCTGGAAAGCGTGACCTTCCACCACCACTTGCTGTTCGGCTGGAAAGGTCCAATCGATGGTGTTTGGTTGGAACGACTGAGACTGGAAGCTAATCGACGCGCCAGCTGGAGCAATCCCACCACTTGCTGTTCGGGTCGCCAGCTGGATCTGTTCGGCTGAGCCACCTGGGATGATGGTTCGTAGATAGCGGTCAACCGCTGCTTGAATCACAGCCTCATTAGTCAGCGTACCTTCACCTATCAAGTTTGATGACTGAGTTTCTTCTACCGGGGCTAGGGTTTCATCACCTTGCTCTGATCCCATATTGGAGTAGAAAAAGAAGACGACACAAGGAGTTTACGTGGAAAACCCTAATTCAGGGAAGAAAAACCACGGTAGAAAAGGACTTATTATTTTATGTCATATTTACAATAGACCCAACCTCAGATATAAATAGAATGAGGTGAAACCCTAATTTAGCAATTATAGTAAAAATTACAAAAATGCCCTTAGGGCTAATTGAATGTATTTCAACAAAAAGCAATGAAAATCCAACCTAAATGTTAACTAGAAACTTTGTAGCATTAATAATGTTTAAGGGTCTGAAAGTTATCTTAGAGATTAAAATTTGAGTTATAACCTACCGAAAAATGAAGTTGGTATCTATCCAATCTGAAGTAGACATTGAAATCTAAGAGCTTCACTAAGAAAGTAATAAAATTATCAAGATGACTTAGTTCCATATACTGAATCCTACAAAATTAATGAGCAAGAAATGACATGGGATCTTGACCAAGTTTATGAAGGAAAGTCAATGAATACATGAGAACAATTCTCTATTTATGGAGAACTGAATGCAAATTAAAATCTTAAAAAAAAAATTAAAAAGAAGAACTAAAACCCTCTTCTGCATCACTAACCTCACCAAACTTTGCTGCAAATTCTCCAAAATGGTGTATTCACTTGTGATTATATGTTTCTATGGAAGAATAACGAAAACTGTCATTTCTAATAACATTATTTGCGGCACAGGAATTCTCCACTTTATTCATACTACTTACGACTTTGATACATAACATAGTTCTTTTCTTTTGTTTCAATGGAGATAATTGGTTGGCAAATTTACATTTCACAGAGCCTTTCAAGAAAAAGCACCAGGTGCAAAACTATATAATGAAAGGCCCAAAGAAAATTGTTATGTCTTGACAAACCCCTCAACGACTTCCTGAAAGAACTTTAGTTCGCAGTACTACTATTAATTTGATACTCATTAATCCACCCTAAAAAATAAGTGACATGTCAAATTATACTAACAAAATTTGCTGGGATTAGCAAATTAGGATGACTATAGGTTGAAGCAAATTTATTACTACACGTAGAAAATTCTTCTTGTACACAGCTACATAGACAATAAGCAACGTGTGAGAACAATTACCATAATGACTATAGTCTCTTCCAGCTGATTGTAACATCAATAAAAAATTACAGACTCTCCCTCTATGAGCATATTTAAATCAATCCATGGTAAGGTATTCAGACACACCATATTCATTTCTAACCTTATCACTCGTTCCAACAACTTGTGCTTGCAACTTTATCTGAATTCTGAGGAGACTAAATAAAAATGAACAACTACCTTAAGACTAATCACAAAGTTACAATAAGTCAAGATATTATTATTCTAAACTACTATATTCTGGAAACAAAATGAAAGACAATAACAAATGGCATCCTCCCATAGTCTAACTTTTTATTATGAAAATCCCAACCAAGGCTTCATTAGAAATTTAGCAAACTTTGGTGATATCCAAGGAAATTAACGAAGATGGTAGAGACAATGTCAGCTTCAATAGCAGAAAGGGCTCTGTCCAAATGTAAAATTTGCATCAGTAAAAGAAACACAAAAAGAACGAACCCTGAAAGTGAATTAGATGAAGGAATGGAATTTCCCGTAGAACTGTGTGAACGTCGTACAATTAGAATTCAGTTTGTACATAGAAAAATTGAGAAGAAAAATTGCATCAAAATCGGAAAAACATTCAACTTCTAAGCATGCTCTCTACAAAGAATTGAGGGAGAAAGAAACTCACCCTCGATGAACCACAAAACTTCACAAGAATCCCTTTGAGATGAAGAACAATACTGCTTCAAAATCACAAGAACTCTTCCTCCATGTTTGACACCATCAAGCAGAGAAACAAGGAAGATGGAAGTCTGGGCTCCAAAAGAATTTTTGACAGAGGGAATTAGCAGAGAGATTGAGAGAGAGAGAAATCTGTGTGGTTTTTCAAATTCTTCTATACTTTGTTTTTTCCCACAACACAAACAAGGGAAGAGAGAGAGAGAAACTCCCTCTCACGTTCTACTGAAATAACTCCTCCATCAGAGAAGTTCTTTTCGATATTATATTAATATAAATAATATAAATATAATATTTATAATATGATTTATAATATGATTAAATAACTATAATAATATGCATTAATAATCATTCAACTTCCTTATATAACCTATATTTTTAATAGGAATCAGGTTCATATTAAATTTTAATCTATAGTATAAATCCTATTTATATAATATTTGAATTTCATTCAAATATTTTTTCACTCACATATAATATAGTTTAATTATAAATCATATTTATAATTAACTACATATTATAATGTATGGATATACTGTATACATTATATTAATCATATTAATATAATTAATTACTTAAATTCCCATAAATAATTTGAACAATTCAAATTATTCTAAAAATAATTATTCTTTGTTTTTGTCGTTAGTGAGCTAACAAGTGTGTTGGGGTTGATGCCCTAAATTTTGTAGGGTCCTATAGTTTGTAATTGTCATGTACAAATATTTTATTTATGTTGTAAAATATGTGATGTTTTATTTCAATATTAATTGCATTAACCACAAACCAATAAACTAACATCCAAGGTATCTTAGTAGCTTAAACATGTATGTAGAGACATACAGGTGAATCATGTTTAAGTGATAATCTAAATGGTTTGTAGTAGATGGATAAGGCTGGGTACCTTATCCTGGTGATACTACGACTATGACCTGCTTTGTAGATATTATAATGGTTGTAAACTACTACAAATGATCTGATCCTGATCATTCATGTGAAGATATGTGAGCGGGAATATTCTATACAAAGGAGTTTGTATAAGACCGGACCACGAAATGTTTAATCTCATTATATAATGTCGTTCATAATAGATACTTTCATTTCACTAGGATGACCATAGGTAACATGACCTGAATCCTGAGTGAGTTGTGAAATTCTACATATGAAGATGGTCCTTTGATTTGTATGGGTGAGAGTGGCCAAATCGCTGACTCAATAAGTCTACCATTTTGGGGATTCGTCTGATTGGGGAGCTGGGATCACAACTACACAAGAAAGAATTCACTCCTTCCCCAATGTCGGATAAAGTAGAAAAATTACTCCTTAAAGAGCTGATTTCGGGGCTTCAACAATGTGGCGTCACACCCTCTTCTGGCCCGAGAGGGGTCTAGTCATAGTTCGACTATGATTTATTGTTCATTAGAGGGATCAGTGGTACTTAAGGAGTTAGATGTAACTACAGGGGCAAAACGATAATTTTGGCCTGACTGTACTTACAGAAATTTGTGAAAGGTCATAGTACTATTGATTGATTATATCCAGTGGACACAGAAATATATTTGTAGTGCGAAGAGTGTAACTGCCGGTCTTAGGAGAGTGTTCGATAATTAATGAATGTTGAATAATTTAGTTAAAAGAGTTTAATTAATTATTCACGTACCGTTGGAGCTTCACGCTACAGGTCCATGAGGTTCCCTCTATACCTAATTAATGAGAAACAATTTTTGGATTAATTTGGATTGTTTAAAATAATTGAAAGAATTAATTATAGGGTAATTGCAATTGGTAGCATTTTTCTGAATAATAACCAAGTGTATAACATCATTTAAAAAAAAGTGCAAGTATAGACAAGTCTATCAGTGATAAAATCCTACCATTGATAGACTCTTACTAGTGATATGGTCTATCACTGATAGACTCCTACCAATAATATGGTTTATCACTGATAGACTATTTAAATTTAGCCATGTTTGCGATTTTGTTTACATTATGTTCTATCTGCTAATATTTTGGATCTAATATCTATATTTACAACTGTTCCTTAATTATATATGATATAATTAATTTAATCTAATTATATATGATATAATTATTATAATGCATTTGATACATTATAATATAAAGTTTATTTGAGATGAAATAAATATTTAAATATGATTCAAGTATTAATTATATGAATTTGATTCATATAATTAAATTTAATATAATCGAGATTCATATTAAATGCCATTGTTGAGAGTATAGAAACTATATATTATTTGGTATTTGATACAATATAGAACCTATAGGTTATGTATTATATTTGATATAACATATAACTTAATATATACATTATATGAGATAAATTAATTTAATTTGATTTATTTTAAATCTTTTTGGGAGGGAGTTATAATTTCCTTCCCCTTTTTCCTCTAAAAAATGTCGTAGTGGGAAGGAAGTAGGAAGTTAGTTCTTCTTCTTCCATGTGGTGATTTTTCATAAGTGATAGAGAGACAAGGAAGGGTTCTGTGATAAAATTAGAACTCATCTCTTCCTCTCAACATTCTCAAAATCCCCCTATTCTAAAATAGTCAGAGCCCATAAAACTCCTGGATTCTCATCTAGAGAATACAGAGGAATCTTTCATGATGGTGTCCTCGTAGAAGCCTAGAGGGTTCAAGTCTGTTCGTGAAAATTTTTGGAGAAGGAATCTCGTGCATAAGATTTCTTAAACCTACTTTCTATCTTGTAATCTCTGTTTTAATACATGCTGTAATTTTATTTTAAATGCATAATATGTATGTCTTTACTGTAAAATTTATATTATGTAAATTTTGAATATTTGGTCCAATCCCATGCTTCTGCTTAAGGACCTTCCCTGGTTCCTTCAAAGTGAACCTTACAGACCTATAAATTAGAAGTTCCAATGATATGAAATTAATAAACTAAACTCTTTAATTGGATTAATCAACATTTATTAACTGTCGGTCACTCCACTAAAGAATGATAGCTGCACTATTCGCACTGCAGATACATTTCATTGTTCATTGGGTAAAACCAATAAACAGTAAGTTGACACTTCACAAATTGCTTGTAATTACAGCTGGGTCAAAATTGCCGTTTTACCCCTATAATTACATCTATCCTTAAATGCTATTGATTCTTCTAATGAATAAACAATTTATAGTTCAATTATAAACTAACCCTCTCGGGCTAATGAGAGTGTGAGACCTCATTGTTCAAGACTTGAAATTAGCTATTAAAGGATCGATTTATTTACTTTTTCTAACTATGGGAAGGAGTGAATTCCATTTTGTGTAGCTATGTTCTCAGCTCTCTACCCACACAAATCTCCAAAATGGTTGGCATTTTGAGTTGACAAAACTAACCACTTTCACTCATATAGATCAAATGATTACCCTTATAAATAGGAGTTCATAACTCACTCAGGATTAAGGTCAAGTTACCTATAGTAATCCTAGTGAAAAGTTAGTTTCTTCAAGCAATGGTGTAATATAAACTCTTTATACAGGATACCTCACTCACATGTCTCCACATAAACAATATGGATCATATTGTTTGTAACACTTACAACTCATGTAACAATTATAGAGTGGGTCGTATCTGCAGTGTCACAGGATAAGGTACCCAATCTTAACCATATACTTCAGACCTTTTAGGTTATTACTTGAACATGATCCTCCTGTCTGTCTACCACATATTGTTCACGTTTCATTAAACAACCTTGAATCTTAGTTTATTGGATCGAGTTAATGCTATCTAAATGTCTAATAAAATATTTATTATTTTATTAAACAAATAATTTGGATTTACAAATTACAAACTATAAGATGAATGAGATTTAGGACACTAAATCTAACATTAGATGTCTTACTCAGTCAAGTTAAAAGCATAATGAGACAAAATGAAATCATATTTCATCCCCGTTTCGTTAATCAGAATTTGATAGTTGTTCGCTGAATAGATTGCCCTTATGCTCCATTAGGTCAGAATCACTTGTTAAATTCAGCAATGAAAGAGCCATTCAACGAATTGAATGATTTGATTATAGAGGAGGGATTGAGATGAAAAAACAAAGTTGGGTATAGATTAACAAATATTCAAGATAGAGAGAGAGAGGTTACAGACAACTGTAACTTACCTGGATGGATTTCTTGGTTTGAGTAACTCTAAAATGGTTATTTTGAGAATAAGATTTTGATTTTATGTTCAAGATTCATCAATAAAGCTAGAAATTCTAGAAACCCATCCTTAATAACTTGAACTCGCATTGACAGAGGCGTTCGACTTCATTGGAAAAAGTTTTACGGGGCGTTTTTGAATAAAGACACAATTAACTTCATTGGAGATGGAAATCAAATTAAACATTATGAGGAGTAAAGGGAAACAGAAGTTCCAAGAGCGTCCAAACCGAAAGTGTAGACTGTAATAGCTTCTCTATCCAAGAATAGATCGTTGGTCTTCCTCACAGCGGTGTGGTTCTAAAAGTAGTAGAGGTGGAAACCATGCCAAAAATAGTCACCAGAGCGGCAGAGATTTAAAAATTTGGAGAGGTGATTTCGGAAAGATTTCAGAGAAGAAGGAGGAAGTTGGAACTTGTGAGTCTGACAGATGGATAAAAGGTTTCAACGTTTTTTTAGAGAATTTTGATAAGAAATTAGATAATGGAAAAGGAAAGGAAAAACCGAACGAGGTTAAGGGGAAGAAGGGAAGGAGAGACGATGGTTTTGAAATGGTTTTAGGGCATTAGAGAAATTTGATGAGATGGAAGGGGGGAAGGCGGGAGATGGATTTTATTTTCTAAATATGTAAGCACGTTTTTTTCTTTAAAAAAAACACAAAGCTCTAGCTTTTTCTCTCTCTCTCTTTCATAGCTTATTTCACAAAAGGCTATAAAATAAAGCTATAAAAGATCCTATTTCTTATAGTGATATTTCTCGGGTGCATAGATCTAGATCATACACGAAAGACTGATAAACCTACTTTTACTGACGAGTAGTCGAATACGGCTATTATTGAGAAGTGGGAATGGTCAAATTGCATATATCTAATGATCATTAGGAACTTCATTCCAGTGTCCTTCCAGGGATCTGTTATTGAAAGTAAAAATGCTAGTAAGTTCGTTGCTCAAATTGAGAAATATTTTGCTAAAAAAATAAAAAAAGATGAAGCAAGTAGTCTTTTGACTTATTTAACTTCCATAAGATCTAGTCGACGTATTTTGTTGTGTCGAGTAAAATAACCATCAATAGCCTAAAATTCTTATAGTGAAGCATAACAAATTTCACACATCAACTCGGAATCACATAAATATAGATGATTAAACACTTTTTCAGGGTTGAGTAATTAGTAAGTATTGATATATACCATCCATCACTTAGGACCACTCCTTGTTTCGTCAAAGAATTTGTAAGGCCCACGACTAGAAATTTTAAGACCACGTAATGAAAATTGGTGTAATCATAATGAGATTTCATTGATAGATCAATCATAATGAGCAACAATCGCTGCAAATTTAATTAATTTTTTTATATCACGTTTACTTAAAATTATGAATTTGTCACATTTACTGTTACTATTATCATTTAGGGTCAAACGATAACATAACAATAAATGTGACAAAGTCATAATTCTCATACTGTAATAGTTAAAATAACAGTAATCATAACAGTATCAACGTAATTTTTAAATGTCAGTACTAGATTGAGCACCCTTCACTCATCAATCAATTTGCTATTACATATTTGAAAGTGGACACCTCAAATGTCAGTACAGGTACGGAACACAAGTAAACAACACCCAACGTAATCAAATGAGGCCCACTTTTAAGATTATCATTAATTTATTACGTTTCCCTTGGGTGAAAATGGCCTAATTTTATAACTTATTAACTCCTTACATTACAAAGTACTCCATGACTAAAAAATTCTTGGACTTAACAATTCCATATAGTCAAAACACTTCCACTCTTTTTCTAAAATGCCCTATTCTTACTGTTGAATTGTTAAAGATGAAACAAAGTCCCACATTAGTTATAGAAGAAAGTGATTGTGTATATAATATAAGTGAAGACAATCATCATTGATATGAAGTCTTCTCAATGATTTCAAAAGAAAAATCATCAAATTTTTTTGAAGATACTACTTTCTTTTCCTAATGTGGTTATAGATGATGCTCAGGCTTCAATTCTTGACTTCACTATTTAACCATTATAGAACAAGACAACATTAAAGTCTCCATTATTGAACCTGAAGTTCAAACTAAACAACTTCAAGAAGTGGTGCTAACGAGATCTATTAGAGAAAGAAGAAGGACAATTCCAAATGATTATATTGGGGTTGTTTGGGGTGTAGAGTTGAGTTTATATGTTTGGATAACTAATGCAGTTTTTTGAATTCTAAATAATATGCTTTTATGATCATTATTTTTATTTTGAAACTTTTTTATTCGATAATTCTACTCATCTCTATTTGAATAAAATATGGATTGCATTTTTTTCTTTTAATTTTTAGAACTTTTATTTCTTTCTTTTTTGGACAATAATCAACAATTAACCCATTACATTTCTTGTAGAAATATGGTTAAATAAAATGAGAAACTAAAGCAAAATCAAAACTTTCTACCCAATTTTTCTCCATGAATTTCATTATTATATTCTTTTTTTTCTTCTTTTTCCTATTATTGAACTTCCTATTTTTATTTTGAACTTTTATGTCATGTATTTTAAATTAAATCTCCTACATCATCATAACAACCAATGAAATATCACCACATTTCTTCAATTGTTTCACTTTCATTTTCTCTAAATTTGGAGGATCATCAGAGAACAAATTTCTAGTTTCAATAATTCTTCTGGAAAATGTTCTAGGAAAAAAATTTTCATTTTATGTTTTTTTGTTATATGTTACATATTTTTCAACTACAAACATACTTTTCATCTAAATGTTCTTAACACTCATTTGATACGTGAATTCATTACATATAAATATTACACTTAATGTAGACAAAATAATAATTTTTATATAATCAACCCTATAACATACTTTAATAGTCATCAATCTCATAAAAGTTGGAAGTGGTTGTCGAAGTTGATTATTGAAGATGTTTTTTTACTGGAGTTTGTAGCCGGAGGTGGTTGTCGGAGTCTGAAGTTGGTCACATGAAGATCTATTGGAGTTGGTTGTTGAATTTTGTCATCGAAGGTAATTTTTAAATTCTGAAGTTGGTCGGATGAAAGTGGTTGTCGAATATAATTTTCACTAGAGATTGTAGTCGGAGGTGACTGTCAGAGCCTAAAGTCGCATGAAGGTGGTATTAGAGTTGGTTGTCGGAGTTTTTCGTCGAAGGTGGTTGTCGAAGCCTTGAGTTGGTCATCTAAGTTTCTCGCTCAAAGGTGATCATCGAAGGTGATTTTCATTGGAGTTTGTAACCGGAGGTGGTTGGCGGAGCCTACAAAGGTGGTTGTCGGAGTTGGCCATCCGAGTTTGTTGTCAGAGCCAATTGGTCTCCGAAGTTGGTAGCCTAAAGATGCTTGTCAGAATTGGGTCATCAGAGGTGGTTGTCGAAGGTCAAATATGATTATCGGAGTTGGTCGTGTGAAGTTTGTTGGAGCTTGGAGTTGGTCGTCGAAGTTGCCATCGGAGGTGGTTGTCGGAGTCTGGATTTCATCACTGGAATTTTCATCGGAGGTGGTTGTCGGAGCCTAAGTTGGTCATCGGAGTTGCCATGGAAGGTGGTTGTCGAAGTTTAGAGTTGGGCGTCGAAGTTGTCATCAGAGGTAGTTGACGGAGCCCGGAGTTAGTTCTCAGAGTGTGACAATGGTCGATGGGTGGAGTCATTGAAAACATGGGAAGAAGGGAGAGTTGGGGTGAGTTGGTAAAATATACGAACTCAACTCCACCAACATTTAAAGTTGGTATACCAAACAATGAGTTGGTATATACTAAACTCATGTTGGTGAATCAAATACCCCCATTGTGTTTCTTAAAGAACACTAGGATAATATGGGCGTGATAGAAGATGATCCAATGAACTTTCAACAAGCTCTATAAAGTTCTAACTCTAAACAACAGATAAATGATATGGAAGAGAAAACAAAATCCATGAAAGACAATAACATTTGAGAACTTGTTGAATTGCCATCAAGAGTGAAACCCATAGGTTGTAATGGATATTTAAAACCAAGAGTGAAACCCATAGGTTGTAATGGATATTTAAAACCAAAAGGGATTCACAAGGCAAAATCGAAAGATATAAGACTCGTCTTGTTGCAAAAGGGTTTACTTAAAAGGAAAGCATTGATTACAAGGAGACTTTCTCTCTGATGTTGAAATTTGTGTGCATGCAAGTGTATGTGGTTAGTTATAGTAAATTAAAACGACATAAGAGGTCGAGTATCATCCTCAATGATCGAATTAACAATTAGTACTTATCTATTTAGAACCGTATCAATTTTAGCTAAGGAATCAAAATTGGTTTTAAGTGATTGCAACTGTAAAAACAAAATAAACTTGCCAACCAAAGTGTAAATTTCACAATAAAAGACGTTCTAAGGTTGGGATCATAGCATAAGGCTGCACTAAAGGCAGTGCAATGATGCTTTGATCTTTTATTGCAGCATAAGGCTGTGCTATGGGTAGGGCCGTTGCGCTCAAGCAGTTGCACAATTTTGGGGCTCTCAGATCTACAGCAACGAGGGCAGTGCCGACTTAACACTGTGACACTACTCCTTTTTAGGGCATCTATGGTTTTGGCTTGATTTTGGTTTGGTTTGATTCTTTTAACTTCTAATACTCATTTTTATGGTAATTTCTTGAGAATCACTAGCAAACACATAAAATCTAATAAAAAAAATCTGTAAATAAAAGGTAAAATACACACATTTAAGGAGCATATTACCATCCTAAATTTAGAATTTTGCTAGTCCCGAGCAAAAAATAGAATAAGAATGTAGAAAAGTCCCATATAAGTGTGTCAGAGTTTCATGCCTCAAAGAATAGCTAGATGAAAACTCATATAGAAATATTTATGTAAATCCATTGTTATCATCATTCATGGCCAAATCTAAGTATCTCCCATGTGTGATTGTGCAAGCCACATCTAATTTAAACCACAAGAGCTAAGGTTAGACTTAAGAGAGTTTATCTAGTTTTCCCCTACTCTGGTTTGTGCACCAATAATCAAGGCTCACACATTTCAATAAAATAATATGTGTAGGGGATCAGTATCCCGCAGTGGGAGCGTTTTGTTAGAACGTCTTGCATCTCGCAATCCGATTTTTACATTAGTCAAAATCATTAAACTAAAATAGAATATAAACATGTAAATTAGCATGCTTTAGGGAAAAGATTAGAATGATTCTTACCTTTGTAGATTCCCAAGTATCATGAACAATCCATTCCTAGTTCCAACGAACGGATCTCTAATGATCTTGATCACGAACAATTTCTTGAACAATCTCAAATACTACCACAGGAGTAACCTCATTATTCTTTGGGATTCTAATAGAGGGATATGTGATATCTAACTATTGGAGAGGATGAGGAGAAAAGGGTTTTGGAGAATAAAGAGGATTTTCTTTATGGTTTAGGGAAAAAAATTCTACACAATAACACTATAGTATTGTGTATTGTATTGTGTGTATACCCAAAAGGCCATAGGGAGGTTTTTATATCGAGAAAGGACCAAATTTTTTTCCTAATATTTTCCTTTTTTATAATTAATTAAATAACACTTATTTAATTAATTAGCCTAACTAAATAACACTTATTTAATTTTAATAATTTGTACAATAATTAAATAACTATTTATAAATTAAATCCAATTTAATGTATATATTTAATTATCATAAACATCACAAATATATGTGCAAAACCTCTCTATTAATTAATTACTTGTAAATCTAATTCACTTGAATTAATTAATTTGAATCTTATTGAAATATTACTTTGCAATTTAGTTATAGATCATATTCATAATTAATTATATATTAATCACATTAATATATATTTTTTGTCAAATTAATTCGAACAATTAAAATTATCCCTCTTAAGTATCTTCTAGTGAGCTAATGAGGGGACCTGATGGACGTGTAGATTAGAAGCTCCAATGATATGAGATTAATTGGCTAAACTCATTAGCTAAATTAATCAATATTCGTTAACTGCGGGTACACTTCACTAAAGACCCACAACTGCACTCTTCTCATTATAGATATATTTCCGTGTCCATGGATATAGACCAATAGCAGCAAGTTAGTCCTTCACGAGTGTTTGTAACCTTTTATCTTAAGGTTATCTTTGGAATCGTTACGTACTAGTGCTCCTCTAATAAACGACTTGTTTATGGTCCAATCAATTTAGCAAAAACACAAGTAATCATAGAACCCTAATTAAGCTATTGATTTTAGTTTTTGCAACGATACTTCATAGGTTTAGAGCAATAGCCACTGAGGGGTGATCAGCTACTCTTCCTCTAAATTGAGACAATCTCAACCAATCACTAATATCAGAAGAACTTTTATTCCTATAGTTTTTAGCTACCATTTTTTTGGTCAATGATTCATTAACTAATTTAATCCATCATATTAGTGTGACCTTCCCATTTTTGGATCCTAGAGGTACACTTCAAAATGCTACCAAAGGGAAACACAATTGTTGAAGATTAACCTAAGAACCCTATCCATTGTTGGAGTTTGCATTATTCCAACCCTTATGATGAGGCCCTCTAAAGGGATGGTCGCTTTAGGACGACACCCAAGTGGACCATAGGAATCTCATAGTGCAACCTAATGAAAGAGACATAAGATACGTTGACACGCGTCCCTTTCCTACTTACTATGAACACTTTCCCCATTCACCTTGTTATTGACCCATGCAAATATTTTTTGTAGGAAGCCGCCATGACGACACAAAGTTACGGTATGAACTTTTGAGGATGTGAGAACTGAAATTTGATATATCATATATACCAATATCCCCCCACTAAATTATTCTAGTTAATTAAGACCCTAGATTCCTACTTAAATATGAACTTAATGGGTAGAAGCTCATTCCTAATTAATTAGAGTTTAGTGGAAACCCTAATTGAAATAGTATATAAAAAAATCTTAGTACTATGGTTCCCAATATATCAAAATAATAAGCACTCAGTCTTTCTTGAATCCCATCTAAAGAGAGATCTCACTAAAGACATTCGAAATTTTGGTTGAGGAAAACAATAGTCATCTTAAAGTAACAATCAATCTCTTAGTGGAATCTGGTATGTTATTTATTCTTGGCAATTTAACATGAATGATCCTACGGTTAATTTATTTGATATAGATTTAAAGTAATTATGCTAATACATAGGTTAATCGATAGAAAATATGCGCCTTCAATTAAGAGGCGTTGGAGGTTCAAATTTCCCAACTTCCATATTATTTAACTAAAAAGAAAAAGTACATTGACACTTTTTTTTTTTTCTAACACATGCTTCAGTATTGATATTTTAGAAAGATTAAACAAAGGATTTGGACTAAATCCCAACTAAAATTACAGTGTACATATTGACACAATCACACAAGACAACCACTACAGCTTTGGCCTATATTTTAAAACATATTAAATTTAAGTAATACGTGGCAATTTATTGTTGGCCATAAACATCTACTCAGCTGCTACACTTCCCCATGATAATGGGTCAAAGTAGAAAACGTCTCTACCATTAATCTTTTGCAATGGCCTTGCATTCTTCTCCTACAATCGAATTAATCCCCATATTAGGAAATATTGTAAATAAATATATGAGTTTCATGTATTTATATATTCAACTTATTCTAAATAAAAAAAACCATAGCTTTCCTGACAGTTCAAAAGTTTAGTTATAAAATTACACAACCATTCACCACGTTTGATATTTCACTAAATTTTACGGATATCCATAGTTTCAAAATAAATAATATCATATCAATACTTACTTCTACGACGGCTTGGCGAAGAAGCTTGACTTGGTCATGTGAGACTGTTTGTACCTATAACAATACATAAAAGGGATGAATAGGATAGAAGATTAACTAAAATTAGAAAGCAAATTGAGGATATGGATTATGGGAATTAAATTAATGAAGTTATGAACCTTTTCCATGACAGTCCAAATGACACCTTCAGTACAAGGAGGAGTGGTGAGTGATCCAATATATCTGAAGTATTTTCTCCCATCAACCTTTGCTATTCTAGGATCCAATTTTCCAATAAATTTTTTACCATCTTCAATGTGTAGATGTTTTATGTCTCTTTCTATCTGAGATGCATAACAAAATAAGCTCCAACTTAATCATCCCTTTTTCTTTAAACAATATTCAATCAAGTTTTCTCTACTTTTCTCTAACACATTCCAAGATGTTCAATTAAACTATTACTTGTTAAATCATTAATATCAATCCAAAATTTTAATCTATAGAGTTTTGATAAATTTAATTATTTTATCAATTTTTTTACTCTCTTTCCCTTGTAAGTTTGAAAATTTGTAGGAGGTCCAATAAATATTAATTGAAAAGTAAATTAAATAACATTATATGCATTCCAACACAAGGCCTCCATACTATCATAATTATTTATTGATTTGTGATTTTTAACTTTTGAAAACCATGCTTGTTTTCCTATTTTCTTTTTGGCATTATTTTCATCTTTCAGACTCTTGAGTTCTAAACCAAAATTCAAAAAAAAAAAAGAAAAAAAAAAAAGAATAGCTTGTTTTCAAAATTTGGCTTGATTTTTTAAAACTCATAAAAGTAGATAAAAAAAGTAGTGTTATTAAGCTTAAAAGAAATTTTAAAAAAAAAAAACTAAAAACAATTAAGGTTAGGTTCAATAGCTATTTGATTTTTGAAAATTAAACTTATAAACATTACTTTCAGTTCATCATAAGTTTCCATGTTTTGTGATATACTTCTTACGGATGTTTTTTAAAATACAAAGCTAAAAGTTTTCGGGGGGGAAAAAATAGTTTTGAAGGCCCAATTTGGTAACCATTTAGCTTTTTGTCTTTGTTTTCGAAAATAAAACTTATATACACTATTTCTACCTCCAAATTTATTTATTTATTATCTACTTTTTACCAATGATTTAAAAGACCAAACCAAAATTTGAAACTAAAAGAGTAGCTTTTAAAAACTTGTTTTTATTTTTATAATTTAGTTAAGAATTCAACCATTGTACTTAAGAAAGATGCAAATTATTGTAAGAAATTGTTACCAAACGGGGGTTTGAAACTTATTTTTGCTTTTAGATTTGGATGAGAAATTTTCAATTACACAAACATATCAAGAGATCTAATTAAAAACAAGTTAGAAAGAGCAAAATATACTTAACATAAATAATCTTGGCCCCGTTTGGTAACTATTTTGTTTTTGGCAATTAATCTTATTTTCTCCATATTTCTCACAATGATTTACATTTTTCTTAAGTACAATAGTTGAATTCTTAGCCAAATTCTGAAAATAAAAATAAGTTTTAAAAAGCAACCTTTTTTAGTTTTCAAAATTTGGATTGGTTTTTTAAATTATTGGTAGAAACTAAATAACAAAAGAAGAAATTGGGAAGTAGAAGTAATATATATAAGTTTAATTTTTAAAAACAAAAAATATAAAACAAAATAGTTATCAAATTGGATCGTTAAGAATAATTTTTGTAGTCCAAAATAATGATGAGTTAAGAATTTTTTTAATAGTAATAAGTGGGTAGTAAAAATCTGAACCTGTAAGTTGAAAGAGACATAGTAAATATTAAATTATGATTGAGTTGCTGATTTTGTGGTTATGAGTGAAATTTACTTACCAGAGAGATGAATGGATCAGGTGGACCATATTCAAATAAAATCCCAATAACAGCTATATCGTGGGTTACATTGTTGGTGTGGACCATGTGAAGCTCCAAAGGATACCTAATTATAATTAACATGTCAATTTAATTAATTAATTACCACTTAATAAGTACCGTACAAATCTCTAAAAAAAGAACAAATATTATTGTAGAGAGAGAACGTTTTGCCATCTTGGGTATGCTCAGAAGGATGATGCCAATGGAAATTTTGAAGTTGGTAATCCATGTTGTTTATCCTTATCCATCCAGCTTTTCCTCTCCAATCTACCTACATTCATCCATGCATGTTTTTTAAAAGAAAAAAAAAAGGGGGAAATACTTCAGAGATGACAAATGAAGTTCTAACTTTTCTTTTAAAGAAGAAACAAATTTGAAGATGAGAAAGAATGTAAAGTTATGATGTAATTTTGCCCATTGCCAAAAACAATAATATGCTTACAATAAGTTCATGGCCACCATTCTTGAGATATGCATTGGCAGGTCTATGGTATATGTTGAGATCACCCAAGGCTGTGTTCAAATCATCAGTCCACTTTGACAAAGCAATAGGAGATTGAATCTTCCCTTTCTTGCAAATTCCCCAGTCTTTCTTCAATTCTCCCCAATACTTGGGCCCTTTTTTACTACATGGATCATAATTGAATCCCTTTTCATCGCCCTTCACTGTTCTTGATCACAACGATAAGCAAACAAAGCAAGAGATTGCAACAATGAGAAGATGGGTTTGTTTTATTGTAAGGGTTTCCATTTCTTTTGAGGCTCTAAGAATTTAGAAAGAAAGCAATTTTGAGGTTTGGGTTGGAAAATAATTGCACCCAATGCACCCTTTATATACTACTTTCTTGTGCATGTGGGAAAATTATTCTACTATTTATACACCTTTATCATGCATGGATTTGAGAATAGTTCAATTTTGATTCAAGGGTAGAGTTGGGAATAAATTAATATTATTGCACTTTTTCAATTTAATGAATTATTACTTGTTTTGATTAGGTAGTTGAATTCGATTTGAGTGAATTTACTCGGCTTTTTATTAAATAATTGTTGGCTATGGAATTATTGAAAGGTAGAACGATATTTTAATCGTATAAATAGGTTAATAATAGATAAAGTCATTGGTACCTTCTTTTTCTTTTCTTTTTTCTATTAATAATTTTCTAAGTAATTAAGTGAGTCCATATAATTGTTCTTTGGTTATATTTTGGGATATTTTCAAATATAAGAAAATGAGTCAACTTGTTTATAAATATAACAAAATTTTACTATCTATTAATTATAAACAACGTAAATATTGATAGACATCTATCAATTTATCATCATTAATAGACAGTATATTTGATATTTTGGATATTTTAAAAATATTTTCAACATTTTCTATTTAAAACAATTATCCTCGTATTTTAGCTTTTCATTTATATTTTTTCTTTTTATTTTGTTCTATAACATTTTTATTTTTCTTAATTGGCCAATAGCCAAACATCATCCATCCGGATGAGAAAATTTTAACTTGTGTCTGTTTAATTCATCCTCAAAGGACTTATTAATAAAATTTCTTTTTCCATTTTATTTTGAATGTTAAAAAATATCTAAAATTTGATAAAACATTTATATTTTATTTTGAATCATAACTACATCAATTAATTAAAACTTCTTAATTAGATATAAATTACATCATAGTAATAGAAAATACTGTAAAATAACCTGCTTTTCTTTAAGTAATATAAAATTGGGTTATTTTCAATTATAATAAAATGAACTAAAATATTTACAAATAATAATATATAGTCTATCTGTGATAGACGGTGATAGATAACGATAGACTACTATCTATGTCATGATAGAGAGATAGACATAGAAAGTAGTCTTATGATAGACTGTGATATTTTACTATTAATTGTAAATATTTTTAACAGTTTTTTTATCTAAAATAATTTTCTTTATAAAATTTAGTTTTTGCTAATAAAATGGAATAAATGCTTAAAACATGTAAGCATGCATGCATTGCATGTTAAAATAAACCGTCTAATTATTTAGACAAGAAAAAGGTGTTTTTGAGTGTAGGTGAGTCAACTCCACCACCTATCCAATATTATTAACTTTTCTTTAATAAATGAAATCACGAAAAGTTAAAAAAATTGTTCAATGAATCAATTTTGAATTTGTCTAAATTTTTGTGAGAGAATATTGAGAAGAAAAAGATGTATGATAGAGAGAGAAATTAAATTAGAATGGAAAAAACTCATCAATCATAAAACATATTTTTGGAGAGAATATTAATTTCTTTTAGTACAATAATTAAATTGATGGAGATTAACCCTTCAACCTCAAGAGAAAAAGTGTATGTAAATTATGATTTTTGTTTTAGAAAAGGATACGTGGGTCAGGGGGTGCACCAGAACATCTCCGCTAGATGGACACCTTCTACCACCCTCATCATCTCTCAATGGAGAAGTTACAAAAATTGTTACAAAAGTTGTAGTGCTAGAGATAAGCATGAAACCAGTAAAGATAAAAGCAAAGAGATTAAGGATTATAAAAAGTGTGGAGATTAATGGCGATCATAGAAGGCCTGTAGTCCTTGAAAAGCCTGTTTCTATAAAAACCAATAGCCTGCCAGAGAGCATATATCTTCCCAAAGGTGCATACTATTCTTGCTTTATACTTGGAAGGTCGGTTTGTTTCTTTCGTTCCACAAAGTCCATAGGATTACAGTGATTGTGTTAAATATGATGATATCTTTGATGTTGGTGTTCCTTAGATTGTTGATACCTTCGCACAACTCCTTTATATTGTTGAAATTTTTGTGCCACCCAGCATGTATGTAAATTATGATTAAGTAAAGTTTTATGTGTCAAGTAGCATGTAAAGACATATTCGTGTATGTAAATATATTAGAATAATAAATTGATAATTCATCTATATATATCGTTAACAATTTTTTATGGAATAATTATCAAACTAAAATTTTTAGTATACAATAAATGTAAAATTTAATAATTTAAAATATTAAGGATTATAATATATCAAAAATCTAGAGCTAACTTATTTACAAATATAGCAAAGTATTACTGTCATTAATAGACACTGATAGATATCTATCAGAGTAAGTGATAAACACTGATACATGTCTATCAATGTACTCTGATATATGTCTATCAATAATAGACATGGATAGATAGTGACATCTTAGTATATTTGAAAATA
Source organism: Benincasa hispida (assembly GCF_027475165.1). Classification (NCBI taxonomy): domain Eukaryota; kingdom Viridiplantae; phylum Streptophyta; class Magnoliopsida; order Cucurbitales; family Cucurbitaceae; genus Benincasa; species Benincasa hispida. The sequence continues at coordinate 66,496,927 of NC_143488.1, forward strand.
TTTCCAATAGTTTTGTCATTTAAAACAATTAACTTTAAATTCTATTAAATTTTTTAAACAAACATAGGATTTCGAAGTAAAGAAATTGAATTGTTTGTTAAAAAAAGAAATTGAACTGTTTGTTAAAAAAAAAAACTAGATTTCAAAAGTAAAAATAAAAACCCATTTCACTTTTAATTTTGCGATTGTCAAATTTCCCTCTTTTTCCTCTTCACAACCACACAAGCAAATAATGATTGTTTTTTTTAAATAAAAGTTGTTTTCTAAATAATTATATATTGAAAATATTTCCTCTTCAAAACCACACGAGCAAATAAAATAATGTTTTTTAAATAATTATTTATTTAAATAATGACAACCTTTTCAAATATATCCCACTTAGTTTTTCTTTGTTTATGAAGTTGGTGAAAATAAATTAAGGTTTGGAATACATAATTTTCCCCTACAACTTAAAACTTTTTTTTTAAAGTACTACTTGATTTGTTTCTTTTTTCAACATTGTTATTATATAATTGCATTACCATAATTGATATCACATGAATGAATCCAAATAATTAATAAATACAAAATTTTTAGAGTTGGTATCAATTAAACTTCCAATTAATAATTATATTATTTTAAATTTTATACATTAATATTAAAATGATAACTCAATTGACATTTAACACGTCTTGATGATAAAGATGTTTGTGGTTCGAATTCTTTCCTCCTCTATTGTATTAACTGTTTTAAAATTGCAGCTTCATGTTCCTTTTCAATGACACAATTTCATCAACCGTCAAAAATAATAATCAATCAAAATAACATTTCAATTATCATCTTAAAAAACTAAATTTGATTACTAAATAGAATCCGTAGATGTTAATGCTAGAGAAACAAAAACATTTTTGTAATTAATCTGTCAATTTCTTTTTTTCTTTTTTTCTTTTTGAAGTGCTTATTTAAAATAGAAAAAAAAACAAAGTAAGTGATTTTCCTATAAAAGAAAAAAAAGTTGTTGGTCAATACATAAGTAAATTATCAATTTCTAAAATGCATATTCCTTCTATCAGAGAACTTTCAGAATGAGGGCTTGAAAATTTTCAAAGACTCATTTTAGTCGGAGGTACTCTATTTGTCATTCTCCTAATTTACTTATTGTTTATCAAATGTACTTGTATGATTAGATTAAAGTTCACGCCAATAAAAAAAAAATAGTGGAATGTGTTAAAATGTATTTTTTTTCTTAAAAATAAGAAGATACATGGAATAAGATTAAAATCGAATAAAAAGTATTTGAAAAATGAGGCCTTATTGAGAGAGAGATAGGGTGTACGTTCGGGCACAACCATTAGTGAATGGAGGATATGTGGGAGAGGAGACGAAACAAAGAAAAGAAATGATATTTATGCTCTACCATCATTTTAATTTTCAGATCCCAACAAAATATAATATTTATGCTCTACCATCATTTTATTCGTATTTCCGCCATCCATACCATAAATTTTGTATACTAATTTGTTACAATAATTTTCTTATTCCACAGTTTTCTATAATAATATTTCTTCATAATTTAGTGTTTATATATATGTGTGTAATATTTGTGTAAATTTTTCAAAATAAATAAAAGAAACAAAACATTATTTAAATACACTATTTTTTAAATATATAAAAACTATTATTTTTTTAGATCTCAAAATAAATAAGATCAACCAAACGTTAATTTCATTGTTTTTCAAATTTTTCTTTTTGAGATTCCCAACAAACCACGATTTTGTATAAAAATTACTCATTTTTTTAGTTCAAAATAAAACAACCAAACATTATTTTTATTTTTATTTTCTTTAAAGAAAACAAAGAAACGATTATGAAGATTTATTCCCATTACTCACGTTAAAAAGCAATCAAATAAATCAACGTTACTTTTTTTATTTTTCAAAAAAAATAAAATAAACGATTATGTAAGACTTTTGTGGCTATTACTCAATCCGTTTCCTTCCTTTGTTTTAAGCAGAAATTCATTCTTTTATTGTTTGACTTCTATAATAATAATAATAATAATATTATTATTATTATTATTATTATTATTTGAATTTAAGTTTAATTTTAATGGAAAAAATCGAGAGGTTTTTTAAAAAAATTAATTTTGAAATAACAATTTTTTGAAAAACTAAGTTCAAAATTCTTTATGGGAGTTTTTTTTTTTTTTTTTTTTTTTTTTAAATTTCGTAAATGGTCTTTATCCATGACATATTTTTTGGGGGCGTTTTCTGAACAGTTATCATACAAACACAGTTTTTAAAATATTAATGAGATTCATTTAAATTTAAGTTAAAGAAAATAGAACTTGAAAAATCTAACTAAGATGTGGAATTTTTACCTGTTAAGAACAAATTGAAGTAAATTAAACTTATCTTTCTCACAATTTAATTCTTATGTTCTTTACAATTACTTGACAAATATAATTAATTGATATTATGGAAAAGGACATAGACATATTATTCTTAATGTTGAAATATATCTTCTTTGATATGTATTTTCATATGGACAACTCAATGTTGTATTATCAAGAGGAACTTCATTGTCAACAATAGAAGTTCTTATCAAATCACCCGGTGATCTGAATCTTTTTCCAAACATACAAGAAAAGTTGTTTAGAAAGAGATTTCCCTCCAAGAAGATTCAATTATTAAATACTTATTTAATGTCTTGCAAAAATTAAATACTTATTTAATCATCCATTCCGGGTGACGACCGGAGTCTTCATCGGAGTTAGATATCGAGACAGTCAGCTCCACCGCCCATCCGTGGCACCATCGGCAGCCTTGACACACATCTGTTGGAAGCCAAACATTGCTTCTAGCTGGTCCTTTCATTTTCTCTTATTTTCTTATATTGTATTGTATTACATTTTGGATTAAGAAATTAATACATTGTGTGTTCAATGCATTTCTATGTTTCCTTCGATTCCATCTCCATCTTTCTTTACTTAGCACTCTTAACTTTCATTGCGTCACTTAGTGAGATTGCTAGAGTATCGCATACTTAGTCATGCGGATTAGAGATATGAAGCATGTAGCAAACCACCGAGAGGTGTGCGTTGTGCGAGTGTGTGAGAAAACCTTATTTGCTTAATGTGAAGCTGTAGCAATGCCTGTCTATAGGTGGACGCAACGCTTGTCTATGAGTAAAGTCAGCAACAACTAACTGCCTGGGAGGGTAAGTGGTTGGTCGCATTAAGCAATGTAAGCAAGTATTCACTAGAGATAGGAATAATCTTACGTCAACCAAGTTTATGCGGTTATCTTGTCTTATGAGCACATCATTCATCATTTAGACGTACTTGAGAGAGTAGTCTAAAAACCAAATCTAAGACTCGAGAGAGCGGATTGGAACGCATAAGCAAGAATGGGAAACTTAGAGATAAGCTCCGTTTGGTATTACACAGCGTGTGCACCTACGGATAGGATATTGTATTCATCCAGAAGTAGGATATAGTGGTATGCGGCTATCACGCTCATGCGGCGAGAGCACATGAGCGGGTTATGGAAGCTTAGGCATAGGCTTCTCGGCGCTATCACAGATACACCGCATACGTTCTAGAGTTAGGCTTAAGTGTGTGTAGCATGATCGCATAACTTGCGTTGGCTGAGGTTGCCCTTGCGGTCACTCTTAAGGGTTGCGATGAAGACATCCTCACATTTTATTTATTTTCCATGCATTTTTTATGCATCACCAGTTGTCGTGTCTCTACTTCTCATTCATACTTCTCATTGATTTGTCTATTAGTTAGGAGTAGGAGTAGTTGTAGCTTAAAACCCTCTATCATTCTTTTATTTATCTGCCACAAATATATTACCGCATAATATTTAGTTACAAGTCCCTGAGTTCAACCTCGGATCACCTGAGAAACTTACGTTCGCGTTATACTTGGCGTGAGCGTAAGAAAACTTGTGACGGGAATGCATGATCATCACATACATTCGTTAACGCATCGTTTCATTCCAATGCATGACCACCGACGCATGAGAATCAACACATAACTTATGACATGCATCGCATATTGCGTCCCACTAATTTTTGTCATCAAGTCTTTGACGACTAATTTTCGTCACCACTTATGTTGCATTAGATATAGATACCTGTATCTTGAAGAATCATCTATAACAAAGATGAAATATTCATACCCACCTTGAGCTCTAACACTCATCAGACCACAAAGGTCTGAATGTATAAGCTCTAAGGTTTCTTTGGCTCTATAACCTTTTCCATTAAAAGATCGTTTGGTCATTTTTCTTTCAAAGCATGATTCCATACCGGCAAGGAGTTTTCTTTTAAACCTTTTAGAAGTCCACATTTCATCACCTTCTCAATTCTATTGAGGTTGATGTAACCTAAGCTTAGATGCCAAAGATGGATGTTTTCCTTAGGAGAAACCTTTGGTCTTTTTGCAGTTGTCGCTGTTTTAAACATTTCAGTATTAAGCAAGACTTTTATGACTAACGACCTTAGTACATACAAGTTATTTTCCATTAAACCAAAACCAATCTCCATACCATTATTGAAAATAAACACTTTATTCTCAGAAAAGGAGACGGTATAACCTTGTTCAATCAGACAAGAAATTGAAATTAAGTTGCTCTTGATGTGAGGAACTACATAAACATTATTCAGTAACGGATAAAATTTCTTGTCCATAAATAACTTCAACCTCCCTACAGCAACAGCTGAAAGAACTTCACCAGTACGGACTCGAAGAGTCAACTCTCCATTTTCCAACCGTGTCCAGGAACTAAATCCTTCGTAGGAAGAACTTACGTGATTAGTAGCACCTGAATCAAGTATCCAGGCAGAATCATCATTCTCTACCAAACACGTCTCCAAGACAAATAAATCACATTAACTATCTTTAGACTTCTTTCTCTTCTGGAGAGTTGTGGGATCAGTATCAAAATCTAAATAAGTTCCAAGTTCCATTTCAGAGAACAATTCTCGTCGATGAACTTCATCTGAGTCAGCAACAATTGCTTTCTCTTTTTGTCCCTTGACATTCAAGAAAGATTAGAGGTTATCTTGGGAACTGACACTACTAGTTTCTTTGTCATCCATCCCTTTTTGCTCAAAAAGTGAGAACCGATGTTCAAACAATTCTTGCAATGAGTCCATGATCTGGCATGCAATGACTATGTTCTCAACCTTTTTGGTCATTGCATCAGGTATGCTAGCCAAAATGTGAAGTCGGCCCATCAAATTAGCCTTCATCCACACCTTATATGTATTACAAACATTTTACGGTGGATCAAGGGTTGGGACTTGAGAACACTCCTTAACCATGACAAACTCGAGGTCGTTTACCACGAAATATATTTTAAGAGACTCTTTCCAATGTATGTAATCGTCAAATTAAAAGAGGCAACTAACGAAAAATCATACATGTTGCTGAAAAAAACAAACATATTGATCTTCTTAGACTTTAGCAAATACTCTTGAAAAAAAAATCTAATTTGGTTTAGCAAAATCTAAATGAACCCTGTGTGACATCTAATTTTTGAATGACGCTTTAGTGGTTTAGGAAAAAAGCCACCGAAGGGTTGTCAATTTATCCCTCATTTGAATTGGGACACTCTCAACTAGTCATTAACACCATAACAACTTTTGTTTTTATAACGACTAGCCATCATTGATTTGATCAAGAAATCATTAACTTGCGTAACAATTTCTCGTAAGTGTGACCCTTCATTTTAGATCCTAGAGTTCTACCCCTAACAGCCAATCCGAAGGGAAAAAATCCAATTGGGGGGGGGGGGGGGGGGAACTAAAGCGACCCTATCCATTTATGAAGTTTACCTTGATATTGACCAACCGCATAAACCATTCGAAGGGGGACGCTCCTAGGGCGCCAGAGGTCGTGCAAGATGATCTCACGATGCAAACCAATGAAGAAGACCGCAGGACATGTTGACACACATATTTCACCAACTTACTATAAATACTCTCTCCGTCCACCTTGATATTGACTCCTGAAAACACCATCTGAAGGGGGATGCTCCCAGGGCACCACGATGCCAAACATGAATCTCACGGCATGAACATTCAGGGAGAAACGTAAGTGGAATTAACATATCATATATATCTTTTCCTCCCACTGAGTATTTTATAACCTAGGGCTTAGTTTACTTAGAAAAAACATGGCTAATGATTTAACTAAGTGACTTTTTAAGTTTGCCCATAAGTAACTTTTACTTTGGAAAGTTAAACAACTTTTGATCATTATTCATTAAACTCTTTAACGAATTCTTTGATCAACTGTTGCATACTTGTAGCAAATCTATCTAATTCTAGGTAGGGGTGTTCCGTTTTCATCATCTTAAATACCTCAGCCTAGCCAGAACTAGCCTTAGACAAAAGGTCCCTTATAGATAGATTTATACAAATTTAATCTTTTATGGTATTCAATTTAATCGTAAGATTAAACTTAGGTTTCAAATCTCATTAGAACCATGAACTTAGGTCTATCTCAATCAAATTTTAAAAGCCTTTTAAAACATGAGTTCACCTAAGTTCGCATGCAACTTTTTTTTTTTTTTTTATTGATTTTAGTTCTAATTTCCATTATAACTCTTATAACAGGAAACAATTAAAACTAACCATAACGCGAAGCAACACATTCAAGACATTCATAACTCTTATAAATAAGCCTAAGTGTCATGCTCCATGCATCGTTCATTCATTACTACTGGTATATAATTCTTATATAACAAAGCAATGAAACAAGCATACATGCTCTCATACACCCTTTTACTATAACTCTTATAATATAAAGATGATGCATGAATATGCTTAATGCACACATAAATATAACTCTTATATTTTATGATGCATGAACATGCTTTTTTGTAATTTCATCATGCCCTTTACTATACATAGATCTTCTTTACTCATTTTTGAATCACACAGTATATGAAAATAATTCATGTTTCTTCACTAAAAGAAAGTAATTATAATAAGAAAAACAACACTTAAAATATACAAAAGTTACTAAAAAAAACATGAAGATAGATAAAAGAAAACAACAACATTAAGTCTAGATATTCTCAAAGTCAAAAGAAACACTTGAAGTTTCATCAACTGTGTCAATCTTCTCTTTGGGAGATTCAAAGAAGTTTGTCACATTCAAATTTATATGGGATGGGTAAAATATGTCATTATCCTGGAATGCAAATTTTGCTTCCAAATTTCTCTCTTTTTCCTTCAAGGCGGCTTGATAGAGATCAAATAAGTGTTTTGACATTTGACAGGCACACGATCAATGCACAGTCATTCCGCATCAGAAACATTTATTTTCAACACTCTTTGAACTCTTGTCTTATGAAGCTTTTCCTTTATTGATCATCATTTTGTGTGGTTCTTTTGAAATTTGAATGATTAGAAAGACCACCACGAAAATAATGATTATTTGTTCCTCTGCTACGATTACGACCTCAACCTCGACCACAATTATTAACATTCACAACATTCACTTCAAGGAATGATTTTGTTCCAGTTGGTTGAGATTCATGGTTCTTCATCAATAACTCGTTATTTTTTTCGGCCACGAGAAGACATGAAATTAGTTCATAATATTGTTTAAAACCTTTCTCTCGATATTGCTACTGTAGGAGCATATTCGAGACGTGAAATGTAAAAAATGTATTCTCTAACATATCAACGTCAAAAATTTTCTCTCCGATAACAATAATTTCGAATTGATTTTAAATAATGTGGAATTGTAATCATTTACTAATTTAAAATCTTGCATCCTTAAATACATTAACTCATAACGAGCTTTAGAAAGAATAACTATTTTTTTATGATCATATCTTTCTTTAAAATGTTTCCACAAGATAAATGGTTCTTTTATTATAAGATACTCTATTTTAATCCCTTGTGGAGATGATGACAAAGATATATCATAGGTTTTGCTTTGTTTTAACTAGATGTCATATTTCCTTCTTTAATTGTTTCTCCCAAATTCATAGCATCCAGGTAAATTTCGGCATCTCCAAACTTAGTTTTTCCATGTGTTCGAATTTGTTCACTTGAGCAACACATAAGTATACAAATTTTATTTTCTTTCGTGAAATATTCAAAAAAGTCTGCAAAGATTGTAATTTTGGAAAAAAAAATAATTCAAACTTCAAAAATTAAAATGGAACTTTTCAAATCAACTCAGAGTATTAGAGTGTTTTTAACGATTCAAATTATCTAACAAATAATTCTGTAAATGACTTGACTTGACAACATTCTCTTTATTTATGATATAATAAATATTGACAGCTTTCATTCTTTTTCCTTTAAATAACGAAGGAGATCACCATGAGAAGTGTTCTTGTGGTTGATGAGTCGATATAAATTATATTAATCTATTATTGGTTGCAAAGTTTTTTTTGCTTTTTCTTTTAAAAAAAAGTAACATTAAACAATTAGTTTGAATACAATCATACCTCGATAAACATTTGACCTCAAAGAAAGAAATGTATATAAATATTAAACTAAATTTGCGTTAGCATAATAATAATAATAATAATAATAATAATTTTTTTGACCGTATGAATAGAAAAATTGAATTCTCAATAAGGAAGTTGAACAGGCCATGTACATCTTTTACTCTGTGCATTACATTGAAATTTTATATGTTGAAAGGATATTGAATTTCAACAGAGGAAGTGATAAAAAGTTACTTCTCCCTAAAACCACACTAATGTTAAATAAATTTTGAAGTACCACAGGGCTTGACGGTGGAATATATTGGGACCAAATGATCATTTATAGTACCATTAAATATACATTCCATCGTAATAAAATTTATGACCTAAATGTAAAATCCTTTTAATAATCCATGAAGCTAATTCTTGCGGTTTGATCCCAAAAAATGACAAGCATATTTAGAACTATTTCAATATAGATTATCAGGAAAAATTCTCTAGAAAATGTCACTAAAGATATTGTCTACATGAGAGTTGCACAAAGCATACTTTTCTAGATGAATAATAATGGATAGACATGCCAACATATCATACTTCATGTAAATGGTTTTTACAAAATATTTCCTTTATATAGACTTATGTGTGTATCAAGTTATGTTGATGCAATCATAATTTAATAATACGTCAATTTTTTTTAACAAATTTTTTTATAGAATGGTCTAATGTAGAATTTTTAATACAATATAGGTTAAAATTTAACAATCTTAAAATAATGAAATTAAGAATGACAAACTATGTATATTTAACTTTTTTAAAATAAACAAAATGTTAACAACTTTTCTTTTTTGTTTCAAAACGATACGACTAACTAAAGCCATCGTGACTGGGAAAATTAAAAAGATATAGTACTTTTAGAAACAATTTAGAAAAATATAGTTGTTTTCAAACTATTTAAAAAAATATTTTTCTTTTTTTTTTAATAAGTCGAGGGTTCAAAATTCGACCTAGGTTCAAAATATTTTATATTCGAATTTTGAACCCTCGACCTTGCCTTATTTTTTTTCTTTTTAATTATTATACATTCGACCTTCTTCTTTCTTTTTTTTTTATTTTTAATTTTCCATTTTATAAAAACAATTTCTAAAAATATTTTATTATTTTATTATTTTATTTAAACTCTAAAAAGAATAAATTAAAAAAAATATCTCATAAAAATAAAAAAGTGTAAATTAAAATATCTCATTTATATACAATAATTACAAAAATCAATGTGTCCCAAGAGGCGGACATCATCGATTTCGAGCTGGTTGTCTTCGTCGACTTCGAACTTGAGGTTGCTCAGGTTCTTCTTGATGTTGCTCTGGTACCTCTGCAGACGCTTCATAATATAAATATTTATTATGCTCTCCACGACCCCAACCATGTCCATGCACGTATGAAGACGATGGACCATCCTCTGAGTCATAATGTCCTGAACCAAATGCTGGCATCATCATCATCGGACTAACATAATTAGTTTGACTATGTGTCTGCATCATAGAGGGCAACTCTTCCACATTATGGGTAACCTTATCAAACTCATCCTCTTCCCGAACAGGTCCTCTACATCTAGGAGCTGGTGGAGGAACAATAGGTATATCGTACATATAATGTATTTCCTCCATATAGCTTTGGTTGTCACTACATATAGCAAGAACCTGGTTCAGATCATTCGCAACCTCACGGAGTCTACTGTTGTTCGATTTCTATGAATTATAAAATAATTAGATAATGTTTAAAATAAATTTAAATAAAAAATAATTAGATAATATTCATTCGTTTGCCAGATGACCCACACTTCCGGACGAGTGACATAACGCCTTGTGATATTATTATACCAATGAATATATTCTGGAGTGACATCCGCGTCAAACTGTTCAAGAGAAACCTCCACTGCAATAAACCTTGCACGATAGTGTCATCGCACTACCAAATGTGCAACTTTTTCGGATCAATCTCCAGTCCTTAGGTCAATATCATGCAGTACAGGTTCAGTATTATAAGGCGATGGGACATCCTGCTGAAAACCGAATTGTCTATCACCCTATCAGGAAGATGCCACTCACCAATGTGAAAATATATGAGAGGACTCATCGTCCGCCATATGTTTTAACCATTCGGCTCCCAAATAACCTGAAACACAAAATATTATATTAGAGAACAATAAAGACAAATACAATAAAAATGTGTATAAAATAATCAATTAGGTTCAGTGTAATGTACCTGATCAGGTTGAAGCAGATCAAACATGTATCTATACTGGCTGACTATATGTGTGACTTTCCTAGTCACACAAAATTTGTCTCTCCACCTAAATTTTTAAATTGATAATTTAGAATCTAAATTAACTAGATCAGTGATATAAAAATTAAATTAAATTAAAATAAACATAATTTTTCAGTGAATTAAGTTTATACTTATTATTGAAGTTGCTGACGATATGTCGTAAGCAGAAACATGGTGACATTTCGGTCTCGTCGAACCATTTGCTGGGTTGTTCACTGCTGCGATTATAGCAGCATGTCGATCTGAAATTAAACACACCTCTTCGTGTGTTACAATTTCTCTCAGGTGTTTCAAGAACCATCCACATGAGTCTGCGGACTCTTCATCAGCAACGGTAAACGCAAGTGGAAGAAGATGGCCGCTCGAGTCAACTGATGTAGCAATCAACAATTTTCCTTTATATTTGTCGTACTAGTGTGTACCATATATCTAAATTATTGGCCGACATTTATTAAAAGCTTCTATACAATAACCAAATGCCCAAAATACAGAAGTTAAGATAACATGGGCTTCAGTAAGTGTTTCTTTAACTCTCTACTCTACACGTGTTTCGGGATTGGTCTGCTTAACCATATATAACCACTTGGGTAACAATTTATAAGACTCATCCCAATCACTGAACACTTTAGCTAACACTTTTCTTTTGCCCTCCCATACCCTATGGTAAAGAACATGATATCCAAATTTTTATTTGATATTGAACTGCAGTTGTGCTACACTGATAGATGATTTTTCTTTTACGGCATCATAGAACTCCAGTACAATCATTGATGAATCCAATTGCACATGACTTTGACTTAGTTCTGAATAAAAACATATATGCTGCTCATCGTACTTAGTGATGTCGAACAAGCCATGCGATTTTTTCTTTATTGCACGAAGACTTCGGATCAGGATCTGTTGGATCTTCAAACTGGTTAAATGATGTACCAGGATCCAACCCTATCCTATTTACATTTACATATAAATGCACTAAATTCGACAGTGGCATTGCTATTGAGAACGTCAAGTTCATAGCTTGTGCATTTGAAATAGGGAATGACGTAAACCTTATTGATCCTGATGGTTCTAGATTAGGATGTCTATATATTATTTCTATCTGATTTGCTCCCATATCTACACTAAGTAACATCCCAACCATTTCAATGAATTGTTCCAAATACAATTCCACTGTTCACATTTATGGTAAAACTTCCACTTGGTGGTTGGTCATACTCAACTCCATCAATCATATTACCATTTGTAAACAACATAAATCCCAAGCATTTGTCTGCCATTTTCTAAATAAAAAAAAAAAAAAGACAAATATCAATTTTTTGTATTATACTTTTTATAAGAAGTATATTAAAAAATATTAAATTTTTTAGTTTATAAACATAAACTTTTTATAACTATTTTTAAACATAACAATAAATTAAACTTTTTATAACTATTTTTAAACAATAACAACAAATTAAACTTTTCAAATTACAATGAGGTAAACTTTTTAAAACTATTTTTTCAAATTTAATACAAAATAAAAAATTAAATTAAATTAAACTTTTTCAAACTATTTTAAATATTTTCAAAGTTAATACTAAAAATCAAATATCATAAGAAATATATTAAAAAAATCACAATAATATCACAATAATTTTGTATTAAACTATAAATATCAACTTTTAAACATAACAATAAACTAAACATTTTAACACTATAAACATCAAAGTTAATACTAAAGAAATCAAATATCGTATGAATAAACTAAACTTTTTAAACTATACTAAACTTGTTAACTATCACAATAATTTTGTATTAAACTATAAATATCAACTTTTTAAACATAACAATAAACTAAACATTTTAACACTATAAACATCAAAGTTAATACTAAAGAAATCAAATATCATATGAATAAACTAAACCTTTCAAACTATATTAAACTTTTGAAAATATACTAAACTTGTTAACTATCACAATAATTTTGTATTAAACTATAAATATCAACTTTTTAAACATAACAATAAACTAAACATTAAACATCAAAGTTAATACTAAAGAAATCAAATATCATAAGAATAAACTAAACTTTTCAAAGATCATAAGTTCAATTCACAGATTCGACGATAGTTCTCTTTTTTCCTTCAAAGTGACAACGTTCACCATTTTTTCCTATTATTGTTATCTGACAACAACTACAAAAAATTAAAAAAAATTAGAATCTATAAAAAAAAAAATATAAGAACAAAAATAAAATGTATAATTATTCTTAAAAAATAAAAATTTAGTAGAGTAACGAACCAGTATAGTTTGTGATCAAGGGTTGTGTGAGAACAATTTGTATTAACAAAATACAAGAACAGAAATGGAAATGGAAAACAGTGAGTTAAAAAATGGGAGGAGAGAGATATTAAGAAGGAGAGAAAAGGAAACGGAAAGCAAATAGGAGGAGAAGAAGATGATTTCGAAGGCTGATTTTTTAAGGCAGTGAGCAAGGGAAATGAGGCAGTGAGCAAAAATGAAGGAGGTAGTGAGCAAAAATGAACAGAAGAAGAGGGTTTAAAAGAAGATAGGTCGAGTGTTGAACACTCGACCCACAGGTTGGAAATTTAAAGAGGTGGTTGAGGGGTAGGCATGCATGTTTAAAACTGTGGAGGGCAGCATGCATGTAGCAGGAATCCAGTCAACAGCAGCGGCAGAAGTCAGGCACGACAGTAGGGGGATGGGACTTCACATAGCTTGTCGAGGGTTGAACTTTCGACATACATAAGCTAGGTATGCATGGAGAGTTGTCGAAGGTTGAACTTTCGACATACATAAGTCGAAAGTTCAACCTTCGACTTATCTTCCTTGTCGAGGGTTGAACTTTCGACTTATGTATGTCGAAAGTTCAACCTTCGACAACTCTCCATGCATACCTAGCCTTCCACTCTTTCTTTGCTTATCAAGTTCTCAATCTTTGACCTCCATATTCATCGAATTCTCAACCCTCGACTTCTAGCCTCGAACACAAAAAACAATAACATTTCTCTAATTAGTTTCAAAACCACCCTATTTTTCTAATAAGTTTGCAAAACAACAATAATATAATAAAATGTCCATCGTGACTTGGTGGTCCATATTTATGAAAACAAATAATACAATAAAAATAGTAAAAACGTGTTTCATTCGTTTCTTCAAAATGATAAATCTAAAATAATTGACTTAAAATATATCCGAACAATTTTTTTCTTTGTTAATGAAATTGTTTAAAATAAAAGGAAAATTTTCAAAATAATAATCTAAAATAATTGACTTAAAATATATCCCAACAATTCTTTTTTCGAAATTGTTTAAAATAAAAGGAAAATGTTCTTTCGATCTATGTATTTGGGAGGTTTTTTTTTTTTTAAAAAAAAAAAATAGTTCATATACTTTTAATTATCAAATTTTAGTCTTTATACTTTTTAATAAATCGTATATTTAGTCTTTTAAAATTAATATTTTATCGAAATTGATAAATAATAAATAATTTTCATGCAAGAAAGATGCTATGAGAATATATTTTTGAAATTTATCAAGAGAATGTTCATAAAGACTAAACTGTTTAAAATAGATGAACACAAAATTAATTACAAATCTAATTTTAAGATTTATTAAAAGTACGAGAACTAAAATTAGATAATTACTGAAAATACAAAAACTAAAATAGAACAAGACTCAGAGTATATGGATCAAAATGATATTTTATTACTTCGTGGGAGAGAAAGGCGCGACAAAGGAGAGGGAGATGCTAGAGGAAATTGACGAGGATAGATGTTGAAAAGGAATGACAACCAACTAGGGAGGGAGAGGCTTTAGGAGAGAGGGAAAAACGAAAGGAGACAGAAAAAGGAGGGAAAATAAAAGGGTTGAAAATTTGCCCTGTTTTTTAAAATTTTATGTACATTTATGATGCTATAATATGTTGTGTCGCAAAATCTTTTAGAGGATATGAATTTAAATTGTGTATGTTCATAATGTCAGTAGTAAATTGTTACTGAAAATGAATTTTCTTCTAGTGCTCGTATATATCCCTATAACGGTAGAATAAGTCGAAATTTTTATAATACTATTATAATCTTTCCACTCATATTTTTATACATAATTAATTTTAGGAGTGTGGCATTCCAAAAATTCGGGTTGGTCAAATTAGCAATCCAAATGACTCAAATATGATCACTAACACATATCTAATAACTGAAATTTCATAAGTTGGCAATCCAAATGACCCAAAATTTGAAGGTTGGGTTGGGTTGGGTTGTCTAATTATTATTATATTTTTCTTCTTAAAAATAAATAAATGAAGAATTAAAAAATTCATCCATTCTAAAATATATATATATTGTTATTAATATATATGTAATTCAGGTTAGATTGAGTCAACCCAATTTTTTATTTATTCAACCCTAGACCCAATCCAATTCAAGAAAAATAAAAAATATGTTCAACCCAACCCAATCCAAAAACAAAATTAAACCCAACTCAACTTTTATAGTTTGAGTTTGATAGTCTAAGTTATTCGGATGAGGACATGTGTTTTTGTCATGACCATTGGATCAAATAAGTTATTTTGGTACAATTTGATATTAATATTTGGAGTCTAGGTTCAATTAAGTCTAAAAATAAACTTTTTTTTTTCAAAGGTCAACTAAGATCAAAATTTAATTAATTGAGTCCAAGAACCAGATCCATGGACAAATCAAATCTAAGCCCATATGACCCATGAAAACTCTATAAATAGAGGAACACATCTTCATTTTGGGATTCAAAAACTAATTAAAACTTTTGAGAGAAGTTAAAAAAATTCCTAAGCTCCTTAAAAATAAACAATCCTTGAATACTAGAGTTATTTGAAGACAAAAAATTATCTTCTAGGATTATTTGAACTTCAAGAACATCCCTGTACTACATGCTTCAAGTGAAGTGAACACATTTTAAGAGATTAATAGTCAAAGGCACGTCCAACATACAAGATTAACCAGCCAAAAGGTTTATCCAATGTACAAGATCAACAAGTCCAAGATTGATCCAACATACAAGACTAACAAGTCCAAGATTGAGCTTACGTAGAAGATCAATAAGTCAAATGTTGATTCAACATACAAGGTCAACAAGTCAAGATTCAATGTACAAGATCAATAAGTCAAGATTTAATCCACAAGATTAACAAACCAAGATTGCTTGGGAATAAGTGCTACAACCGATCTTAAGTCAAGTATATGTGTGAGAAAGAGAATTAGATGATAAATATTTTTGATTATATCGCACTCATATATAAATCAATACAACTCAAGTTCAATTTCAAAAAACACTTTTTTTCGAAAACGTCACGTGAACACATTGTCTTTTAAAACAATAAGTAAAATCATAACTTCACATTATAAAAAAAATGAGTCCAAAATACTAATTTTTTCAAATGTGTATTTTCTTTTACCCTAATCCACATCGTTTCTCGTATAAAAAGAAAATGGTAAAATAATTAAAAAGAATAGCAATAGTATTATTATTTGAGGATAACAATGAAATAATAGATGATAAACAAAGGAAGGAAATAATTAAATTCTCAATTATCCTAAAAAGAAAAAAAAATAAAGTGAACTATAAATTTCAATTGGGTGTCTGCGTTGGGTTTGGGTTGTAGAGGTCGACTTGTCGTCCATTATGTGGTTGGATTGGTCTTGCATTCTTCTCCGCAGACTACAATTCACATTAAGAAAAATAAAATAAGAGAAAAGAGAAAAAACCGACATGTCGTTTTAATTAAAACAAAAAAGATGAAAATTTAGAACTCCATAGAACTTACGTCATGAACAGCCGATCTAAGAAGCTTCACTTGTTCCCTTGATACCGTTCCTATCTGAGATCATTCCATTAAAAAAAGGAATTAATTATGTAAAAAAAAAAAAAATCCTTCGATTTGTTTCTGAATTTTAGTTGATATTGTTGGAAAATATAAAAATCGACAAATTTATAAATATATATATATATATATATTGAAACTAATGAGTAAGAACACTTGGAACTTTTTTACCACATAATATATTCACTCAAATTTCAAGAAATTATAGTAATATAGAAATTGAGAACAAAAATGGGGACATTGGCAGTAATGTATAAGTAGAAGGAAACATAGAAGAATATAGACATAATATTGAGCATATTTGATTAAGTTAATTATTAGGGAGAAAATAAAAGAAAAGAAAATATAATACCTTTTTGTTAATGTTCCAAATGACACCTTCAGTGCAAGGAGGGACAGTGAGGGAGCCCATATATCTATAATACTTCTTCCCACCCATTTTTATCCATCTTGGATCTATGCTTCCTGCTTTCATCTCTTTAACTTCATTCAATGCCTTTATTTTTCTACTCATCTAAACATTTCAATAACATTTTGTTACTCTTCATATCACATATTAAATTTATATTCTATTACATATAACTTTACGTCCTACTCAATATTCTTTTCGTTTATTTTTATTTTTTAAAATTAAATTTATAAACACTACTTCTAACTATAAATTTTTAAGTTTTATTATCAATTTTCAATTCTAAAGGTTAAGTCAATTTATTTATTTTTTTTTTTAAAAAAAATAAACTGAAAACAACTGCCAAACTAAAGCTCCTCATGTCACGTCTAAATGGGTGCATTTTTGTGCAAAAATCAGGACGAAGCGTCTGAGCATAATTTCATCAACTTCTCCTAATAGAGGTGTTCAAATGACACTACAACTCGAACAACTCAGACTACCTAATCCATACTATAAGGATTGGATTGGGTTAATTTTAATTTCGAATTGGGTTGGGTTTGGATTTGTATTACAATTTTAAAAATTCGAGTTGATCCAACCCAACCCAAATTTCTAATATCTCTTAATTGGAAGATTTTTCTCTAGCATTTCCCTTTTTGTAACAAAACTATGAGCTTTCTATGTTCCTTGTATATATTTTTATAATAATGCAACTCTTTTGGACCAAGATGTGATGACGGTGTTATGAATATGTCAACTTAATTAAGATGTCTGGATATATCTATTGATCCCTCGTACTATATTCAAAGACTAACAATTTAAGTATTTTGTTAACAAAGGTAAAAACTATAATTGGAAAAAATTGAGAGAAAGCAAACATGAAATTTAAAAATAAAAAACAAAATTGTTGTCAAAGGAAGCTTAAATAATTAAGTCTACAATAAGTTATGAATTTAATCATTGGTTACCTTGGAGAGGAAAGAGTCAGGACGACCAATCATGTAGAAGATGCCAACAACAGCAATGGGGTATTTGGCATTTGGGTTTGAGCTTTGGTGAACCAAATGAAGCTCTAAATCGTACCTAAATTCATTTCATAAATTAAAATTAAAAGAATTGAAGTGGGAATAATTTTAATTACCTTCTGTTTGCTTATTTATTTTTCATTTTTTTTCATTAATGATTTTTGTTTTCCAATTTTTATTGTATAGAAACATCTCGTCAAATTTAAAAAGTAATTGAAAATTATATTTTAAAAATTAGGAGAAAGTCTCTAAGTTTCTAAATATATACTTTTATTTTTGAATAAATTTTTTTTGAAACCTCAACAACTAAATAGAAACTAAACTCACAAAAATTAGAAACTACAAAGGGGACGGCGTTTTTAATACTATAATAACCACCTCTTACTACACCAAATACTATTTTGTAGTTAGTCTCTAATTCGCTACTGTTAATATTATTTCAAAACTCTTAATTGTTAGATTGTTTACCATTTGCTATAGTTTTTACTATTGTATATTTATCATTTTTTTAAAAAATTCTTTGCTATAGTGTTTACTATTTTCTTCTCAAACTAAAATAGTTATACCCAAACACAAACTATTATAATCCAACTATAATAACTAACTTCTAGTCTTAAACGCCCCCAAAGTTTTTTTTTTTTTTCTTTTTGAACGTTATCATTAATAATACAATGATAAAAATTAATAATATTTCATCAGGCAGCAAAAAAAAAAAAAAAAAAAAAAAAAAAAGGATAGAGATGAGAGATTGACCTTCTTCCATTAAGAGTATGTTCGGAAGGAGAGTGCCAATGAGCTTGTTGAAGAAGATAATCTGTGCCATTAATCTCGATTAATCCTGCATTTTCCTCCCACTTAACCTGTTTAATTATTATATTTTACATGAAAAAAATCTTAAGTTAAATATTTTTAGTTTAATAATTAATAAGTTAAAAAAAATTAATAATAATAACAAAGGTTTATTTATTATATAACATATTTTGACAAATGGTTTGAGCCTATAAGAGGCAAGAGCTAGAACAGTGGAGCAGGTATTTACTCTCATAATAATTTAATTTTAAAATTTGTATTTGTTTGAGGGTGGTTGCAAATTTTGATTTCTCTATCAATCTAAACCTGATTCTTTGATTAACATTTGTGTTTTTTGTTTTTAAAAATTAAATTTACTTACTCACTTCTTCTATTTATAGTTTTTTTTTTAAAAAAAAAAAAATATCTACGTGTTTTATAAAATCAAACCATATTTTAAAACTATATAAAAAAAAATGGTTCTTGAAAACTTAATTTTATTTAATATTCAAATGTGAAGAACTTACCCAAAAAAAATGGTAGAAATAAACATAAAGTTTGTAATTTAACCTAAATAAACACAGATTTGAAAGTTCATATGAACTAAATAATTAAAAATAAAAAAATAGGATAGAGAATTTTTGGTTTGGTAAGATTTTCAATATTCCTCATTATTCCTAAATCTACTCAATTCCTCCAAAGATGCAAACAATAACTTGTGAGATCAATGGTTATCAATGATAATTTGACAAATATCCATATTCTAAATGTTACCGAAATATCGTGTCCTCGATTCTTGACAATGGCAATGGAGGGTTTGTATTTCTTCTTAAGTTGACCCAAATTTTTGACAACTTTGACTCTCTTGGTCGACAAATCAATGGGAGATTGCATGTCACCATTGTTGCATTTCGACCATTCTCTCTTAATCTCTCCCCATCTTTTTGGCCCTTTCTCGCTCCCTCTTATGTAATTAAACTCACTTTCATCCTCTACAAATTCCCATTATCAGAACAAAAAAGTATAATAATTTTAAAGAGATGTTATAATACAAACTTTTATTTCTTTATGAAAATTTCTAGCTTTGTCTTGAATTAAGTACTTACCAACTTCTTGCGCTATGGCCGAGGTTAGGATCAAGATGAAGAAGGCTAAAGCAGAAGCTCTTTGGTTTAATGTCAACATTATCAAAGAAGCAAAGTGAAGTTGTAGAAGATTGAACGTAGTAATCGAGAAAAAAAGCTCGGATTGAGAAGAAGGTGAATTATAGGCAGAGGGATTTATAGAGGTTTTGGAGAAGGGGTTTAGTTTCTTGTAGGTTTCTTGCAGAAGGTGGCGATGGTGGAGAGTTCTTAACAATTATTTCTTGAAGGTTTAATTTTTAATGAATAAAAGTTTGTCCAAGGGAGAGGGTTGAAATTTGAAATTCTATTTTTTTTATTATTATTTTTATTTGGTTAAGAATAGTTTATATTGTTGTTCTTGTTCATGGCTGTTTTTTTGTCTGCTTGTTTTTGTCTGGCTAAATTGAAAATTACTTAAACGATGGCTCTCATAAATACAAAGTACTTTTTGAATTTTCTTTTGAAGTTCAGTAGCGTTTCAAAAAGTTTCTAAGCATAAGGAAGTTGGTATAATTATTAACATCTAACATCTTTTAAAAAAACAATTCTAAGTATGCTAAAAATATTTATAACTAATAGCAAAATATTACAGTCTATAGATCGCGATAGATAACAATAAATTATTATCTGTATCTATCATGTCTATAATAGAATGTGATATTTTATTATTAATTATAAATATTTTGATTTATTTTTTATATTTAAAAACAGTCCAATCGTAATACTTTTTGAAAATAAATTAAGAATATAATAATTTTAGAAATTTTGTACTTTTTTGGGAGAGGAAAAAGGAGGACTGATTACCAGAAGAGACATGATGGAGGCTTTTGGTTGGGTTTAGGTGATAAAAAACAAAGCATAATATTTGCAATATTTAAAAATGATATATGATTGCTTTACAATTTTGACTCTCCCTCTTCCTGACTTGGGTGTTAAGTTAATTACAAATTAATATTTATTCACATGAAACCAACCTCTAGAAAGATTTGATATATTTATGTTACAGCATTGGTGAACACATATAAAAATGTATGTTTTTCTAAGTTATTAGCTTGGTCTCATTGGTGAACACATATTTCTGTTTTTTGCTTAGTAATAAATAAGACAAACTTAGAAATAAAAATGTTTTTTTTTGCTATTTCTTATTTCTTTATATATATATATTTGAACTGAAATTTAGTATATATGATTTAAAAGGAAACTCCATGCATCATGATACTAAAGTAATTATAAAAAGTTTTTTTTTTTTTTAAAAAAAAAATGTATTTTAAAAAAAGGAATAATTAAGAATTCATGATATAATACAACACACACCTAACAAACCAAAATTAAAATTTTAAGAAATATAGTATTCCAAGTTAACTAGATTAATATTAGTAAAAAATTATAAATATATGATCTTGAAAAACAGTAATTATACAAAACTTTTAATCTAAAACATGTTCATAATAATTAATTAGTAATAGTTTATCTTCAGGAAATCAATAATATTTCTCTTTTACTTGTACATGTACAAAATAAAATCTTAATTACCTTTGTATATATAACTTTCAACAAGCACAAAAATTAACTAATTCACAATAAAGAAAGTGACCATTTAATTAATTAAGTAACGTATCAACAAGTTAGGTTGATCAATATATATACATAGACTTCTAAAACATAAATTTAGATCTCAATCTTGTTCAAAGAATACGAATAATAGTTAGGTGTTCAAAGAGAAGAATAAAATTTATACTTGCAAAGGGGTAATTCCAATAAAATTGAATTAAAAAGATTCTCATTAGCCAAAGGAAAGGGAGAAAAAAAGCTAACAAACTCTACCATCAACATGCTAACTCTTCTTTTTCTTTGTAAAAAAGTTGGTATAATTATTATAATGTCAATATGAACACTACTTAATTAGTTAAAAAAAAAAAAAAAAACATTCTCGATTAAGTAGTTAAAAGGAATATTCTAGACTTTTGAAGTACGAGTCTTCAAAAGTACTCACAAAAGTGAGGTGGATTTTTTTTTTTTAATAATTTCTAAATCTAGTACATTTTAAAAATAAATAAAGATGTAAAACTTCTAGAATTTTATTTTTTGGGAGAGGAAAAAGGAGGACTGGTTACCAGAAGAGACATGATGAAGGAGGCTTTTGGTTTAGTTTAGTTTTAGGTGATCAAACAAAGCATCATATTTGCATTTAAAAATAATATTTAATAGCTTAACAAATTTGAATCCATCTCTCTCTCTCTCTCTCTTCCTCGTTTGGGAGTCAAGCTTAATTAAAAATTAATATTTATTTACATGAAATCGACCTCTAGAAAGATTTGATCTTTTATGTTACATCATAAGTCAACACATACACCTGCATGAATTTTCTAAGAGAGAATATGTTTAGTTACCTTCTTGTTTCTTATTTCTAGAAAAAGAATTAGAAGTGGAAATATTTTCTTTTCTTTTATATATATATATATTTTAACTAAAATTTAGTGTATATGATTTTAAAAGAAATTTCATGCATTATGATATTAAAATAATTATTGAAAAATGGATTATTTTCGAATAAAGGAAAATCTGCCGACTTATTTACAAGTATAGCAACATTTCACCATCTATCAGTGATAGACATGGACACTGATACATGTCTATCAATGTCTATCACTAATAGACAATGACATTTTGATATATTTAAAATATTTTTAGCAATTTTGTCATTTAAAACAATTACTCTTAAAAAATAATTATTAAGAGTTCGTAATGTTTAATATAACCTAAGTTTCAAAGCAAAATAAAAAAAATTAAATAAATATAGTATTTCACGTTATAAAATTTTAATAAATTAAATATAATATTTTATGGGGTTGTTTTTAAATATAGGAAAATGAAACATAATATTTATAAATCTAGCAAAATTTCACCGTCTATCTACAATAGTCTAGGTAGGCTACTATCTGTATCTATTTTTGTCGTGATAGACATAGATAGTAGTCTATCGTGGTCTATGGTAAATAGACTATGACATTTTACTATTATTTGTAAATATTTTCATTAGTTTCGTCATTTAAAATAATTTTTCTATTTCATGTTGTCGAAGATTTGATTAGTTGGCTAGATAATTTTCTAAGCAGCGGTTTCTACGGTGGTCTCAAATAAAGTCTTAACATCTGTTTCAGACAATAGTTTATTTTCTTACAGAATATTTTCCTTATCTAGAAATATCTGGCTGTAATTTCTATCCGATATTTTTCTTTATTGAGATGCGACTCATCTTTTCCAAATGGGATTTTTTTTTCCTTTCTTGGATTCGATTATTTAAGGAGATTTATGCTGAACATTAAGGGATATTGCTTTTGATAATCAAGCAAGACGTGTTCTGTTTTATGACCATTGTTGTGCAACATTGTGTTCTTGCTTGTTGCTCACCATTCCACTGTATAAGTTCTTAATTCTTTAAAGTAAAACACTTTGAAGTAAATCACGGTCTTAGGGGGAGCCTAAGTCATTGCTGCCAGAGAAGGGATTCTTAGTCTCAAGAGGAGCCTGACTCAACTTCGGAGAAGGAGTTCTCCATCTTAGGGGGATCCTAAGATTCATCAGTTAAGGGAGTTCGTTGACTAAGAGGAAGATATCTCAGTGAGAGAATTCTCACACACTATCGGAAGCCGAAGTGTCTAACACTAATATTATCAAATTTAGTGAGAGCCTAAATACACTCGAGAGGGAGTCTCACATCTAGGGAGAAGCCTAAGTGATTAGTGAGCTAAGCTCTACGTGAGTCACTATAGTGATCGTGTATTACAGATAAGTACTACGTTGTAAACTGCTGTACTACATTGTAAACTGCCTAACTTTTTAATATTAATGGATTGTCATTCCTAGGCACACTGCCCCCCAAATGTAGAGGGATTATCACCGTATTGGGTTACCACCTTCTGTGTGTCTTTACTTGTTTACCTACTGTTAGTATTTTTGTTGTTACGATGCTTGTCAGTGCTAGGGAGTCATCCTATTGCTTTTTCAATTGGTATCAGAGCATGTTACCTACTCAGGTGTTCCGATTATGGATGATATCAAAGAAGGTGGCTCTACTACTCATCTTCTGGTTCTAGATGGAACAAACTTTTCATATTGAAAAGCTCAAATGACTACCTTTTTTAGTAGGGGTGTTAAAAAAATCTGGTAACCCAACCAACCCAGACTACCCAACCCAAACCGCAAGGGTTGGGTTGGGTTAGATTTTATTTTGGTGGGTTAAAAATGTTAAAAAATATTAAATTTGGGTTGGGTCTGGGGTTACCCCCATTTCAGGGTTGGGTCAACCCGACCCGACCTAAATATATATATAAAAGTTAAAAAAAAAGTCAAATTAAAAAAAAAGAACCGGTGACCCAACCCGGCCCAACCCAAAAATTTTGGGTTGGGTTGGGTTGGGTTGAGTTGACCATCCAAAAAAGAACTAATAGGGTTCATTATTAGCCAACCTGAATTTTTGGGTTGGTCGACAAAAATCTTCCAACCCGGCCCTACCCGGACTATGTACACCCCTATTTTTTAGGTCAATTAACAACAAATCTGAGAAGGCTGTTGTAATTGGGTGGCCTCATCCCACCATCAAAACTAATGATGGAAAAGAAAATTTACAGCCAGAGTCCTAGAAGAAGATGAAGCTTCACTAAGGAATTCTCATGCCTTAAAGCCATATTTAATGGTGTAGACCGCAACATATTCAAACTAATTAATACTTGTGTCTCTGCTAAGAATGCATGGGATATCTTATCCATTGCTAATGAGGGAGCTACTAAAGTCAATATATCAAGGCTGCAGTTGTTGACATTGAAGTTTGAGAGCCTTAGAATGCATGATGAAGAATCCATTGCTGAGTTCAATGTTCGGTTATTAGATGTTAAAAATGAGTCATTTGCTCTTGAAAAAAAATTCAGAAAAAAAAATCGTCTTGAAGGTGCTTAGGTCACTACCTAAGAGATTCTATATGAAAGTTACTGCCATTGAGGAAGCTCAAGACATAACAAAGTTGAGAGTAAATAAATTATTTGGTTCCTTACTTATGTTTGAGATATCGCTAGATGGAAAGACCAAGAAGAAGAATAATGATATTGCTCTTCAATCCTTAGTTAAGGAGGAGCTTGTTGATCCTGATAGAGAGTTCGATGATTCCCTTGCTAAATCTATATCTGTACGTTCAAAATAGTTTAACTACAATCTCAAAAGGTTCGATAAGAGGTCTACCACTTATAACAACTACAAGTCTTGCGGTTCACCTCCCCTCAAAAAAGTTAAACCTCAGAATAGCGAGAAGGAAACTGACAAGTCAGGTACTTTCATGCCTAAAAAAGAAAATTATATCAAATGCAGAGAGTATGGCAGTTATGGTCACATTCAGACTGAATGTCCTAATTTTCTGAAGAAAAAGAGTAAATACTATATTTTTACTCTGTCTAATGTTGAATTTGAAGATAGTAGTGACTTAGTGGAAGATGTCAAGGCATTTATTATTAACATTTCTTCTGACACTTCTTCATGCGAGATTTCTGAGTATGACGTGAATGCAAAAAAGGCTCACGATGCTGCAAGTCATGGGTCTACATATCCTTCTTATCATTCTCTATTTCTCAAATGGCAAGATGATCAGAAAGCCTTTGATGTACAAAAAGAAATAATTGAAACTTTGATAGTTGACAATCACAGATTTATGTCTACTATTGCATAATTGAGGCACGAACTTTCTCAAATTAAAGTTGAGAAAGAATTAGTATACAAAAATTTCAGAATGTTGAACATAGTACTGAGTCTCTAGAAAAAAATTTTGACAAAAGGAAAGATAGCTGATGATAACTCTAGGGTTGGTTTTCGACATAATAATCGAGCTAAAGAGAAGCAAAAGATTGAGTTTATTAGCGCTTAAGAACCAGGGTCCTATGGTTTTACAGGTACTTCCTTTAGTAATTCTATTGGGAAGGGCAACCGTACGCTCAGAAAGATATGGATTTGTTACTATTGTGGCAAAGTGGAACATAAACGTTCTTTTTGCTATTAGTTATTGAAAGTTCTTCATAGACCCACTTGTCACATAAGGGTTCCCCACTTCTCTCAGAATTACCGTCAAAGACAAATAATAATAATAAAACAGGTTTGGAGAGAGAAAAATGTTGGGAATAAATGTAATATTGTATTGACATCCCTTAAATCTTCTGCTAAAATAGATTGGTACTTTGATAATAGAAACTCTTGACATATGACTAGAGAAAAGAGCTATTTGTCTGACCTCAAATCTATCAGCTTCGGAAAGGTCACTTTTGGAGACGGTGCTTGTGGTAAGATTATTAGGAAAGGAAAACTAAATTTCTCAGGTCTTCCACAATTGACTAATGTAATGTTGGTTGAAAGACTTACTGCCAATCTTATTAGCATTAGTCAACTATGTGACTAAGGGACAAACATGAGTTTTAGCAAAGAAAAATGTGTTGTCATAGACGATGTCAAAGCTCTTGTCATGACAGGTACACGTTCCTTTTATAACTGTTATTTGTGAAGTTCTGACAATACTTCGTAGGTTTGTTATCTCTCTAAGCAAGATGAAGCTAGCCTATGGAACAAACGCCTTGGGCATGTGAGCATGAAGACTATATAGAAGGCTCTTAGCAAATATGCTATATCTAGACTCCCTTCTTTACCTAAATCCACTGGAATTATATGTGGCAATTGTCAATTAGGTAAACAAACTCATATTCCTCACAAGCAGACAAGTCATTCGGGTTCATCCTATGTTCTGAAGCTTCTTCATATGGATCTTACGGGTCCCATGCAATCAAAGAGTTTGAGAGGCAAACGTTATGTTTTAGTTTATGTTGATCACCTCTCCAGACACTCCTGGGTTCTTTTTCTTTGTGATAAATCAGATACGTATTATTATTCAAGCTCCCTGTCTTCAATTACAACACGAGAAAGATCTGAATGTGATACGAATTAGAAATGGTAGGGAGTTTGAAAACTTTCAATTTACTGATTTCTGCCAGTTAGTTGGAATTCAATATGAATTCTCAGCTTCCATCACTCATCAGCAGAATGGAGTTCTGGAAAGGAAGAATTGAACTCTTCAGAAGATGGCTCACGTGATGTTTCATGCCAAACACATACCTTTCCAGTTTTGGGCAGAAGCTTGAACACAGCTTGTCACATAGACAACATAGTTATTTTACGACCAGAAACCTCTAAAATAATTTATGAAATATGAAGAGGAAGGAAACCGACTATGAAATACTTCCACATTTTTTGAAGTATTTGTTACATTCTTGTTGACTAAGAGGCTAGAAGAAAATGAGATTCCAAGTCGGATGAAGGAATTTTTCTTGGATATTCCACAAATAGTGAGCATACTATAGAAGGAAATCGAATCTGAGATTTCCATGAGTAGCAGAATAGATCATTCCAAATTACAATTATGTATGAAAATTACAATTATAATTGTAAACAAAACATATAGTTATGCAATCAATACAAAAATTATAGCATGAACAATCAAATAAACAAGGAGAATGCTATGAACATTTGTCGACTTGTCTCCACGCTTCTTGCTCACGAATGCTCGAACACAACAACCTCGAATGCTCGAATAACACGACTGCAATAGTGCACGAACACTTCGCACTCTTCCTTAGCGATCGCTTCAGTCACGAACTCCTCAGCAACATGAACAGCCTCTACAGAACCTTGACGGTGTCGAGTTGAGTATGACACCACAAAGAATGGTACCTTGGTATTCTCGGTGTGAGAATCCAAAGGGTGGGCTCTGTTTGGACTTGGTATGAGGTAGGCAAAGGAGGAATGAACAATCGTATACACGATTGGGCAAGTGGGAGAAGACAGAAACCTATCGCATAGGTTGATGCCCAATCGTTTAGTTAAAGCTAAGCGATCTTCTAGCAAAAGCTAAGCGATTGTTTAGCTCTTTGTTTAGTTGTGTGTCTGTCACTTACAAAACACTACACGATCGTTTACTAAAACAAGCTCTCGCTTAGTAAATCTGTATTTACTTGACAAACTCCGTGAGATGTTTTTTCGAGAGAGAAATCTCAAAAAAAAAAAATTCAAAAGTTACTAAAGTTAGGAAAACCATCTTCTTTTTATCTCATGGTTACCATAAACCACTAAATACCTCCCACTTAATTGGTTATTAGAGAAAAAAATTAATTATCCAATAATTAATATTATTATAAATATAAATAATGACTAACTTATCATACTATATTTATAACTTATAGTTCTAATATTTCATCTCATGAAACATATAAACCATAGTCTTATTTTTATTCCATGGTACTTAATATAAATCTCATTTACATTAATCCTCCACTAGATGTATCTCATGCATCATACCGATCATATCATATATAATCAAAATACCTCTTGTCAATTTGAACATTTCAAATCAACACCAAAAACTGATCCTCAACTGAATCCATTGAGCTACCAAGGGGACCTTATGGACCTGTAGCTCAAAGCTTCAACGGTAAGTGAATAACTGACTAAACTCTTTAGTCAAGGGATCCACCATCCGTTAACTGCCAGACACTCCACTAAAGATCGACAACTGAACTCTCCTTACCACAGATATATTATGTGTCCATCTTAACCAATTAGCAATGCAACAACCCTTCACAGATCGCTCGTAAGTACAGCTCGACCAATAACCGTTATGCCCCTATAATTACATCTAACTCCTTAAGTACCATTGATCCCTCTAATGAACATAATTCATAGTTCTACTATGACTGAGTCTTCTCTTCCAAAGAGAAGTTGTGGCCACTATGTTCAAGCCCCAGAATTAGCCTTTAAGAGAGCAATCTCTTTACTTATCCCTGCTTCGAGAGAGGAGTAAATTCCATCTCTTGGATTGAGTTCCCAGCTCCTAGATCAGACAAGTTCCTAAAAAGGTAGGCATATTGAGTTGGAAATCTGGCCACTCTCCCCCATACTAATCAAATGACCGCCCTCAAAGGTAGGAGTTCCCAAAACACTCAGGATTAAGGTCGTGTCACCTATGGTCGTTTAAGTGAGATGTAAGTCTCTAGTATCAACAGCGTTATGTACAGAGTCTACTCATCTCATGGTCTAGGTCTTATACAAACTCTTTGTATATGACACCCCCACTCGCACGTCTCCACATGAATGGTCAGGATCTACCATCTGTAGTAGTTTACAACACTTGTAAACTTCTACAAAGCGGGTCATATCCGTAGTGTCACCAGGATCAGGTATCCCACCTTAATCCTTATACTATAGACCTATTTCGGTTATCAATTAAGGCATGATCCACTTGTATATCACATATACATGCTTAAGTTCACATAAGATAACCAAGGAGCTTTGTTTATTGGATATGAGTAAATGCCAGAATTAAATAACAATTATTTTATTCGTCAAACAATGTGTATCTTTACCAAACAACGAGACTCTAGGAGAATTAGGACACCAATCCCAACAATCTCCCACTTGTCCTATTAACTTGAGAGACTAATGTACAATATAATATAAAAATGTATAATATACAATAAACTAGGTCATACCCTAGTATCATCTCCCACTTGCTCTAGAGAAGATGCCGCTTGTCCAGTAGACCCAGACTCTCCAAGTGACCCTCGAACACTTTAGCCGTGAGGGCCTTTGTAAAGGGATTAGCAACGTTGTGATCCGATGCAATCTTTGTGACTATCACATCACTGCGATGCAATATCTCCATGATCAGGTGATATTCCGTTCGATGTGCTTACCCCGACGATGACTCTGACGCTCCTTCGAATTTTCCACAGCCCTATTGTTATCACAATAAAGAGTGATAGGAAAATCCATATTTGGAACAACTTCCAAATCTGAAAGGAATTTCCTCAGCCAAACAGCCTTCTTAGCTGCTTCACAAGCAATTAAGTATTCGACTTCCATAGTGGAGTCCATGATGCATCCTTGCTTGATGCTTCGCCAAACTACAACCCCTCTATTCAGAGTAAACACTAACATCGATGTCGATTTGTGAAAATCTCTATCGGTTTGAAAGTCAGAGTCCGTGTATCCTGTAAGGATCAGATCCTTATCTCCATACACGAGCATGTAGTCCCTTGTTCTTCGAAGATACTTGAGGATCGTCTTGACCGTCATCTAGTGATTAAATCCTGGATTGGACTGATACCGACTGACAATCCTTATTGCATAGCAAATGCAGGGTCTGGTACACAACATTGCATACATGAAGCTTCCTATAGCAGAAGCATAGGGAATTTGTCTCTTCTCTTCAACCTCTTAAGGTGTCTTAGGACATTGATCCTTCGACAGAACGATTCCATGCCTGAAGGGTAACAACCCCTTTTGGAATCCTGCATCTTATACCTGATCAACATTTGATCAGTGTACGATGCCTAAGACAAGGCTAACCGTTTGTTCTTACGATCCCGAATGATCTGGATCCCTAGAACATACTGTGACTCACCCAAATCTTTCATTTGGAACTGGGCAGCTAGCCAATTCTTAATGTCAGTCAGATACCCTACATCATTCCTAATTAGTAGGATATCATCCACATACAGTACTAGGAAAGATACTAAGTTGTTGATGATCTTCTTGTATACACAAGACTTATCAATGTTCTTATCAAAGTTAAACGACTTGACAGCGTGTCAAATCTGGTGTTCCAAGATCGAGATGCTTGTTTCAGCCCATAAATGGACCTATTAAGCTTGCAAACTCTTTTCTCTTGATCTGAAACTATGAACCCCTCTGGTTGAGTCATATAGATGGTCTTTTCAAGATTATCATTAAGAAAGGCAGTCTTGACGTCCATTTTCCATATTTCATAATCATAAAATGTGGCTATTGATAGGAGAATCCTTATAGACTTGAGCATGACAACAATCAACTCCCTCAACCTGGATATAACCCTTTGCCACGAGTCTAGCCCTAAAGGTTTGAACCTTTCCATCTACACCTTTCTTTCTCTTATAGATCCACTTACACCCACTAGGTTTTACCCTATCAGATGAATCAACAAGCTCCCAGACGTTATTAAAGTACATAGACTCCATTTCCTGGTTCATGGTTTTAACCCATTCATCTTTGTCAACATCCTTCATTGCTTTCTTAAAAGACAACGGATCCTCGACCCCATCATTCGTAATAAAATTTTGTGCTTTAGTCAAATCCATGTAGCGATCCGGTGGGTTCATAACCCTCCCACTACGTCGGGCCAGTCTCAACTCTTGAGCTGGTTGACTAGACGTTCTGACCTCAACAAATCTTGTTGATCTGTCGGCCTGTTCAAAACCTCTTGTTGAACCCTCAGCAGTCTCAGTCTCACTAGATATCTCACGTAAAACGAGCTTACTCCGTGGCTTATGATCCCTCATGTGGTCTTCTTCCAAGAAGATAGCATTTGTAGAGACAAACACTTTGTTCTCACTCGAATCACAGAAGTATCCACCTCTCGTTTCCTTGGGGTAGCCTATAAAAAGGAAAACCTTCGAATGCGGTTTCAACTTCTTTGGGTTCGTCACTAGCACATGTGTCGGACAACCCCAAATCCTAAAGTGGTGTAAACTATCTTTACGGCCTCTCCATAACTCAAAAGATGTTTTAGAAACACTTTTCGAGGGAACGTTGTTGAGGATATAACATGCAGTCTGCGCTGCATAATCCCAAAACGAGTCTGGAAGATGAGCATAACTCATCATAGACCGAACCATGTCCAATAAGGTTCTGTTTCTCCTTTCAGATACACCATTCTACTAAGGTGTACCTGGGGCCGAGAGGTTGGACACAATTCCATGTTCTATCATATAGTTCTAGAATTGAAGGTCCATATACTCTCCACCACGATCAGATCGTAGTGTTTTTATCTTCTTACCTAACAAGTTTTCAACATAAGCCCTATACTTCTTGAACTTGTTAAGAGCTTCAGACTTACGTTGCATTAGGTAGAGATACCCGAACCTTGAATAATCAACTATGAAAGAGATGAAATATTCATATCCACCTCGAGCTCTAACATTCATCGAACCACAGAGGTCTGAATGTATAAGCTTCAAGGCTTCCTTTGCTCTGTAATCTTTGCCAGTAAAGGGTCGTTTGGTCATCTTTCCTTCGAGGCATGATTCACATACTGGCAAGGAGTTTTCTTCTAAACTCTTTAGAAGTCCACTTTTCACCAACTTCTTAATCCTATTGAGGTTGATGTGACCTAACCTCAGATGCCAAAATTGGGCATTTTCCTTTGGAGAAACCTTTGGTCTTTTAGCTGTTGTTGTCATACTGAACATTTTAGTGTTAAATAAAGCTTTTATGACTAACGGCCTTAGTACATATAAGTTATTTTCCATTGAACCATAACCAATCTCCATTCCATTCTTGAAAATAAACACTTTATTTTTAGAAAAAGAGAAGGTATAGCCTTGTTCAATGAGACAGGAAACCGGCATTAAGTTCCTCTTAATATAAGGAACTACAATAACATTATTCAGTAATAGATAACGTTTCTTGTCACCAAATAACTTCAGCCTGCCTACAGTAACAATTGAAACAATCTCACCAGTACCGACTCGTAGAGTTATCTCTCCCTTTGGCAACGTTTACCAAGAACGGAATCCTTGGTAAGGGGAACTGACATGATTGGTAGCACTTGAATCAAGGATCCAAGCAGAATCATCATTTTTTACCAAACACGTTTCCGAGACCAATAAATCATATTTACTGTCTTGTCTCCTCTTTTGGAGAGTATTGGGATCGAGGTTGTTTGCCACGAAATTCATTTCACATGATTCTTTCCACTGTAAGTAATCGGTCATATTAAAAGCTTTAAACAGAAATACTAACAAGTTGCTGAAAAGAAAAACACATTGACCTACGTTAGGTTTTGAGCAAATACCTGTTGTAAAACAAAACAACATCCAATAAGGTTTGCAAAACTAATATGAACCTCGTGTGACATCTAGTTTTACAATAACGCTTCAAAGGTTTAGGACAAAAGTCGTCGAAGGGAGGTCAGTTATCCCTCCTCTGAATTGAGAAGTTCTCAACCAGTCATTAAAACCAGAATAACTTTTGTTCCTATAATGACTAGCCATCATTAAATTTGGCCAAAAGATCATTAACTTATTTAACAATCTCTCGTATGTATGACTCGCCATTTTAAACCCTAAAGGTCCGTCCTAAAAGGCCAATCCGAAGGGAAAAAGTCTGATTGGGACAAAACCTAAAGCGACCTTATCCATTTCTGGAGTTCACCTTGATCTTGACCAACTGCACAAAACTCATCCGAAGAGGGATGCTCAAAGGCAACACGAGGGAGTACAGAATGATCTCACGGTGTAAACCAATGGCAGAGACCATAGGACGTGTTGACACACACCCTTGACCCACTTACTATAAACACTCTCTCTGTTCACCTTTATATTGACTCATGCAAACACCATCCGAAGGGGGATGCTCCCAGGTCACTATAAGGCCAAGCATGAATCTCATGGTGTGAACATTCAGGGAGAAACGTGAGTGGAATCATAGACATATCAGATACATCTCTTCTTCACACTAAATATTTTATAACCTATGGTTTAGCTTACTTAGAAAAAACACGGCTAAGGATTTTTATTAAGTGACTTTTAGATTTGCCCAAGTGTAACTTTTACCTTGGATAGTTGAACAACGTTTGATCATTATCCATTAAACTCTTTAACGGAATCTTTCACCAAATATCGCATGCTTGTTGAAAATCTATCTGATTCACCTTTCCAGATAGGTTTCCAGGTAGGGGTGACATTTCCGTCAACTTAAAAACCCCAGCCTAGTTAGAATCCGCCTCAGACAAAACGTCCCTTATAGATAGGTTTACAACAAATTTAATCTTTTATGTCTACCAATTTAATCCTATTAAACTGATTTTAAAAGATTAATCTAGGTTACTAAACTCTTTAGAACCATTTGAACTTAGGTCTATCTCAATCCAATTTTAAAACCCTTTTAAAAAAACTTGAGTTAACCTTAAGTTCGCATACAACTCTGAATTATTGATTTTAGGTCTAATTTCTTTTATAACACTTATAAACGAAAACCAACCATAATGCGAAGCTAACACATGCAAGGCATTCATAACGAAATAGATTATTCCAATTACAATCATGTATGAACATTATAATTATAGTCGTAAACAAAACATACAGTTATGCAATCAATACAGAAATTACAGCATGAACAATCAAATAAACAAGGAGAATGCTACGAACGTTTGTCAACTCGTCTCCACGATCCTTGCTTGCGAATTCTCGAACACAGCAACCTCGATCGCTTGAACAACATAACTGCAACACTGCACGAACACTTCGCACATGTCCTCAGCGATCACCTCGGTCACAAACTGCCCAGCAACACGAATGGCCTCCACAAAACCTCGACGATGTCGAGTTGAGTATGACACCACCAAGAAGGGTACCTTGGTATTCTCGGTGTGAGAATCCAAAAGATGGGCTCTGTTTGGACTCGGTATGAGGCAGACGAAGGAGGAATGAACAATCGTGTAGTCGATTGGGTAAGTGGGAGAAGACAGAAACCTATCGCATAGGTCAATGCCTAATTATTTAGTTAAAGCTAAGCGATCGTCTAGCAAAAGCTAATCGATCGTTTAGCTCTTCGTTTAGCTGAGTGTTTTTCGCTTACAAAACACTACATGATCGTTTACTAAAACAAGCCGTTGCTTAGTAAATCTATATTTACTTGACAAAGGGTCTGTAACTTTGTTATAGTCATTAGAGTTGAAATTAGATTGTAATTTGAAGAAATTTGGAGCAAAGCTGAAACAGGGAGTTGGGACCGGAGGCAGAGTGTTCAACGTTGTTCATACTTTTTTTAGAAAAGCATGTGTGTGGAAGAACGGTCCAATTCAACCCTATTCCAGCCGGTTCTACCCTATTCAAAGCTTTTGGGGTTCGATTCAAGCCATTTCTCTTTGTTCGAGTCGATTCGAAGTGTTCGAGGGTGGTTCAAACCAATTTTTCAATTTTTATTTAATAATTTAGTTGTTTGACAGCCTAAGATGCTAAAATCGGTCCACTTTAGTGTGTTTAATTAATTATGCATTATGAATGTATATTTTATTTAAATTAAATTTGTTTGTGAATAAAGTATGTCATATAACTTTAAAATCCCACCATATGATAAGCATGTTTCATGCATTGAAAGTATGTTATAAGTGTTATAATAAATATTATGCATGTATAGGATTTCATGAGAATTAATAGAAGTTGTTATATTGATTTATGAAATGTTTAATGTATGTTATAGATTTTTTCTAAGTTATAAGTGTAATAAATTAGACTTTAAAAATCTATAACAAAGATAATTGCATGCTCACATAGAGTCAACAATCACAACCTTTTTTAAATAGTTAAAATAGGTTGATAACTTGTAAAACTAAGGTTACAAGAAAACTCACCCGACAAGATTTTGTCTAATGCAGGAGGTACTTAAGTTGACGGTCTAAGGAACATATGCTACTTGGGGATCAAGCTAGTTAGGTTAACCCGATTTTATGAGCATGCGTGAGCGATGTAAGGTTTTAAAGAGTTTATCACTTAGACATCGTAGGTTAAATCCACAAAAGTTATACTCGGATAAACATCTAGACTTAGGATATAATTAGCTAGAATATACCCAAACAATCTAGAACACTTCAATGGGAGAAAATGGTATATATAATATATTATTTTTAGCTCCCATGTCCTTAAGAGTTCACACCGTGAGATCCATGCTCGGCTTCGTGTCGCCCTGGGTATGACTTCCATTCAGAAAGTGTTTGCATGGGTCACTGACAAGGTGAATAGAGGAAGTTGTTCACAGTACATAGGAGA
The DNA here is from genome assembly GCF_027475165.1 of Benincasa hispida. Taxonomy (NCBI): domain Eukaryota; kingdom Viridiplantae; phylum Streptophyta; class Magnoliopsida; order Cucurbitales; family Cucurbitaceae; genus Benincasa; species Benincasa hispida. Next base: position 66,532,772 of record NC_143488.1, read on the forward strand.
ATGAAGTGTGTCAACACATCTTATGGTCTTCTCCATTACGTTGCACCATGAGATTCCCATGTTCTGCCTGCGTGACGTGGAGGGTTGTAATATGAGAACCGAAACAACACAAACTTCAGAAATGAATAGGGTCTCTTAGGTCTGTTCTCAACATTATTATTATTATTCTTTTTTCTAAAAAAAAAAAAAAACCAAACATCTCCTTCTTCTTCTCGCAAAAAGGAACACCTACCCTCGTTGTTATCTCTTCTGTCGTCGCCTCCCTCATTGCCCAAATTCCAATCGTCCGTTGCACTGTCAATTCTCCCTTCGGCCACCACAGACCGCACCGTGCGACTCCCCCATACCCTTCTCTATCCGTCCGTCTGAGTTGAACAAATCTCGACCAGCCGAAGAGCAGTTCGGAGTCGCACTGATCTTTCCCAATCGGAGGATCCGTCCGTTTGAGTCACCGTCGCCTACTTCGAGCCCGAACCGGAAGAGCCACCGTTCGCAGCCGCGTGCCACTCCTCCGTCTAGCCCTACAAACCCCCCACGCCGCTGGTCCGCTGCCATAGATCTGTCCAACGGGCTGCTCGAGTTTCTGTCATGGGGCCGCCATTCGACTCCAGTTTCCGTCGCCGACTCTTGGTTTTGAACAAATCTTTGATTTAGGTAAGGTCAATGTTATGAGATGGATTTCTTGAAGGATTTTTGACACCCATTGATTATTGGATTAAATAATCATTTAATTCATGTTTTGAAGGTTCTAAGTTGTCGTTCGTTGGAATTAGAATTTTTTAGAAGGAGATTTTGGAGTCGAGATTTTGGGAGTGGTTATTGATCAAGTTCTTGGGGTAAGCTTTTGGGTAGTTTGAATTTGAATCTGAGGTTTCACAATTATTGTTGGACTGAAATTTAATGGTTATATTCGTATGTAAGGGCTGTTACTTCAAACTGCTATCATCGTTTGGTTGTCTGATTTTATGTGTGGATTTTCGATTAAGGTAAGTAATCTTATCTCTAGAACTGCCCACGAGCCAGGCTTTAGTTGTATGCTAGCATGGTGAGTGTATGTTATAGTAAATTGTTAGCATGTTGATTGATAGTATAACCTGAATCAAAGTATTTTCTAGTACGAGTTCTAAACTGTTTAAATACACAACCGTTAGTATGTGATGGTATGTGTTTTCATATGTCGACGTCTGATCTGCTGGTGTTGAGGCATATTTGTATGTTGTAGAATTATGATGTAAGATTTACATGAATGTTATATGATATGTTGTTGAGGATTATGTGTATGTGATGGAGCCATGGAACCAAGGATTTCATGTATGTTTTAGAATTGTACGGTGTTGATTCTTCGAACATTGAAACTGTGTGAATATCCTCATTGATTAGTTAGATGCTCACCAGTTTTGTGTTTCCTTCGGGATTCACCAGTTTTGCATTTCCTGCAGGATTCACCAGTTTTGTGTTTCCTTTGGGATTCACCAATTTTGTGTTTCCTTCGGGATTCACCAGTTTGTGTTTCCTTCGGGATTCACCAGTTTTTGTTTCCTTCGGCATTCACCAATTTTGTGTTTCCTTCGGGATTCACCAGTTTATATTTCCTCCGGGATTCACCAGTTTTATGTTTCCTTCGGGATTCACCAGTTTTGTTGGCATACTTAACTACAATAGGATAGGACTCAGTCTCTTGTCTGTTTCATGTGTTTATGTGCCATAGGTGGATATCTAGAGGACATAGATGCCTAGCCTGACCCCAGTGGTGGGGTTACTTACTGAGTATTTCATACTCATCCTTTCTTATGTTGATGTTTCAGGAAAAAGTAAAGATGCACCAGCGATGGCGCAGCGTAATTCGTGATCGTGACACTGAGACTAGACTTTTTCGCTTCCGCACCTTGAAATTTGAGTCTTTATTTTCCTCTTAATATTTAGTTTTACTGTTAAAAATTTATTTCTAAGGATTATTTCTTTTATATACTTTTGTTGGTCTTTAAGAATTTTGGGTACCCTATTATTTATTTTAACAATTGCATTTAACAAATGTCTTTTGAACTTCTTTTGTTTTAATTAGCATTTATTTCAAATAACTGAGCGTCGTTTTAAATTCTTTGCATGCATTTATTTTAGTAACGGCCTTACCTAAGTCCTAGGGGGTCGGGTCGTTACACCTTTTGAGCTAACAAATACTTCATTAACTTCAAAAGATACTTTGTACATTTGTTTTAACAAATAAGAGATAGATATTAGATTCCTTCCCATGAACTAAAAGTACATTTTCTAGTAAAATGAATCTATTCCTAAAAGACCACTTCAAGTCTCCTACTACTTTAGCTGAGACGATCTCTCCTATTCCAACTTTGAGAGTTGTCTCACCTTTTCTAAGCTACCATTAGGAACTAGTTTCCTGAAAAGAAATACAAATATGGTTAGTGGCCTCTGAATCTAGTATCTAGGTAGAGTTATCATTCTCCACTAAATATGTTTCAATAATGAGTAAAGCATATTCAACTTATTTTGCTTTCTCATCTTTCTTCTAAGCAAGATATTTTGGGCAGTTTTGTTTCTAGTTCCCATCTTTGTTGCAGTTGAAACACTTTCCTTTATGTGTAGCTTTTCCCTTGCCTTTTTGGGTTGTAAGAGCCTTACCTTTTTCTTTTCCCTTCTTTTTCATTTGAATACTTTTATTCTTTGAAACGGAAGGTCTAGACTTAGTTCCTAAGGATGATCCCTTTTGGAACTTCTTTTAGGTAACAACATTTGCTTCCCATTTTGATCCCTTAGTCTTCATAAGAGACTAGTATGTCTGGAGATCGTTCAAGAGAGTAGTCAGATTGTATTCAATCTTGTTCATCATTGCACTTGTGTGGAACTGAAGGAAACTCTTTGGAAGAGACTCCATGATGAAACTAACTTGACTTTTTTCATCAATGACAACACCGTTTACCTCCGTTATATTGAAGTAGACCATCATATCCAAAACATGTTCTCTAACAGAGATTCCTTCCTTCATGCGAGAGTTGTGAACATATTTAAGAGCATCGTGCCTGACAGATGAGGACGATTGTCCAAACATTACCTACAATGAATCCATGATCCCTTGAGCGGTGACCATGCTCTATTGTTTCTTAGCAAAAACATCAAATATGCTCGTTAAGATATAGACTCAGGTTTTATCATTTTCCCTAATCCATCTGTCATAGGATTCTCAAACATTTCGGTTTGTTGACGAGCTAAGATTCAGAGAACATTCCTCTGTTAAAATGAACCTAAAATCATTGACTAATAGTATCGTGTTTAGATTTGATTTACATGCTTAGTAGTTGTCTCCGTTTAATTTTTCAGAAGTGAGTAGTTAAACTAATGAGCTAGACATGCAGAAAAAATAAACAAGATCTATTAGTGAATTGCTATTAAATCCAATCAGGTTTTAGCAAAAGTAATAATATACCCATATAACTTATTAATTTTGCAACGATACTTCAGTAGTCAGAATAACCACTACCGAGAGGCAGTCAATTACTCATTCACTAAACCAAGACATTATTGACTAAACACTAATACCAGCATAACTCTTATTCCTGTAGCATTTAGTTGTCGTTCTTTTGGTCAAGAACTTACTAACACTTAGTAATTCTTGTAAGTGTAACTTTCCATTTTCAGATCCCAGAGATCGGTCCCAATAAGAAATAGTATAATTATATTTAATTCATTTCCTTATTCCACTTTATACTATTAAATTCCTTTCCTTTTCAAAAGAAAATTAATTCATGTCATTAATTTTCAAATTGAATTTCAAAACTGAATAATTTTCACGCCAACACTTAAATTCTCGCACTTATACTTCAAATCCAAAATTCCAAACATGCCCTCCAACTAAGGACAATTACTGAATTTCCAACTAATAAAGTTACTGAAAATTACATTATTATAAAAGAAAATAAATAAAATGTGGGATGTTACATTCTTCCCCCTCAAAGAACTTTCGTCCTTGAAAGTTCATCCTTGAAAAAGCTCCGGGTACTGGGCCCTCATCTCATCCTCTCGCTCCCAGGTGGCTTCCCTAAACTGGTGGTTCTACCACAGAACTTTCACAAAAGGAATTTCCCAGTGGCGCAATGTCTTTACCTCTCTAGCGAGGATCTCTATGGGCTTCTCCTCGTAGCTCGAATTGTCATTCAACTTTAAGGGCTCGTAGTCAACTACATGGGTCGGGTCTTCCACATACTTCCTTAGCATCGAAACATGGAAGACATTATGAATTGAAGAACGCGATGGAGGCAATGTTAATCGGTAAACTACGGGGCCAATTTACTCCAAGACCTCGAAAGGCCCAATGAACCTCATACTCAGCTTCCCTTTCCTACCAAACGTCATAATACCTTTCATAGGTGCCACTTTTATAAACATTTTCACATCAATCTCAAATTCCAAGTCCTTACGTCTTACATCGACATAGCTTTTCTGCCTGCTCTGAGATGGTTGCATACGAGCCCTGATCTTCTGTAATGCCACATTCGTTGCCTGCACAAATTCAGGTCCTAGCAACGTCCTCTCACCAACCTCACCCTGGCATACTGGAGACTTGCAACTCTTTCCATATAAGGCCTCAAATGGCAATGTGCCAGTGGCAGGCTGATAGCTATTATTATATGTGAATTCCATTAAATACAGGTGAGAGTCCCAATTCCCTAAAAACTCTAGTGCACAAGCGCACAACATATCTTCCAATACCTGGTTCAGACCTTTTATTTAACCATCAGTCTATGGGTGAAAAAAAATTGTACCAAAATCCAATCGAATGCTAACTGAAGACTCTTCATAAAAACTAGATGCAAAACGAGGGTCATCGTTTGACATAGCTAAAACTAGTACCAAAAGTGGTGTAACAACCCCTTCCATAAATAACTATGAAACTTAAGATGTTGAAAATCAGCAACACTTCTACACGTCCGAGTTGAGAACTGTGAAAACGGTCATGTAGTTAAGAAAGTCTTATATACTAAAAACATATATCTGAGCCTACCATGTCACAGAGAAAACTTCATATGTGCAGTGAAGAAACTGGTCATACTATATAATGCGTCATCTGAAGATACGTACCAGAACAAATCTAGTCAATTGAAAATTACTCCTACTCTAGAAGCGCCAACTGTGACATCTTTCCTACGGTCTACATGTCTGAGAATAACTTTGTCTAATTAAGTCTCACATTCATGAGAAACTCATCATGAGGCTCTATGTTGTCATGAGCTATAAAACTTGCTTGAGCCATCCTCATATTATTCTTTAGGCTTGAAACAATCAAATATCATTACTTAGACCCCGCTACGAACGAGTCCAGAATTCCCTCCGAAAATGAGGTTTTGAAGTCCCTGGATGCTAAAGCATAAGTCAATTGCTAACACATTTCCATAACCTCGTAATAACCGTAATTGATCCTTGAAGTCATTTTTTTTAATGATAAAACCTTATTGATTCACAAGTCATAGCTTGGATTACTCGTACTCCCTAAAGCTAGTTAACTCATTGCCCATGCAAGAGAATACATACTATCTTGTAATGCTCCAAACCCACTTTTAATAACTTCTTATTATCAAGTCAACTTTATTACCAGTCTATCCCTTATGCCAGTGGTGATATTAGAAGATCCAAATTACTTACTTTTGTGCATATACCACTTTTTTCTACCTCAAGTTGAATTAATTTTCCTTCTCAATCAAATTGATGGTCTTTCCAGTTCATGTTTCGAACTTGCACACTACGTCAAAATCCCTTAAATCTTACTAATGCCTTCAATGGTTTACCTCTTAACTAATGAAACATCAACATACCATGTCAATAGTTCTTGAACATCTACTGTTACTAGTAACTCCATTTTAGCTTACCCATTCTCAACCTTTTATTTCGGTAACAGATACTTGTGTTAAAACAAAGTTCCATACCAATCACCTACATAAGCTATCTTTCCATCTAACACATATTGTCCTAAAGTTCCATATGATAATGAGGTATTCTTCTTTTGCACCAAAAAAAAAAATACTTTGTAACCCCTCTTATAAAGCCTTCAAATCATACTTAACTAGGAGTTTCAAGCACATTAAATTTCTTTCTCTTTTCAAAAGAGTAAACTTTCTTAGATACTTTTCTCTCATTCACACTTATCTCTGATAAAACCACTAAATTCAAGACACCTTTTTTTTTCCACCTTCCATGTGAAACATAATCTCTTTACTAAATTATATTTTACTTAACTCCTCCATAAATCTTATCTCTCTCACTAAGAATTTCCATCTTGTAGAATTCTTCTTTGCAAATTTGTATACTTTTAAACTCCAAAAGACTTTTGTTTCTTCAAATTTGCCTAACTTAGATCTTCTCATCACAATAAGACTCTGGTTTTTGTCTAGGTATACTAGAATAATCCTTCAACCTAAACAAATAACACCTTACTTTATCCCCTTTAATTCCAAGATCATGTCCAACTATTTTAGCTTCCTTTAATGACATCAACTTAGCTAAATATTCCAAAATAATTCTTCATATCATCACATATACTTTACCTACTCCATCAAGTCGTAGTATTATCCAAGTGATTATGACTTATAAATCCTTTCTAAATTTCTTCTCAAAATGCTGGGTTTTTAATATCTTAAAACCTTTAATAAATTCATCGTCTCTTCTTCTTGTCCTTCATATCTATAAAACAATTTTTAACCTGATTTTCGAGAAGGTGCCATGTGAAGGAATTTATTTATACTGTCTCCAATTGCACCACAAAACATAACAATAGTCCTTAATGAATTCTTGTCAAGACAATTTTATTCCTGGTCTTAAACATATACATACCTTTATTTCTAAACTGTCATAACTCTACATAGTTTCATCAAACTTTAAGATCTCTGAACTGAGGTATATATATTTACTCGTTTCTAACATAATTTCCATGAGATAAACTAGTGCCAAGTGACCTCATAATTTATTTTATTTTATTTTTCTCCTTTTGTAGTGTCGTACCTGATAGTCCTCTTATAATAACTTCTAATGAGTCACTGACCTAGAATTAGAACCTGGTGCATTTAAGCTAAACAAATATTTTAATGCACAACTATCATAAAACTTGTAATTGATAGGACATACCTGGCGATGACGAGAAATCCATTCATGGGCCACCGGGACAATCTAGACTTACATAGTAAGTCAGTCTACAGAACCCAAAACATGGGCTCTGATACCTACTGTAACAACCCGACTCCCTAGGACTTAGGTAAGGCCGTTACTAAAATAAATGCATGCAAAGAATTTAAAACGATACTTAGTTAATTGAAATAAATGCTAATTAAAAAAATAGAAGTTCAAAAGACATTTATTAAATGCAATTGTTAAAACAAATAATAGGGTACCCAAAATTCTTAAAGACCAACAAAAGTATATAAAAGAAATAATTCTTAGAAATAAATTTTTAACAGTAAAACAAAATAGTAAGAGAAAAATAAGGACTCAAATTTCAAGGTGCGGAAGCGAAAAAGTCTAGTCCCAGTGTCACGATCACGAATTCCGCTGCGCCATCGTTGGTGCATCTTTACCTTTTCCTGAAACATCAACATAAGAAAGGATGAGTATGAAATACTCAGTAAGTAACCCCACCACTGGGGTCAGGCTAGGCATCTATGTCCTCTAGATACCCACCTATGGAACATAAGCACATGAAACGGACGAGAGACTGAGTCCTATCCTATTGTAGTTAAGTATGCCCACAAAACTGGTGAATCCCGAAGGAAACACAAAACTGGTGAATCCCGAAGGAAACACAAACTGGTGAATCCCGAAGGAAACATAAAACTGGTGAGCATCTAACTAATCAATGAGGATATTCACACAGTCTCAATGTTCAAAGAATCAACACCGTACAATTCTAAAACATACATGAAATCCTTGGTACCATGACTCCATCACATACACATAATCCTCAACAACATATCATACAACATTCATGTAAATCTTACATCATAATTCTACAACATACAAGTATGCCTTAACACCAGCAGATTAGACGTCGACATATGAAAACACATACCATCACATACTAACGATTGTGTATTTAAACAGTTCAGAACTTATGCCAGAACATACTTTGATTCAGGTCATACTATCAATCAACATGCTAACAATTTACCATAACATACACTCGCCATGCTAGCATACAACTAAAGCCTGGCTCGTGGGTAGTTCCAGTGGTAAGATTACTTACCTTAATCGAAAATCCACAGATAAAATCGAAAACCAAACGATGACAGCGGTTTGAAGTAACAACCCTAAAATACGAATACAACCATTAAATTTCAGTCCAACAATAATTGCGAAACCTTAGATTCAAATTCAAACTACCCAAAAGCTTACCCCCAAGAACTTGATCAAGAACCACTCCCAAAATCTCGACTCCAAAATCTCCTTCTAACAAATTATAATTCCAACGAACGACAACTTAGAACCTTCAAAACATGAATTAAATGATTATTTAATCCAATAATCAATGGGTGTCAAAAATCCTTCAAGAAATCCATCTCATAACATTGACCTTACCTAAATCCAAGAACAACTACAACATCAAATGAATTTGAATGTGCTTATGTGCCAACAACAACAACAACAACAACTACTACTACTACTACTATAAAGGAAATAGTATAATTATATTTAATTCATTTTCTTATTCCACTTTATACTATTAAATCCCTTTCCTTTTCAAAAGGAAATTAATTCATGTCGTTAATTTTCAAATTGAATAATTTTCACTCCAACACTTAAATTCTCGCACTTATACTTCAAATCCAAAATTCCAAACATGCCCTCCAACTAAGGACAATTACTGAATTTCCAACTATTAAAGTTACTGAAAATTACATTATTATTAAATAAAATTAAAAAAAAATGTGGGATGTTACATTCTTCCCCCCTCAAAGAACTTTCGTCATCGAAAGTTCATCCTTGAAAAAGCTCCAGGTATTGGGCTCTCATCTCATCCTCTCGCTCCCAGGTGGCTTCCGTGAAATGGTGGTTCTACCACAGAACTTTCACAAAAGTAATTTCCCGGCGACGAAATGTCTTTACCTCTCTGGCGAGGATCTCTATGGGCTTCTCCTCGTAGCTCGAGTTGTCATTCAGCTGTAAGGGCTCGAAGTCAACTACATGGGACGAGTCTGTCACATACTTTTTAGCATCCAAACATGGAAGACATTATGAACTGAAGAAAGCGATGGAGGCAATGCTAATCGGTAAACTACAGGGCCAATTTACTCCAAGACCTCGAAAGGCCCAATGAACCTTATACTCAGCTTCCCTTTCCTACCAAACCTCATAATACCTTTCATGGGTGCCACTTTTAAGAACACTTTCACACCAGTCTCAAATTCCAAGTCCTTACGTCTTACATCGGCATAGCTTTTCTGTCTGCTCTAAGATGGTTGCATACGAGCTCTGATCTTCTATAATGCCTCATTCGTGGCCTGCACCAATTCAGGTCCTAACAATTTCCTCTCACCAACCTCACCCTGGCATACTGGAGACTTGCAACTCTTTCCATATAGGGCCTCAAATGGCAATGTGCCAGTGGCAGGCTGATAGCTATTATTATATGCGAATTTCATTAAATGCAGGTGAGAGTCCTAATTCCCTGAAAACTTTAGTGCACAAGTGCACAACATATCTTCCAATACCTGGTTCAGACATTCTATTTGACCATCAGTCTATGGGTGAAAAAAAAATTGTACCAAAATCCAATCGAATGCTAACTGGAGACTCTTTATAAAAACTAGATGCAAAACGAGGGTCATCGTTTGACATAGCTAAAACTAGTACCAAAAGTGGTGTAACAACCCCTTCCATAAATAACTATGAAACTTAAGATGTTGAAAATCAGCAACACTTCTACACGTCCGAGCTGAGAACTGTGAAAATGGTCATGTAGTTAAGAAAGTCTTATATACTAAAAACATATATCTGAGCCTACCATATCACAGGGAAAACTTCATATGTGCAGTGAAGAAACTGATCATACTATATAATACATCATCTGAAGATACGTACCAGAACAAATCTAGTCAACTGAAAACTGCTCCTACTCTAAAAGTGCCAACTGTGACGTCTTTCCTACGGTCTACATGTCTGAGAATAACTCTGTCTAATTAAGTCTCACATTCATGAGAAACTCATCATGAGGTTCTATGTTGTCATGAGCTACAAAACTTGTTTGAGCCATCATAATATTATTCTTTAGGCTTGAAACAATCACATATCATTACTTAGACCCTGCTGCGAACGAGTCCAGAATTCCCTCTGAAAATGAGGTTTTGAAGTCCCTGGATGCTAAAGCATAAGTCAATTGCTAACACATTTTCATAACCTCGTAATAACCGTAATTGATCCTTGAAGTCCTTTTTCAAAACAATTAAAACACTTTGATCAGATTAAAGACTGTTGTATTTGAGGATATGTAGTAGAGACTGTTGTATACATTTTGAATATGTTTCCTTCAAAAAGTGCTTCTGAAATACTATATGTATTATGGAGAGAGCGTAAAGGTAGTTTACATCACTTCAGAATTTAGGGATGCCCTCCAGATGTGCTGGTACAAAATCCAAAGAAATTGGAACGTCGTTTAAAATTATGTCGATTCATAGGATACCCTAAAGAAACGAAAGGTGGTCTGTTTTGTGATCCTCAAGATAACAAAGTATTTGTGTCAACAAACGTTACATTGTTAGAAGAAGACCACATGAGAGATCATCAACCTCGTAGTAAACTAGTATTGCGTGAAGTTTCCAAAGAAGCTGCAGATAAACCAACAAAAGTTGTTGATCAAGCTAGTCCTTGAATAAGAGTTGTTGATGAAACTGATAATTCTGGTCAATCACATCATTCTCAAGAGTTTAGAGTGCCTCGACATATTGGGAGGGTTGTCCATCAGCTCAACCATTACATGGATTTAATAGAAACACAGGTCGTCATACCCGATGATTGCATTGAGGATCCATTTATCTATGAACAGGCAATGAATGATGTAGACCGAGACTAGTGGATCAAAGCGATAGACCTCGAAATGGAGTCTATGTACTTCAATTCAGTTTGGGAACTTGTGGATCAACTGGATGAGATAAAACCTATTGGTTGTAAATGGATCTACAAAAGAAAATGAGACCAAGCCGGTAAGGTACAGATTTTTAAAGCTCGACTGGTGGCAAATAGTTATACCTAGAGAGAGTGAGTGGACTATGAAGAAACCTTCTCTTCTATTACCATGCTAAAGTTGTAGGTTTACTTTATATAGATTCTAGCCGATTATTTGATATAAAGCCCCTGTAGCTCAGTGGATAGAGCGTCTGTTTCCTAAGCAGAAAGTTGGTAGGTTCGACCCCTACCTGGTGCGTATTAGGTTACATTTTATTATAAATATTTTAGAAGGACCATGTGTCATTTTGTTATTTTTTTTCATTTCTTTATTTTATTAGAAATATAGTGAAAATTTCATGATTTTCTTTATTTCTTTACTTTATTTAAGTTATTTATTTTATATCTATATATATTTATATTATTTTATATCATTTTGTTATTTATTTATAGTATATATTATTATTATATTATATTTTTTCATATCCGTGTTTCGTTGTGCTCCCCAATTTCACAATACGTTATTAGCACGAGTTCCTATCATTTTCCTTGCTAAAAGTAGTTTTAAAGACGTGTCAGGTTTCCCCTCTTTGTTATAATTAAATTTAACGTTATTTTGTATATTTAATATCTATTAAATTTTTAATATAAATACAATATTTTATGATAATGTTGCCATGACAAATCTCACAAAATTAAAATTTTCTGCCCTTGAGATTAACGATAGTAATTATTTGTCATGGGTACTTGATTTTGAAATCCACCTGGATGCTATGAATCTTTGAGAGATTATTAAAGAAAGAAATACGACATCCAATCAGGACAAAGCAAAAGTTGTGATGTTCTTTCGTCATCATCTCCATGTGAGATTGAAAATGGAGTATCTTACAATAAAATATCCTCATATCTTGTGAAAAATTTTGAAAAAGAGGTATGATCATAAAAAAAACAGTTATTTTTCCTAAAGCTCGTCATGAGTGGATGCACTTGAAGCTACAAAATTTCAAATCAGTAAGTGATTACAACTTCACATTATTTAAAATCAGTTTGAAATTGTTGTTATGCAGAGAGAAAATTACTTATGTCGATATGTAAGAAAAGACATTTTCTATATTTCATGTCTCGAATATGCTCATGCAACAACAATATCGAGAGAAGGGTATTAAACAATATTATAAACTAATTTCATGTCTTCCCGTGGTCGGAAAAAATAACGAATTATTAATGAAAAAACATGAATCTCGGCCAACTGGGATGACACCATTCCCTTAAGTGAATTTTAGTAATAATCTCGATCGAAATCGTGGTCATGGTCGTGGTCGAGGTCGTGGTTGTGGTAGATCATGGAATATAAGATTTCACATTGCGATCAAATCCTTTAGTTTTGAACAAAATATTAACGAACCTTGTGTCTATAAGAAAATTGTCAAAATCACTGTAGCCTTCCTCGTACTATGTTGATGACATCTTACTCATTGGGAATGATGAAGGATTCCTAACTGACCTTAAGCAATGACTAGCAACCAAATTTCAAATAAAAGATTTAGGATACACTCGGTATGTTCTTAGAATCCAAATAATTTGAAATCACAAGAATAAAATGTTAGCACTGTTTCAAGCATCGTATATGGACAAGATGTTGTCTAGATATAAGATGAAGGATTTGGTACCTTTTAGGCATGGAGTTCATCTGTCGAAGGAACAATGTCCTAAGACACCTCAAGAAGTTGAGGATACGAGACATATCCACTATGCATCAACAGTTGGTAGTTTGATGTATGACGTGTTATGTACATGACCTGACATATGCTACGCAGTGAGAATAGTGATAACAGTGCACAGTTGCAAATTCTAAAGAACCCATAAGCCCTAAGTGTGGAAAGCACATTGAGTGCAAATATCATATCATTCGGAAGATTGTGCAACGTGGAGACGTGATTGTCAAACGGATAGCCTCAAAGCACTGAAGGAGTAATAGAACACGCAACAAAAGAAATTAGAATAAATAATCAATCTAACTAAACTTAATTTGAGTTTTAAACATGTTGCACAAGTAAAGTTCATAAGAGGGTTTGTACAGTGCAATACCTTTGTAGAATTCTCCACGAATTTAGCTGGATCTCCACTAATCTGAGCTTGATACTTCAAGTAGACCACCACCAAGGTCTGCTCTACTAAACTCAAGAAGGAATGTGTAGTAGAAACACTCAAATTGAGCTTAATTTTTTATGAACTTAGGTGGGTTGTCAAGGGTTTTCAAAGGTGCAGTCTTTTTGGATCACATCATTTGTATCAGCATACAAAAAGGGTCACATCCAATAGTGTTACCAGGATGAGATACCCAATTTTATCCATATACTTATAGACTATTTAGGCTATATACTATAACTTGATCCTATTTATGTCTGTTATAGAAAGACTCGAAATCAAGAAGTAGAATAGTGTAGCTGGCAGTTGAACCGTTGTCTACCTCTTTCTGTTAAGTATTATAACTACCAGAGCTTAATCGTTGACTGAATCACCTGCTCGTATATAAAGGAAATCGAATGTGAGATTAATGTAAGAGTGAATAAGTAATCGAGAGAGTAAGGCATTCGTTCTATAATACTTTGAAGATTAATAAAAGAGAACCTCCTAATTTGCATAATGGACATAGGCCTTTTGTCAAACCACTTAAACTCCCGTGTCTTTTCTTCTTACTTCTATGATCGTTTAGATTTTTCTAAAGTATCATTTATTCAATCATGTAGTTTCTATCGCATCATGTATATGATCGTTTAGCTCCGTGATCAATTGTCCATACGATCGTTTAGCTCCTCAGCTGTTGTCTACATGATCGTCTATCTCCAGTCATCTGTCGTCTACACGATCGTTTAACGCTTCCTTCAATCGTTTACTTAATTGAACTATCGTTTAGTTCTAAGTGAATCATCTATACGATCGTGCAACCTTTTAGTAAACGACAGAAGGATTTTCAAGCTTCAACATTCTATCTCCCCTGACCCTTGAATTATTATCAACCGTTATATCTGAGTGTTTTGTGATTATTAACGTGAAAATCTTGTCATATGGGACAACAATGTCACTACACAAAATTAAAGTTTTCATATTATTGCCATAGATTTTTTTTATTGGATTTTCATAATAGAATGCGATATCAACAACTTTATTGAATAAAATACTCAATAATATTTTATTGACAAATAGAATGTTTAACATGAATTACAAACTGCGAGTTTCTAGGACATCCCTAACAACACAACATTGTTGATCCGTTTACTAAGGCCCTCATGGCTAAAGTGTTTGAGGGTCATCTAGTGAGTCTAGAATTACAAGTTATGTAAATCTAGGGCAAGTGGGAGAAGCCATGTATTCGGGATGATGCCCTAAACTCACGTATCCTGTAGTTTGTAAATATAGTTTTGAACAAACACTTGTGATGTATAATATATGATATTTTCTTTACTTCTTGTCTTTGAACATTGGATGTTTTATTTTCTTTACCACAAACCAATAAACTAAAGAGGTTGTTTGGCTCACAAACCTTACTAGATACACAGATTCTGACTTTCAAACTAATAAGCATGGGTGCATCGCCGACTCCACGATGGAGGCCGAGTACATAGTGGCTTGTCAAGCTGCTAAGGAGGTTGTTTGGCTCAAAAAGTTCCTGACAGAGCTGGAAGTGGTACCAGAGTTGTCTAGGCCCATCACCCTCTATTGTGACAATAGTGATGCTGTGGTGAACTCCAAGGAGCCTTATGAGTCACAGGCGAGACAAACACATAGAGCGGAAGTATCATCTGATCCGCGAGATAGTGCATCGAGGGGACGTGATCGTCACGGAGATCGGTCCGGAGCACAACATTGTTGACCCATTTATGAAGGCTCTCACGGCTACAATGTTTGAGGGTCATCTTTAGAGCATGGGTCTATGGGACTGCCTGCGGCTGGACTAGGGCAAGTGTGAGATATTAATGTACTGGGCCTTAGTGCCCCAGTTTATTGTTTTGTACTAGTTTGATGTACACCCTACTCGCTTTAGGACAATTGGGAGATTGTTGGGGATGATGCCCTAAACTTTCGTGTTTTGTAGTTTGTAAACACAATTTTGAACAAACGCTTGTGATGTATCATATATAATATTTTCTTCACTTCTTGTCTTTGAACATTGGATGTTTTATTTGCTTTACCATAGACCAATAAACTAAAATCCCTTGTTGTCATTATGTAATTTAAGCATGTATGTGGGGACTTACAAGTAGATCATGTCTTAAGTGATAACCAAAATGGTCTGTAGTATACGAATATAGGAGGGAAACCTTATCCTGGTAACGCTACGAATGCGACCTGCTTTATAGGATAGTTACAAGTGTTGTGACTTGCGACAAATTTTTTTATCCTGATCATTCATGTGAGGACATGTGAGCAGAAGCGTCCTATACAAGGAGTTTGTATAAGACCTGAGCACGAAATGTTAACGTCTCGTTATATAACACCGTTTATGACAGAGACTTCACTTCACCAGAATGATAATAGGTAACATGACCTCAATCCTAAGTGAGTTGGGAACTTCTGCCTTTGAGGGCAGTTCTTTGATTTGTATGGGTGCGAGTGGCCTGATCGCCGACTCAAACCTACAACTTTGGCAATTCTTCTGATTTGGGAGCTGAGAACTCAGCTACATAAGATGGAATTCACTCCTTCCCTGAAGCAGGAGTAAGTAGATAGATGGCACCCTTAAGGACTAATCCCAGGGCTTGAACGATGTGGTGCCACACACCTGTTCATGGCCTGAGAGGTGTTCACACATAGTATAATTATATTGTATTGTTCATTAGAGGGATTAATGGTACTTAAGGAGTTAAATGGCAAATTGGCCCAACTGTATTTATGAGCATTTGTAAAGAGTTATCGTACTATTGATTGGTTATATCCGATGCACACAAAAATATACCTGTAGTAAGAAGAGTTTAGCTGTCGGTCTTTAGTTGAATGCCTGGCAGTTAGCGGATGGTGGATCTCGTGACTAAAGAGTTTAGTCAATTATTCACCTACCGTTGGAGCTTCGAGCCATAGGTCTATAAGGTCCCCTTGGTAGCTCAATGGATTCAAGTTGAGAATCAATTTTTGGGTCAGTTTGAAATGTTTAAATTAATAAGAGGGAGTTCGATTATATATGATATGATTGAACTGGTTAATTATATATGATATGATTGACTTTATGTATGAGATACATTAATTGGAGGAAAATAGATATAAATATGATTTATATCTAGTGGAGGAGAAAAAACTATGGTTTATATGTGATATTAAACTATAGGTTAATGAATATAATATGATTATATTTATATTTTAATTGGAAAATTATAAGATAATTGTTCTCACCGTTTTCTCCATAACCATGTGTTAGTGGGAGGTTTGATTCAGTTTTCGTAACTGAAGAATAAAATGAAAATCGTTTTCATTTTGCAAAGGAACACGTAATTCGCTCAGGTAAAGTGTATACTGCCTATCGCTTAGCTAACCGAGAGACTATACGATAGCTCGAAGTTACTACATGATTTTATACACGTGTGCCTCTTTCTAAATGATCGCCTATGTTTTACTAAATGATTGTCTAGCGCTGACTGTTTACTAAAAGACCGTCTATACGATCACAGCCTGTTTATTACATGATCGTGTATATTCTTCTAAACGATCAAGCATTGTCTATACGATAGACCTGCCCTTCTCCCACTTGTTTGGCCGTTGTATATGATCTTCATATCCTCCTCCCCTCTACCAAATTCTAACAGAGCCCACTCTTTGGATTCTCACACTGAGAATACCGAGGGTTTTAAGTGATGGTGTCATCCCGATTATTGCGGTGTTCGTGTAGAAGCCGTTCGTGAGTAGACGGCCAGAGTTTTGATAAGCGATTGCTTGATCGTTCCAGCAAGAGCGAGAGCAACAGTTTGTTTGGAGAGAATGAGATTTCTATGGAGAAAAGTTCTTCGACTGGTACGTATTTCTTATTCTCTTGTTATTTAGGTTCAAAGCATGCCGGTTATTTGTAGTATAATGCATATTTGGTCTGTTTGAATTTAAATGGGGAAATTTGTTATAATGTATTTGGAACGATCTGCTTCCGCTCAGAGGTACGCTTGTATAAAAGTTCCTTCACCATGGGTATGTGATACCCTAATTTATTGTATTTATGTATTTTCTCTCACGCTCAACATTATATGTAAGTGACTGCATTGGAGTTTTAGTCTAAGTAGGAGTTTGTTGGGTTTTATGTCCTACAACTCGTAGTTTGTAAACAATAAATGGATTCTATTTTACAAGAAAGTTGTTATTGAAGTTTATTCAGTTAAGATATTATTGAATATATAAATTGTATTTAAAAACCTTAAATCTAATAAACTAAGAACCCTTGGTTATAACATGAATACTTGAACTATATGTGGAGACATAAAGTGGATAACGTTCAAGTAATAGCCAAAACAGTCTATAGTATAGCGATAAGGCTGGGTACCTTATTCTGGACACTATGGATGCGATCCACTTTGTATTTGATACAAACGATGTGATCCTGAATTGTTCATGTGAAGACATGCGAGTGGGGTCGTCTTATGCAATGAGTTTGCATAAGATCGAACGCGAAATAGTCATTTTTACTGTACAACGTCGTTTACTGTTAAGATGTATTTCAAAACGATGATGTAGGTAACTCGATCTTAATCCTGAGCTAGCTATGAATTCCTGTTTATTTGGGATTATCTTTTAATCTGCATGGGTGAGAGGGACCCGAGTTCGCCAACTCAATAAGCCTATTATTTTAAGGGGTGGGACTGAGTGGATTGTTGGGGACATAGTTCTGCAAGATGGAATTAGCTTCTACCCGATTTTAGGGATAGTAGATGAGCTGTTCTCCTAAGTGTTGACTCCGGGTATTGGACAAGGGGTCCCACCCTTATATTGGCTTGAGAGGGACTCGGTTTGGTTGTTGGACCACAAATCAATTGTTCATTAGAGGATGAGTGGGACTTAAAAGATGTAATTATAGGGGTAAAACAATAATTTTGATCCAGTTGTAATTATGAGCAACCTGTGAATGATCGACTTACTAATAATTGTTATATCAAGTGGATAGAAATATATCTACAGTGAGGAAAGTGTAGCTACTAGACTATGGTGGAGTGTCCCGGTAGTTAATGAATATTGATTAACTAGGATAAAGAGTTTAGCCCGTTAATCTCGTATCTTGGAGCTGATGATCTATAGGTCCATTAGATCATTTTACTGGCTTATATTGGACTACACCTTAGAACAGTGCGATGAGAGAATTCGAAACTTTCAAATTTAATTTAGGAAGTAAGCGTTAATTATATTTGAAATGCTTAACGACTTATTGTTTAATTATGAATTAAACAATATGGAGAGTTGGAAATATTCAAATATGATTTAAATATTGTAGGCATGAATAGGGATCATGAACGGGATTGGTGTTAAATTATTAATTTAATATTTAATATTAAATTAATATTATTAACTAAATTGTTTATTTAGTTATTTAAAATTAATTTCAATAATTTAATATTTGATATTATACTAATATTTATTAAATTATTTAAATAATTACATTTATTTAGAACTAATTATTAGAAATAATTTTATTTAAAATTATTTTTTCGAATTTTTTAATTTTGGAAATTAAAAAATGAGAGAAAATGATTTTTTCCCAACCTTGAACCTCATTTAACATCTCAAAATTTCACTAAATTAGTGCTTAATTTGGTGTCAATTTGAGATATTTTTTTTCTTTTGCATGTTATCTTTTTTAAATAGAAGAAAAAATGTTGAAATTTACTTCTTGGAAGGCTTTTGAAGCTGAAACTTCCTCTAATAAATTCATAACTCCAATTCTCTCAAAACTCTATTTTTCCTTCATCACATTTTTGGATTCCACAATCTGTTCTAAGGCCGGAGAATAGCAAGAAAGACTCTAGCAGTGGTCCACGAAGTGTTCGTGATAAAAAAAAACCAAAGAATTGCTACAATTTTGAGCTACATCAAGGTTTTCTTCACAAACTCTGTTTTACAGTTTTAAACAAGCATGTTTAATCCTAAAAATTAATGTAATTAAAGTGCTTTAGATCCAAGTTCCTTCTGCTTGCATGTTCTTTACTCTTACAGCTAAAATCGAAGATACCTGAAGATGTTGATTCTGGTAAAGCTTGTTTGGCTGATGATGTTGATCCTCATCTTGATGATGATTTTGCTGATGATGGATTTGATGTTGGATTTGATGTTGATGCTACACATGAGACATCCAAACATGATTCTAAAAAGTCTCTTGAGGAAGATTCTAATTGGGGTCGACAGAGTAACTCTGACTTTTAAGATTTTGGTAATGTCCGTATAACTCATGCATTAGTTAAAGGTAAGGGAAAACAGGCTACTGGAATTAAAGTTCCTTCATTTCCATTGGATGGAGTATGTCTTCACACCAAGAAAAGTGTTAGTTTATGGAAATATGTTTTGAAAAGAAATATTGTTGATGAAAGAAAATTATCTTAACGTCTTCAAGAGTGTTTAGACTTTGTGAAATTATTGATTGATGATGGGATGGAAAGAATTGTATTGAGTTTGGGGCCCTGTTATCCCCAACTGATTCGAGATTTTTTAGTGAACTTTACTTCTGACTTTGTTGATTCTTCCAGCCCGACTTTCAGAAAGTCCACATCAGACGACACTCTTTTTTTATCTCTCCTGCTATTATCAATCAATTTCTTCAAAGAAAGGTTCTAGAGAATGTGACAGAACAATGCCCTTCCTTAAGAGATCTTGTGTTTGAATTGACAGGGGGTGCTCGGTCCTCTTGACCTAGAAAGGGTTAGCTTTCCCCAACTGTACTCAATGTTAAATATGCCCTGCTTCAGAAGATAGACATTTCCAATTGGTGCCTTTCTTTGCACAAGTTTGGTCTCTAAGTTTCTCTCACTATTTAGATCTATTTGTTCAACTATAGTACACTTGTATTCAATCGAATTAAGCGGCACATTGGGTTTAAATTCCTTCCTTTGTCCATCTGCTACCCGAGGCTAATTTGTGGGATTCTCCTTTCTTAGAAACCTGATCTGATTGCTCCTACAGAACCCTCTGCTCTCCAAGCTTGTTTGTTATTCATCCCAAGCTTTTGTAAGGACACCATATTCCTTGTGAAGGACTGTGAAGTCCAATGCGGAAGCAAGGATCATTCCCAATTTCAATTTTCATAGTAATTAAAATTACAGAGAACAAGAATTATGCATATTTAAACAAGATTATAGCATGCAAAAGAACAATATTAGAGAAGAAATTAGGGTTCGATCACACTTACCCTTGAAGCTAATAATTCTTTGCAATCTCCTCTCCACGATCTTTCATGAACAAAAAACTAAAATGACTACCACCGCATGATTTTCCTCTGTATTTTCATCAGGGTTGAGAATTACAAGAGTGTGTGGGTTCTAGAATTAATTTGGAAGAAAGAGCTTTTCTTTGAGAGGAAATTTTTCAAGGAAGAAGTTCTGTGTTTTTTCACCCATAGAATGTAGAGAGAATCAACCAAGAAGAAGATCCTACATATTTCTTAACTTCCCACGATTATTTTAGAGAGAAATAAGGGGAGGGAGTTAAAATAATTTTATATTATATATAATTAAATTAAAACAATTTTAATTTAATCAATATATAATTATATAATAACCATCTTATTATATATAAATATATATATATATATATATATATATATATATATATGTATATGTATATCATTCTATATGTTATATCTAATATGATGAATAATCTATAGTTTATATTATATCAAATATAATATAACCTATAGTTAAAAAAAAATCTCTCATTAATATATGAAATTTAATATAAATCAAATTTATATTAAATATATGAATCCAATTCATATAATTAATTTTTGAATCATATTCAAATATTTATATCCTCTCAAATTAAACTTTATATTATAATGTATCAAATACATTATATTAATTATATCATATATAATTAATCCCTCGATTAATTTGAACAATTCAAATTAATCCAAAATTAATTTGATTTTTAATTAATTCCAGTTGTGTTACAGAGTGGACCTTATGGACCAGTAAATTGAAGCTCCAATGGTACTTGGATAATTAAATAAACTCCTTTAATTAAATTACCTAATTTCCATTAGCTATCGATCACTCCACTAAAGACTGACAGCTGTACTCTTTGCACTACAAATATATTTCTACATCTATTGGATATAACTAGTCAATAACACGATGACGCTTCACAAATTGCTCATAAGTACATTTGGGCCAAAATTACCGTTTTGCCCCTATAGTTACATTTAACTCCTTAAGTACCATTGATCCTGCTAATGAACAATAAGTCATAGTCCAACTATGACCAAATCCATCTCGAGACAAGAGAAGGTGTGGCACCACATTGTTCAAGCCACGAAATTAGCCCTTAAGGGAGAAATTTATCAACTTACCTTGACATCAGGGAAGGATTAAATTCTATCTTGTGTAGTTGTGTTCCCATCTCCCCAATCAGACGAATCCCAAAAATGGTAGGCTTATTAAGTTGGCAATCTAGCCACTCTCACCCATACAAATCAAAGAACCGCCTTCATAGGCTCAGGAGTTCACAACTCACTCAAGATTTAGGTCATGTCACCTATGGTCATCCTTGTGAAATGTAAGTCTCTATTATTAATGGTATTATATAATGAGACTAATCATTTCGTGATCTGGTCTTATACAAACCTCTTTGTTTAGAACACCCCTATTCACATGTCTCTTCATGAATGATCAGGATCATATCATTTATAGCACTTTACAACAATTATAATATCTACAGGATCACCAGGATAAGGTAACCAGCCTTATCCATCTACTATAGACCATTTAGGTTATCACTTAAACATGATCCACCTGTATGTCTCGACATACATGTTTAAGCTACAAAAGATAACCCCGGATGTTAGTTTATTGGTTTTATGGGTTAATGCTACTAAATTTCGAATAAAATTCCTTAGATATTATTAAATAAATAAAGCATTTGTACATTACAAATACAAACTACTGGACCCGCGAGATTTAGGACATCAATCCCAACACCTTGAAGGGTTTAGGATACCACAAATCAGAAGCATATGAATGCGTGTGTCTCGATTTTCATTTTATAGAACATGAAAAACTCATAGGATAAAAACATGGATAAATTAAATTAATTAACCATACTTTATCTACTACGAATTTTAAAAGAAAAAGGGAACTTTGAAACTCACCTTTGAAGTACCAAGTCTTCTCGCTTCCTCGCCCATTCACAGCAAGATCACGAATCGTCATCTTCTCTTGGTTTCACCTTAACGAACACGACAATGAGGATGTGGACACCACCACACAACCTTCCACATTATTCTCTAGGATGAGAATTGAAGCGGAGTTTAGTGGGTTCACTTGTAAGAATTTTGGTGAAATGAAAAAGGTTTTTCTTTTGAGAGAATTTTCACATAAAGAGCTCATAGAGAGGAAGAAGGAAGAAGATAAACTTTATTCAGAAGTAGTCCCTCTCTGTGTGTTGTTTTTCACATATATAAGAGTGTGGTTAAGAGGGATTGAGGGAAGTCATCAAAACAACTCCCTCCTTCCCTCTCCTCATTTTTTTAGTAATATACATACATACATACATACATACATATAAACCATATGTTATATGTCCTATCGTTTATATTATATCACATATAATGTAACCTTTAGTTTATTATTCTCTCATATAGCATATAGTATTAATATGAATCATATTCATATTAATTTTATAACCTATAGTTTTTATATGAATTAAATTCATATAATTAATATTTGAATCACATTCAAATATTTATTTCTCTTAATAAAACTTTAATTTAATTTATCATATAGATTATATTAATTATATTTCATAGAATTAATTTTCTTTAATTTAATTTGATCAATTCAAATTAATCCAAAATCAATTCGATTCTCATTAATCCTTATTGAGCTAACAAGGGAACCTTATGGACTTATAGATTTAAACTTCAATGATACTTGATTAATTAATTAAAATTTTTAATTAAATTAATTAACCTTCATTAATTGCTGATCACTCCACTAAGATTGGCTGTTGCACTCTTTGCCCTGTAGATATATTTCAATGTCTATTAGATAAAATCAATCAACAGTGCATTGACCCTTCATAAACTGTTTGTAAGTACAATTGGGTCAAAATTACTGTTTTACCCCTGTAGATACATCTAACTGCTTAAGTAACATTGATCCTTATAATGAACAATTAGTTATAATTCAACTATAACCGAACCCCTCTCGATTTAGGAGAGGACGTGGTGCCACATTGTTCAAGTCTCGGAATCAGCCTTTAAAGGAACGATTTGTCTACTTACCCTAACAAAAGGGAATGAGTGAATTTTTTCTTGTGTAGTTAGGGTAAGGAGTAAATTTGTCTACTTACCCTAACAAAAGGGAACAATTTGTCTACTTACCCAATCAGAAGAATCCCCAAAATAGTAGGCATATTGAGTCAACAAAGCTAGAACCGCCTAATAGGCAAGAGCTCACAACTCATTCAAGATTTAGGTCAGGTCATTTATGGTCATCCTAGTGAAATGTAAGTATCTTCTAGCAATGGTGTTATAAAGAGAGAATACTCATTTCGTGGTCCGATCTTATACAAACTCTTTGTATAGGATACCCTCCTCACATGTCTCCACATGAATGATCAGGATCAAGATCATTTATAGAACTTTACAACAATTGTAACAACTACAAAGCGAGCCGTATTTGTAGTGTCACCAAGATAAGGTACCCAGCCTTATCTATCTACTACATACCGTTCGGGTTATCACTTAAACATGATCTACCTGTATGTCTCTATATACATGTTTAAGTTATACCTAATAATCTTGGATCTTAGTTTATTGATTTTTGGGTTAATGAAACTAAATGCCAAATAAAATACAACTTATTTTATTAGATAAATCATAAGTCTGTTCAAATACAATTATAAACTATAAGACCACGAGATTTAGGGCATCAACCCCAATATTCCTAACATTAATACTACCACCTCAGCTTAGTATATTGATGAGTCTGACAAAGCTTTAGTTGAGTTTTCCTTTGGTAGCCGTATTCTCCAACTACTGTCTAATGATTCTTGTGATATTGTATTCTTCATACAGAAGCTTCAGGAAAGAAAGGTTAACATTGATGTTATTTTGAAGATAATGTGCTCTGTTATTTTCAGGCATGGTGGTACTTCCACTTATTTGGAAATATCTGGTTGTACTTTTATGTCCGATATTTTCCTTTATTGAGGTGCGATTTATCTTTTCATATAGAAATTAGTTTCCTTTCTTAGATTCGATTCTAAACATTCAGGGTTGTCGCTTTTGTTAATCAAGCAAGACATGTTCTGTTATATGACCATTGTTGTACAATGTTATTTTTTCGCTTGTTTCTTACTATTCCGCTGTGCAAGTTCTTCATCCGTTAAAGTACAGCACTTTGAAGTAAATCATAGTCTTAGTGGGAGCCTAAGCCATTGTTGCCAAAAAAGGGATTCTCATTCTTATGGGAGTCTAAGACTCAGCTTTGGAGAAGGACTTCTCCATCTTTGGGAGATCCGAAGATTCATCAGTGAAGAGAGTTCACTTGCTAAGGGGAAGATATCTCATTGAGATGAGTCTCACACACTATTCGAAGCCGAAGTGTCTAACACTAAATTATCAAACTTAGGGGAAGCCTAAGTACACTAGAGATGGAGTCTCACATTTAAGGGAAACCTAGGTGGTTAGTGAGTTGAGCTTTACGTGAGTCACTGTAGTGGTCGTATATTATAGATAAGTATTACGTTGTAAGCTGCCTAACTCTTTAATATTAAGAAATTATCTTTCCTAGGCACACTGCTCCCTAAACGTAGGTGGATTGTTACTGAACTGGGTTACCAATTTTTGTGTGTCTTTACTTGTTTACTTGTTGTTAGTATTTTTGTTGTTACAATACTTGTAAGTGCTTTCCGTTTAATATTCGTATTTCAAGGGGGGAGTCATCCTATTGCTTTTCACATGTTATAACTTAGATATATTTTAATCACAATTATAAATATATGATATAAATAATAATAATAATTACACAATTTTTTTTAATATAAAACATGGTAATAAATAAATTAATAATAGTTTAACTTCAACCTAATATTTATTGATTAACTTTCGAATTAGTTTTATATAGATTATAAATATATTATAAAACACATTTTGAGAATTTATTTGAATATTTGAATTAGCTACCAAAATCTATATGTGAAAATATAAAATACAAATGTAGTTTTTAATGAATCTCTTATATTCAATAAATTAATAA
Organism: Benincasa hispida; assembly: GCF_027475165.1. Classification (NCBI taxonomy): domain Eukaryota; kingdom Viridiplantae; phylum Streptophyta; class Magnoliopsida; order Cucurbitales; family Cucurbitaceae; genus Benincasa; species Benincasa hispida. The sequence continues at coordinate 66,558,361 of NC_143488.1, forward strand.
TGAAGTTAAAATGAGTATAGTTCAACTAAGATAGTATTTGTATTATTAATCTCAAAGTCAAAAATTCGATCCTCTCATCCCACATATTGGAGATATATATATATATATATATAATTCTTGTTTATTTCATTTACTCAAATATATGAGCATAGCTCAATTGTCATAAAATAACTTGTAGTATAACCGATCTCAAAGTCAGAAGTTGGATTTTCCCACTCAACACATGGTTAAAAAAATAAAATAAAAAAAGAAAATAAAATAAAAAAAAAGAAAAGAAAGAGGTATTTGTTTAAACTGCTTAGTATTTAAATTGTGTTATTAGATTTATTTTTTTAATAGTATAAATAGGTCTTTTAGAGTTATATGCTGGTGTAATTTTCTTTATTTCCACTTTTATTTATTGTTTTTATTATTAAGAATTAGGTCAAACCAGCCAATCCTCCATATTTTTTTTTATTGATAAAATTAGGTTGGATACATTCTTGGAACATAGATTATAATACTTTATATCTTAATTTAGTTCAAGTTCTTAAAGACTATATAATTGTTAGGCTACTTTGGCTGCCCTGATAAAGGGTTGTAAGCCCCTTTCACCAATAACATATTCTAGAATAAAAAAAAATAATAATAATAAAAGAAACTGTTTGAAACAATGTCATCTTTCACCACCAAGTCCCTAGATTGTCTTAATATTAATAATCCACTCCTTTTTTTACCTCAAAAACATTATCCTTCAACCCTTTTCTTTTTCTATATTTGGTATTATTTGCTTTCATCATATTCTTTTCGTTTCATTTCTAAAGTAAATACCATTTTTAATTATTTATTTTAGGATCATCTCTCTCTGGAAAAAAAGAAGGGATAAGAGTTATCACCATAACAATAATAAATGTTTAAGATTTTATGTAATATCAATATCAAAGTGTTCGCTAATATAAGCAATGAACAGTTCAGTTTTCAATGGGTCGGACCCAATTTTATTCCAAAGTCAAAAAAAAAAAAATATAATAATTATTATAATAATAAATAAATCACTAAATGTTCTAATGAAAGATATGATCTATAATATATTAACACTTTTATATATAATACAATTTATTTTAACTTATATGATATTGTAAAAGAATAATGATACTAAATTTACAACATATAAATATTTATAAAGTAATTAATAATCGTGCCAATGTGAGCTTAGCTCAATGATATTGACATGTGCTTCAATCTAAGAAGTTGAAGATTCAATCCTCACTCCTACAATTGTTATTTGACCAAAATGTTTTCTTAAATACAATGGTTGAATTCTTAGCCAAGTTTTAAAAATAAAAACAAGTTCTTTAAAACTATTTTTTTTTAGTTTTCAAAATTTGTCTTGATTTTTTTAAACTATTGGTAAAAAGTAAATAAAGACTTCAATTTCAAAAAATAAAAATAAAAAATCAAATATTTGGCCTTAGTTTTTGGTTAAGTTGCAAATTTGGTCTCTATATTATGGAGAAAATTAGAGTTTTATCCAACCAAAGAAACTGTTTATGAGATATTATCAAACCACGATGATCTAATTCTAACTTTTAAATCGCAAGTTCTCTAAAAAAAGTCATAAAGATTAAATTTTAACGTTCTACGAATCATAGGGAACCTTAACTTTTATTGATGACTAAGAACTACTTTTATAGTTTATATATTATGTTTACATTTTTAACAATTATTTGAATTAAAATCTATTTTTTAATATGCTATCAAACACATCAAAAATGGTGAAAACATGACTTGCAACCTTGTTTTTAATTGAATCCATTATTATTTTCTAAACGAATCCGACTTTTTAATTTTGGATTTACATTTCAATATGAATTTAAACTTATAGACTCTTGGAGAGAAGTTACTCATGCGTTATATCGCGATTTCATTGATTTATAACTCTTTGTTTGGTAATTATTTAGACTTTCTTCGATAACCATTTGATCTTTTATTTTTAATTTTTTTAAAATTAATCTTATAAATACCAATTTACCTCAAAATTTCTTAGTTTTGTTATCTACCTTTTATCAAGGTTTCCAAAAACTAAGTCGTATTTTAAAATTAAAAAAATAGTTCTTAAAAAAAAAAATTTATTTTTGGATGTTGGCTAAGAATCAACTCTTATAGTTACTAAAGATGCAAATTATTGTAAGAAAATAAGGGAAAATAATCTTTAAAAAACCAAAAAAAAAAAAAAAACAAGATGATTATCAAACGAGACATTAATTTTTAATTTTTGGTTTGTTAAAATTAAATTTATAAATACTCAAACCACCTCCAGGTTTTTTTGTTTTATTATCTATTTTTTATTGATATTTTAAAAAATAAAACCAGATTTTAAAAACTAAAAATGAAGTTTTGAAAAACCAATTTATCTTGGAGTTTGGTTAAGAATTTAAATCTTTTTAATTAGAAATGGTGAAAGTCATTGTAGGAAATTAAGAGAATATAAACACACTTCTCAAAGACTAAAATGATTACCATACTGTGCCTAACTAATTCAAAAAATATTTTTAGAAAAACATGGTTTCTCTCTGCAATGATATTCAGATATTAATGGGAGATTCTATGACATCCACTCAAAAACTTGCACATTTAACATTTTGGGTCACTCCCGACAAGATTATAGTGTACAAAACAATTGAGTTATGAGATATGTTATCTATTCTGCTTTATGATTACGTTCTTAAAGCTTCCCAACTTGGAATATTTTATTAATTTGTATATGTGTGTATTTGTATAAATACGTTTATTTATTTATATTTAGAACAATAAATGTAAAGATGAAGATCGAATCTCTGCCTTTAAAGTAAGGAGTACATGCCAAACGTTAGTATATATAACTTTTTTCTTCTACATATATTGTATTAACCAAATTTACAACTTGATTTACAATACAATAAGATTGCATATAATTTGCTATTATTCCATATCCCAAAGAGAAGCCAAGGAGTCCCAGAAATGATCTGTCTCATCATCTCTCTCTGCAAAGTTCATATTTGGATAACAAAAACAGAAGTCCAAACTGTTACAATCTTCATGATGATGATTCACTTCCTGCTTCTCATTTGCCAACTGATGCGAAATCCAATTCGATACCCGAATTTCATAAGGCGAACTCGTGATCTCAAAGTTGGAGAACCCAAAATGATTGCAAGAAATATTGCACAATGGAATGTCCTTCCTCTCATTGTGGTCATGCCTTGGACTTCCTGCACCACATTTCTTCGATGAAACTTTGTCCTGTTTCCCATGTTTTCCTTTGCACTCTGCACAACAATTGAAGAAACTTCAACAAATCAATAGAGACAATTATATGTGATTGAGATATCAAGAACCAACACAGATTTTTCCATGAACCTTCAAGTTGAATTGGGAACTTTTTCCTCAAATGGCTTCTCCAGTAGTTCTTGATCTCATTATCAGTTCTTCCTGGAAGCCATTGCGCAATTCTCGACCATCTATAAGAAGATGAATTGGGATATGATGATGCTGACAGAGCAATAAAGTTCCAAATTTTGCCTCATCCACATGTTAAAATGAGAGCTTTTTAGTCCTTACTTGTTACCCCATTTCTTATGAAGTTTCAGAATGATTTCTTCTTCCTCGGAATTTATACGATCGTGTTTAAGATTGGGGCGGAGATAGTTAAGCCATCTGAATCTGCAGCTTTTCCCACTTCTCTCAAGCCCTGCAAACAAACCAACAAACATTGGCCAATAAAATTAAATGCAACGAGAAAACTTGGCTGATGACCAACACAAGACGTATTTACTGACTATTTTTTCTAGGTACATTGTCTACTCTTGCAAAGAAAAAAAACATAGGCAATCAAAACCGTGTAGATTCTGGCCTCAAGTAGACAATATCGTGTAATCAATGCGTTTGACAAATAACAAAGAGTAGTCATACCAGAAGCTTTGGCAATCAAGTCCCATTTTCTCTCCCCCATGCGAGTCACAAATATGGTGAGCTTCCTATCTTCTTCTTCAAGCCAAGGTCCTCTGCGCAGTTTTTCACTTTGAAGGGCTGATTGATTGGCCATTTCTGATCCTTACTCTAAGCTCTCAAGTTGAATTTATACAGGAAACATGTGTGCAAAAAAGTGCAGGGAAAGAAGAAAAAGGGAAGGTGACCAGAAAATCCAACGTGGATCAATAGATAGAGACTCCAATTCCAAGGCCTACCCCACCACTCACCATTTGGATTACATGAATCTGTTCTGAGACCATACCCAATTTGGCCATTTAAGTAGGAATGAAAGTTTCATCACTACTTTTTTGCATTATCCTCGGATTGTTTAGAATATCCACAACTTCAACATTTTATGTTCAGATATTGATGGCATTATTCAGCAGCAGATGAATTTTGAAAGATGGATGATAGGATGCAATATAACCTTTAATGGAAGCGTCAGCAATGTGCTCATTCTTTCATTTTTTTTTTTCAATGAAGGTTAGTTTTTTTGTAAGCGAATAAAAAAAATATGCTTGTCAATGTTGTCATCATTTTCTGAACTGTATATTCTAAAACCTATGGTTGAGAAAGTGCGAATTCATGTAAGAATGTGGTACAAATGAGTTATATAATAATAAAGCTAGTATTCACGGAATGGTAGATTGGCTGTTTTTGCAACTATTGAATTATGGAAACTGTTATCATAAGATTTTTAAAATCCTCAAACTACAAACACACAATGTGCAGTAGTCCCTATATCATTTAACATGATGATCAATAACCTTCATTTTGATTATTGTTGCCATTTGTTGCTGTAAAAACCATGGTGTACAAACAGAAACCAATAGTGTTTTGGTAGTGACTTGAGCAAAGAGAGTGAAAAATGGATATAAGCTATTAACTACGGCTTATTTTACACAATAACCTTTATCAATCGAAACCCCATGGAAAAACCTTACAAGGCACTTCACTGACTGTTTAAGAGTCGAAATGAAAAGCCACAAAAAAAGCAGTAACAAAATCGCTTTTGGAGGCCAGAGACTGGTTTTACATGAGAGGATTCAGTACGAAGAGAAAGGAAATTATCAAGAGGCGATTCTGGTGGGTAAGTTGCCACTCACAGAGCCTGCTAAAATTGCAGCTTCTATGCAACTCTTCATTGATCAGAACTGCTACGTCTAGCGATCTATAAATGACTTGTTCATGAGGTTCACCGCATCATCCATAAACTTCAGAGGAAAGAAAAAAATCAGAAGAATGAGAATGGTGATAATAATAAAAAAATGCAGGTCAGATTCCTCAATGTCTCGAGGATAAAACTAAAATGATCCAATTTGTGTCAATATTGTTTCAACTCCAAGAACATGTTTTGCATATAGAAGGGGCAATAAGAATAGAAGAACTACATAGTACATCCTACTTCACCCAAAATCTGATATGATGAATATCTGAAGTAAGGACAAAAACTTGTCCTGATTTCAAGTTTCTACAATGTGGATAGTCTGCAGCACGATATCCAATTAAAAAACACATAAAAGAACTAAATCACGGTTCCAATACTGACCAATTACATTCTTTGTTCTTCCTATAACTGGGTTATTGATCATGAATCACTCCTACAGTCGGTACTAATTCTTGAGGAGGTCTTGCCCACCCAAGGCTAGCTCCAAGATTGGGTTGGGAGATGATAAGGTTTTTCAAAAGTAAAATCAATCTATATAATTTCAAGCACTGAAAAACATACATAAAGGGAAAAAACTTTACAAAACACGGATATAGAATTTTGTCCATTTACCTTTCCAAGTAATTTAAGCTCTCGGCCGACAGGCTCAAGAACCTTCAGATCGAGATCAATGGGCCATACCTGTCCACAAATGGCATAATAAGACCAAAATATAAAGCAAAAGCAGTTTTTATAAACTCAAAATATTGATTCAATTTAGTAATGGTAAGGCAGTACTGGCATCCACCCTACAATTAAACCATAGCATCTAAACATTTTTCTGATAGCATAAATGACAGTAGTCAATCGTAAACTGTATTGATAATATAGAAAGGTAGTACATCTTACTTTAAACATTCAAGAGTTCAAAAACTCTCTCAGAATATCCAATATAACTTTAAGATTCGTCCCCATCTTTTACTCAGTTACAAAATACTTAACAGGCTAAGAATCTGATATCTTGATAGCATTTTCATGTATGTTCTCATAAAGAAGAATATTTTGATACATGCAAAATACCCTGAATACGACGCTTAGAACTCGATAGCCATACCTAGTAGATACAGAACAAGATAAAATCTTAGAAACTGATGGAAAATCTGAGTGTTGATGAGTCAGAGTGTGTTCAGCATAACTTCTTCCATTGGTTACATGATTAGAAGTGTTTTTTTTTTTTTTTTGGAAGAACTCTGAACTATTAGTTTCTCCAAAACACACAAAAGTGTAAATGAAAAAGTATTTAGTTACCTCAGAAGTCACACACACCATCAGTTTGTTACTAAAGTAGTTAGTTTGTTAAAATTTACACACAATCTTATGACTAAATTGGTTAAGTTAATAAGTTGTTTGCATTAGAATATGTTCTTCCACTCTTTAAATACGTGTGTACAGTGCCCAGAGAATACTAAATAAAGGGTTTTCAGTTCATTCACTACTTCTCTTTCAAGCTCCTAAAGGTAAATGTCCAATTTTAACTCATTTTCAAGCAAAATCACCATCTAAAAGTTGTAGCATCGATACATAATTCATTTACTGGTAATTCAAAACCACCAAACAATGTAGAAGCAATTAGTAAGGCCAGTTAACCAAATACAAACACGCTGAATTCGAGTGAGCAAACCTAAGAAAACCCCAGAAATTGAAAATTCAAGTAATCCCAGAAAAATCAAACAAGGGTTACAACAACAAAAGATGGGACAGAAAAAAAGTACCTTGAGACCAAGTAATTTAACAGGTGCAGATTGTCCAGGTACAATACAATCAGGCCCAGCCGCTTCTAAAATGGCATCCGTAGCCAACCCACTTCCAATCGGATCAGGATGCTGCAAAACAAAATCAAGATATCCCCAAAATCAAGAAAAGAATGAAACAAAAACCCAGTGAGTAAGAACAGAAGAAGGGAAGAGAATGAGAGGGTTTGCCTTCATTACGGAGAGGGCGTAATTGGAAAAGGGGGATTGGGAAATGCGGAGCAGAGGAGCATGGTGGATTTTGGGAATGGGCTTGCTGGAGGCCCTCCAAGGCGCGTCCTTCGAAAGCGCGGCTCCACCGCCGAGCCCTTTCTTGGACATAATTGGCTGGCCGGAGTTGATGGGGTTGCTTCTTCTTCGACTAAAAACCAAGTGATCAGAAGAAGGGTGAAGGAGAAAAGATGCGGATAATCGTGAAGAAATGAATGGAGTGCAGAGAAGATGAGGACGGAAGATGACAAAGAAGTCGATTAAGTATCAGCCGCGTTTCTTAGCCTTAAAACCCCATCACAAAATACATAGAAATATCCATTGGATAGCAAATAAAGGTCGCCGCCATAAATCTTCCCAAACTTCTCATCGAGAAGAAGGTTGGAAAAACCAATGGATACAAAGTATGTTTTTTTTAAAAAAAAAAAAAAAAATAAACAAATAAAAATAATTATTTATTATTTATTATTAAAAATCACATTTAGTCCATTTACCCAATAAAGTATGGATCCCTGAAAGCTCAGGTAATGATTTAGTCCACAAACTTTGAACATGGTTATGATTTAGTTACTGTTCAAATAATCAATCCGGACTATCAATTCAAAATATAAAGGTTGAATTGAGTTAGTTTTGTTGGGTTGGGTTAAATTTTTTTTTTTATTGGGTTGGGTTGTGTTTATTATGGGTTGGCTAAAAAAAATTGAGAAATTGGAGTGTATGGCTTTATTTAAGTTTTCATTTTGAAAAATAGTAAAACCGCCCATGGAAAGAATTATGACAACTCATGTGATATGCACATGACCACAAATTTCTAAATCTCTTATTTGCCATTGTCTACAAATACCAGTTAATTCCAAAATAAAAAACAGGATCGAGTTATATATACGGGGTAATTGTTGATGTTTGTCACGACAACTGCCCTCCTAAGTTTGCTAAAGTTAACATAATTTGTATATTTAATTTTTTTTTTTTTTTTTTTTTTTACATTCTATTTAACAACTTTTCGAATTTATCTCACCTTAAAAAAATATTCAGATTTTTTTTTTTTATCAAATTTATATTTGAAATATCCATATATTATTAAAACTTCTTTTATCTCTATATTTTATTCAAATCTCTATATTGTTTCATGATTGTATACATACATTTCTAATGAATTAGTTGTATATTTCTCATATTTTTAATAAAGTAGTTGTATATGCTATTTTTGATATTATTTTAACATTTTTGGAAAAGGAAGAACACTTTCTAAACAAAATGATCATGCCTTGATTGCACAAGAACAAAGGTTTGATGTAGGTTTTCTTGTATTTCTTTAACAAGGTATTGTTTTTACTATAACTTTACAATTAAGATTTGATTTAAACCAATCTCTTTCTCATTTTCCCTCTTTTGAAATTTAAATTTATTTTTAATATAAAAATTAGATTTTGATAACTACTTCTCATTTTTCTCTCCTAGCTAATTCAAATTAGCTATTTATTTTTATTTGATTTAACCACTTTTCAAAAATATTCAGAATTAATCAATATTTAATTTGTTTATCACCATTTGGATTTTAATTCATAACACATTAGATTTTATATTATTTTATAATTTTTTATTATTCTAAATTCGGATTATTTTTTTTAATTAGGATTTTACGAAAAATCTTATGCATATTATCATCTAATAAACAGTATATTTCATTTAAATTTGATCATTTTTTGTATTTTTAATTACCTTTTATTCATTATCATCTTATTATATTATTATATCATTAATTTATCTTTTTGACAAACAAATAAGTATTGATTTTTGCAATCGTTGATGAAGTTATAAATAATTGTTGAAACTTATGAAAAGGGAATCATGAATAAGTGGAATTGTAAATAAACAAACTCTCTTACTAATTTTTTCCCCAATTATATATGAATTTATATTTTATTATTAAATTAGATTTTATCTAACTACTTAATGATTTTTTTAATCAAAATAAACAAAAACTTACTTTTTTTCTTACGTTTGAGTTTATTTTTTTTATTATCAAATTTGATTTTATTCAACTAATTTTTTATTTGTGTATATGTTTGTTATAAATTCAATTGTATCTAAATATTTATTATTATTATTTTATGCATATTGTTATCAAATTAATTTGATCTTTTTTTCTTTATATTTTCGATGTTTTCAATTTTTTTATATACAAACATGTTGAACCTAAAAAGAAACATATAAATGGAAATTCAATTTTAAATGTTTGAAAGGTGTGTATACGTATATTTTTCAGTTGTTATTATTATTATTATTATTATTATTATTTTATTTTTTTTAAAAGAAGATAACAAAGAACCCTAAATCTCATTTCTTCATCTTCTTCACTTAGATGCCCAAAATCTCATTTTCTCGTTAGCAATTTCATGTCTTTCATCGTTGGTTCAGCAACTCTTTCTTGAATTCCATCATATTGGCTAGCTTTTAAAGACCATCCTCACTAGGTTGCCGACCTTTTTTCGCTTGCACACCTGTTTCTACTTTGAACATCATTTTCAACAATGATGTAATGTGATTGATAGTGTTTAAAGTTGACTTTTAAGATCCAATGAGCAAAATGGTCACATGGAATGAGGATGATGAGACTCCCTACAATTGGTTTGGTGTCAAACTTAATCATTAACTTTTCTAAAATCAACTTTGCTCTTTCTCATTGGGAGGAAGTCCACTTATATTAGAGTGTATCGTGTTGTTTTTGAAACAGTCTTTACATTTTTATTTGTACTTAATTTTGTTATTTTAGGGTAGTTTTGTCCTTTATTAATTAGTATTTTTTATTATATAAATTCGTTTTGTTATTTTTATAATTTTGAAACTTTTTTGTCATTTTTCCAAATGAAAATTTAAAATTTGTATTGAGATTTGAGTTGACCCAACCCAATCCAAATTATATATATATATATACCTATTTGTTTAAAATTTGATTTCTTAATTTTTGAATTTTTTATATATATTTTTTAAATTGTTATATTTGTTAAGATCTAACAGTTAACAAATATCATAACGTGTACAACATGTACACCCCTATTTAAAGTAATTGTTAAGATCTAACACTTAACAAAAGTGTGAGGTGGCCTGCCATCCAAGATACAGATTGGTTGAAGTTAGGTTGATTCAGAATTAAAACCGGTTCAAACCAAAAAAAGTAAAACGCCACTTTAAAATCTGAGATCTAGGGCTAGCTTTTGCGATAAATCGTAGACGGTGGTTTCAAATGGGGATTGAAGAAGATGGGTTTCAAACGTGGACCTATAGATTGTTCTTCGCCAGATAATTCATTTTCTAGTAATATTCAATCGAGAAGAAAATTATCTTTTTAAACTTTGTTTTTATATGAATTCGTACAAATCGACATATTTGATCTTTATCGAGAAAGGTTTCGAGCTCAGACAACATACTCAGATGGGCCGACAATTGAGTCTATCTGCCTTTGATTGCAAGCTCTGCACTCTGCAATAACCAATTTAACTCTTAATTGGTAAAAATAATTAAATTAATAATATAATAATATTATTAAAAAAAAAAAAAAAAAAACTAAATACCGTTTGGTAACTATTTTATTTTTAATTTTTGTTTTTTTAAAATTAAGGCTATGTTATCGACATTTCTTACCTCTTACCATGTTTTGATAGTTGAATTCTTAGCCAAATTCCAAAAATAAAAATAATTTTTAATAGTTATCAAATGAGACTTAAATTAATGTAGTGTGCGGTGACAATGACATGAGACAATAATTTATTTTTAAGAAAATAAAAATTAATTAAAACAACTATTGGGAGCAATGAAACTTGGAAAATTTAAAGGAAACATAGAGATTAAATTACAAAGAGGAAGGAGAGCTTGAGAGGAAAATAAATCGTCTAAGAAAGGAAAACTTCAAATTTGTACCAATCTTTTACAATTTTAAGGTATTTTGAAACTTTTTTTTATTAGATGATTTATAAGTTTATTATAATGTCAAAATTTAACGTTCATTAATGATTAAAAAAAAATTAAATTTAAAATGTAAACCATAAAAAGACTAAATTCAAACTTTGAAAGAAGAGGGATTAAATTAAAAAATATTCGAACATTATAAACGATGTTAATTTGGCTCTATTTTCGAATGATTACTAGCTAATAAAAGAAGACACCTCCAAAGCAAATTTAACATTTTGAACCAAAACTCTGAGGCTAGAGATTCTTTTTAAAATACCTTTTAGTTTAAGCATTTAAAGATATTTTCAATAAAAATGTTGCTATATCTTTTTTTGAGTGCTTTAAGTAACAAACCTTTCTACGTTATTGTTGGATATATACAATGCAAGAAAGTAAAAGTTTGGTGAAGATTTGAAACGTAAAATGAATTTAATTGTGTATATTAAATTCATTGTTTAAAAACTTCAAATTAAAATGATGTTTTATGTACAAATTTAACATGTATGAAAGTTAAATTTGTAGTTTTTTAAATTTGAATGAGTTATGGTTGTCAAGTAAAAACTCAATTGAGTTAAATTTGATAAATGTTTCATTTTTTGTATTTATTTGATTTGATTTTATATTTTGAAGAATTACTAAGGACTCCTTTGATAACATTCATGTTTCACATTTCCTATTTCTTGTTTCTCATTTCTGTATTTTAAGAACTAGAAACGTGAATATATTTGATAATTATTCATATTTACTATTTATTGAAAAAGAGAAAGGAAACAAAAACTTGTTAGATAACTATTTCTTGTTTTTGTTTCTTATTTCTTTTATATATATATATATATATATATATAGTAATATAATATAAAAAAAGATATGTCATACATTAACTATCGAAAAATAAATTATAAAAAATGCATATCATCTAATACAATTAAGTCTTGAGGCAAAACTAAATACAATTAAATATATCCTTCAAATATTGCCAAATTTTAATGACATTTTCATCTCTCACTCGAGTTATTGTCTTAAATAATCTTGCCTCACATCTAATTCAACCACCACTTTACAAAATTTAAAATTCCAAAAAATATTGAAATTTACATATTGATTTTTTTTAAAAAAAATATAAATCTAAGTATTTAAAATTTATAATTTAATATTAAATTCATGCACAAATAAAGAAAAGTTAAAAAATATTTGGATGAGATATTGAATTTTAATATAAGAATCGGATAATTCAAAAAATAAAAATAAAAATCGAAAAAGTCTAAAAATATTGATTTTTAGAGGATTCAAATCCATGACAAGCGGGTTACACCATCTGGCTTTCGTTTGAGTTTGAATATTATACATTGAGTGTATTATTTCTAGTAACTAGGTGTAATCAGTTTGCTAGTGTATTCAGTTTTATATTTATATCATTTTCCCCTAACAATCTAAAGACAATTAGTATTTGAACTCATAGTTACAAACTCCTCCACCAATCTTTCTACTTCAACCATGATAAGATCGCTCATTGTCAGACCTCATGTTGAAAAACTATTTAAGGGAGACAACTTCAAGAGATGGAAATAAAAGACGATATTCTATCTCACCACACTGAATCTTGATCATATTTTGAAGGAAGATTGCACAATTACCCCTCTAAATATTGTAACTCCTAAATCGGAAGTTGCAAAGTAAGCATGGATGTATTCAGGCTTCCTATGTCATAATTGTATGCTCAGTGGTCTTGAGGACACTTTGTATAATGTCAATTACAATACCTACAGTGCATCAAAACTATTGCAGGAGAGATTAGGCAAGAAGTACAAGCTAGAAGATGCTGGTACTAAGAAATTCCTTGTGGGAAAATTCTTACCAAGTTGATAGTCAATTAGATGGAAGAATTGCAAATTATCATCAGTTATTTGCAAAGTGAAGGATTAGACATTATTGAGCCATTTCAAGTTGTTGTTGTGATTGAGAAGTTGCCTCCTTCTTGGAAGGGCTTCAAATGCTATCTAAAACACAAGCAGAAGGAGTTATCCATGGAGGACCTCGGGCTAAAACTCTATATAGAAGAGGATAACAGAAAAGAAGATAAAACTTCGCTAGAAGTTGAAACTAAGGGTTACATTGCTGAAGCTTCAAAACATAAACCCAAGAAGTAGAATTTTTAGTAGAAAGAAGTGAATAATGGGTCAAGGAATGATACTAGCAAGCACATTCAAGGAAATTGTTGGGTTTGTGGTAAGAATGACCATACTACTATAATGTGCAAGCACAAGAAGGGACAAAATTTCAATAATCAAGCCAATGTCGTGAAAAATGATGATTTGGTTGCCATCATTTCCGAGGTAAATATGGCTTTAAACACCAAAATTGGTGGATTGATACTGGTGCTACTAGGCACATTTGTAACGACAAATCATTATTTGTTACATATGAAGAAGTTACATGGCAACAATAAGTTGTACATGGAAAATACTTTAACCGGCTCTGTGGAAGGCAAAGGGAAGATCCTGCTGATATGGACTTCTGGAAAGATACTTACCCTCAATGATGTGTGGCATGTGCAAGAGATTCAAGAGAATCTAGGTCGGAACTCTACTTAATATAAATGATTTCAAGCTTGTATTTAAGTCAGAAAATTTTATTCTGACAAAGAGGGTATGTATGTGTGAAAAGACTATCTGAGTGATGACATGTTCAAAATGAATGTACTGACACAAATGCCAAAGAATAATAATAATGTCAACTCTTCTGCTTATATTATTGAGTTGTGTTATGTATGACGTTCTAGATTGGACATGTCAATTATCGTTCTTTAAATAGAATGGTAAGCTTAGGACTATTACCTAATTTTAACATTGATAATAGACACAAATATGAAGTTCGTGTTGAATCAAAGTTTACTAGAAAGTCAGTTTCATCTATGGAAAGAAATAATAAGTTACTTGATTCAATCCACAGTAATATATGTGACATGAAAAGTACTTCTACATAAGGTGGTAAGAGATACTTTGTCACATTCAGATGATTGTAGTAAATATTGCTATGTATATTTATTACATAATAAAGATGAAACCTTTAATGTTTAAAAAACATATAAAGCAGAAGTTGTAAATCAACTTAAGAAGAAAGTAAATGTGCTTAGATCAAATAGAAATGGTGAATATGAATCATTATCACTTTATGAATTATGTGAAGTTGATGGTAATCCATCAAACTACAGCACCTATACACCACAACAAAATGGTTAGCTAAAAGGAAGAACTGAACTCTAAAATATATGGTTAATTGTGTGTTAGATAGATAGAATTTCACATAAAAAGACTAATAGGTCACGTTTATGAAGTGTGGAATGGAAAGTTACCCTCATATAAAATGCTAAAGTGTGGGGGTGTTTGGCAAAGGTACAAGTTCCTTTAACAAAAAGGACCAGATTTGGACCTAAGACAATTAATTATGTCTTTATAGGTTATGCAATGCATAGTGCTTCTTATAGATTCATGGTAATTAAATAAAAAATATATGATATTAATAATAATACCATAATCGAATCTATTGAAGCTAAAATCTTTTAGGATTATTTCTTTTAAAGGAAGAAGGACACAAAATTGTTGGTGCCAAAAGAATTAATGAGGTTAGCTCTTCGAAAGGTCAAGACAATCAGTATACTGGGTCTGAATCTAGAAGAAGTAAAAAAGCTAAGAAAATTACTTTTTTTGGACCTGGTTTCATGATGTGAAATGTGTACGAGCAAGTGAATGCGATCAAGTTATAATATATTAAAATGGCTTAAGAAGCCGAGTCTCGTCCTCAAGGATCAAACAAACAGTTTTAACTTAACTATTTAGAACCATATCTATTTTAGCTAGGAAATTGGAAAGTCGAATTGAGTGATTTTTATTTAATTGCAGCAAAACAAGACAAACAAATAAAATTTTAGATTTAAAGAGTGTTCTAGGTGTCGGTTTTCATTACATATTTCATTGAACATTATTTAGGTCAATCATGGGATTAGGCATACCATTTATCTAAGTCTAAAAACTAAGTTTTGAATCAATGTCTTTCGAAAACAATTCTTTCTCATGCAATTCTAATCGATAACTAACGTCGTGATATCAAATTAAAACCTATGGCATTAAACATTGTCGTCATCAACTTTTATTACTCTCCTAACAACGTACGTGATAGGTTAATAGCAATTTAATGTTACAAGTCTAATTAAACGTACAATCTACCGAATTGAACATTTAATCTAACATTTATTAAGGCCAATCAAAATCAATTAAAACTGTAACATTAAAAATAAATAGCTATGTAATTCCATGAAAATTCCTAAATATTAACTCAAATCCATATGTAAATCCAACAACACCCTAGAACAAAGAGTCTAGTCACTCATGGTTTTCAAAAACATATTCTCATACAAGATTGATAGCATTTGAGTAGAGAAAAAGAAAGAATAAGAGAAAGCTCCGTCATGAATGCTTCTCATCTGGTAGAAATCACCACTCTTCTCTCCATTAGCATGCCAGGAAGTTGAATGGTCTCAAAATCGATCTTTACTCTCTCCTTCTAGGCAAGAACTCTCTCTTTTTGGTCTCAAAATTAGGTTTGGATGTCTTCCATTTAGGTCAGAATTATTCTTCTCAGTCTTCGAAGTCGTCTCCTTAATCAGAGGGTCGAACTTTGACATAAAATCCTTGCAAAAATTATCAATATTTCAAATAAGGAAAACCAACATCAGGACGCTTTGACAACAGCGTTGAAACGTTGGTCTGATTCTATCGAAGCATTGCAACGCTTAGGCTTAGCATTGTAACGCTACATCCTAAAGTGCAGCTACTGACTTTTGATACATAGCATTTTTCCTTTCTTTTCTTCATTCCCTTTGGTCCACTGCTTGGTTTTGACTTTTTTAAGCCTAATTTGGTTCCTTTTGGCTTATTTTGAGTATAATTCACTTCTTGATCATAAATCCTAGAAATCACTAGCAAACACATCAAATCTGATAAAAACATATTAAAAACAATCCTAAATCTAAAGCAAATAATTCACATCATTTCACCACCCCAAACTTAAGATTTTGCTAGTCCCGGGCAAAGAAGAAATAAGAAAATAGAAGAGTTCTGAATAAGTGTGCTAGTGATTCATGCGTCAGAGAATAGTCAATTGAAAACTCAAGCAGAAACATTCAAGCAAGTCTATCATTATGATTGTCCACGGCCAAATCTAGTCATCTCCCATATGTGTGTGTGCGAGTCACATTCAATTTAGAACACACAAATTAAAATTAGGTTCAAGAAAGCTTCTTCAGTTTTCCTCCTTCTCTAGCTCATGCACCAATCATCAAGAACACATATATTTCAAGAAAGTAATATGTCCACTAAGATCCCTTAATTAGAATCCCGGATTTTAAAACTTGCATCATTTACCTAAGGATACTAGCTTTCACACACTCACTGCAGGGAATCATACCTAGTCAATTCCTAGGTGTTCTAGTTGATCATAGGAAGGTAGCTCTTTTTACCCTATCCATGCGTACACATTACAAGTGTACAAAATATAAAATAAAATCTTTCTTTTAAGCACATCAATGATCACTTCATTTTTTCAAAGGCTAACAAAATATTCTTTTCTTTCCTCTTAGTCTAACATTACAAATCTTCATGCACATCAACTCTATAACCAATGGGACCTTTCAAGGTGACAACCAAATACACTAAACATGATTCTAGTTTTAGTTAACATTTCTAAATTGAAGTGACTATATGCTCATGATATGGGAAACTCAAAAAGGGACATAGAAAGATCATACTTCAAGATATTACTCTGCCATTTCCACTATGAGTCATTCAACATGCATCTTCACGTCTCATCATGGACAATCAACATCAACAACACATAACAAATAACTCATAAAAAATCTTTCAAAACTCAATCAGATTTTAAAAAAAAAATTCATCAAATTTTCAACATAACATGCATAATAGGATAAGCCCAAATAAACATGCATAATAGGATAAACAAACAAACATAGAAGTACGAAAGACACCTTCCACCCTAAACTTAGAAATTTACATTGTCCTCGATGCAAGAAGAAAATAAAGCACAAAGAAATAAGCCTGGGAGCGTGCTGAGTCCACCAAACAGACTAGTGGAAAGAGTACTTTATGTTCCAATTAGGCCTTGAAAAATATGAAAACAAATTATATATGATATATTGTTTTTAGCTCTGTCCCTAAGAGTTCACACCATCAGATCCATGCTCAGCTTCGTGTCACTTTTACCATGACTGCTCCATTCGGAAAGTGTTTGCATAGGTCAATAACAAAGTGAATAGGGAAAGTTGTTCATAGGAAGTGGGTGAAGAAAATGTACCAATATATCCTACGGTCTCTTCCATTAGTTTAAACCGTGAGATTCTTATGTTGCATTTGTTGTTGTTTTTAGGCAGCATTAGCTAGTCGGTTTTAATGACTATCCCCTCGGAGGATTGTAACATAGGATTCGACACAACTCAAACTTCATAAATGAATAGGATTTTCTTAGTTTAATTTTCAGCATTTTTTTTCATTTCGGGGGCTTGTTGATACCGTTAGATGAAAATCTAAAAATGGAGGGTCACACTTACAAGAATTATTAAGTGTTAGTGAAGTTCTTGACAAAAAATGGTAACTAACTAACTAAAGGAATAAAGAGTTATTCTGGAATTAGTTTTTAGTTAAGAATGTCTTGCTTCAGTGAATGAGTATTTGACTGTCCCTCGGTAGCATTTATTCTGACTAACTAAAGTATCGTTGCAAATAAATAATGATATCTGGGTACATTATTACTTTTACTAAAATAAAATTGGATTTAGATGCAGTTTCCTAATAGAATTTGTTTATATTTCAGTATGCCAAATTCAATTATCCAACTTCCAAATTCAACTATCCAACTTTTAGCTTTCGACAAATTTAACGACAAGGGTTATTCCAACTGAAAATCAAACATCAATACGATAGTAGTTGTAGAGGATTTAAGGTTCGTTTTAATGAAGGAACGTCCTCCAATTCTCAACTTACAACAAATCAAAATCTTCGAGATGCATATGAAATATAGGTTAGGGCTAATGAAAAAGTTAGAGCCTACATCTTAGCTAGCATATGTGATGTGTTAAATAAGAAGCATGAAAGCATGGTCACTGCTAAGGAGATCATGGAGTCGTTATAGGCGATGCTTGGACAACCGTTCTCATCGTACAACATGATGCTATTAAATACATTTACAATTCCCATATGAAGGAAGAGAACTCTATTAGAGAACATGTCCTGGACATGATGGTCCACTTCAACAGCGTAGAAGCAAACGGGGTTATCATAGATGAAAAGAGTCAAGTCAGTTTTATTATGGAATCTCTTCCGAATAGTTTTCTAACATTTCACACAAATGTTATGATGAATAAAATAGAATATAATCTGACTACTCTTTTGAATGAGCTTCAGACTTACCAATGCTTGATAGCAAATGTTGTAACCAAAGAAAATTCCAGAACGGATTGTCATTTGGGATGAAACCTTTTGATAAAAAGTCTGAACCTTCTAAGGATAAGAGTATTCAAATAAAGAAGAAGGAAAAAAAGGAAAAAGAAGACTTCTGCAAAGAACAGTAAGACGAAAGTTGCAAAAGGAAAATATTTCCATTGCAATGAGGATGGGCACTGGAAAAGAAGTTGCCCTAAATATCTTGCTGAAAAGAAGGTTGAAAAGATAAACCAAGGTAAATTTGATTTACTTGTAATTGAAACATGTTTAGTGGAAAGTTCTCATTTGACCTGGATACTAGATTCAGACACCACTAACCATATCCACACTTTCTTTTAGGAAACTAGTTCCTAGAGATAGCTGACAGAGAACGAGATGACTTTCAAGGTGGGAACAGATAAAGTCATTTTGGCTCGTGCAGTGGAAGATCTAAAGTTATTTTTTGGAGATTCTTACATTTTGTTGGAAAATGTATATTATGTATCAGACATGAAAAGAAATTTAATTTTTGTCAGATTGTAATATTAAACATTTTCTATTTATAATAAAGATATTATTGAGTTTTATTCAATAAAACTGTTATTAAATATGTAAATTGCACTTGTAAAGACTAAATCCAATAAACTAAGATCCATAGCTATTACATGAATACTTGGACTTCATGTAGAAACATAAGAATGGATCAAGTTCTAGTAAATAGCCAAAACGGTCTATAATATACAAATAAGGTTGGGTACCTTATTCTGGTAACACGATAGGATGCGACCCACTTTATATTTAATGAATCGTTCATGTGGAGACATGCGAGTAGGGATGTCCTATGTAATGAGTTTGTGTAAGATCGGACCAAGAAACAAGTCACTCTTACTTTATAACATTGTTTACTATTTAAGACTAACTATTTCAACGCGATAACCTAGGTAAATTGACCTTAATCCTAAACTAACTATGAATTCTTGTTTATTCGGGATTATCCTTAGATTTGCATGGGTGAGGATTGATCAACGACACTGGCTCAATAAGCCTCACATTTCAGGGGTAAGATCAGGTAGATAGCTGGGAAAATAGGGTGCAAGATAAAATTCGCTCCTACCCGCTTTTTTGGGATAGTAGAGAGGTTGTTCTCTTAAGTACTAATTTCAGGTCTTGAACAAGGGGCCCCACTCTCTCATTGGCTCGAAAAGGACTCAGTTTGCTGATTGGATCACAAACTAATTGTTCATTAAAGAATCAGTGGGACTTAAGAAATAAGATGTGATCTCGAGAGTAAAACAACTATTGACCCAGCCGTTATTATGAACAACCCGTGAAGGGTTAATTACTAATTATGGTTATATCGAGTGGGCACAATATATCTATAGTGAGGGGAATGCAACCAATGGGCTTTAGTGGAGTGACCCGGTAGTTAACAAATGTTGGTTAATTAGGTTAAAGAGTTTAACCAGTTAATCTCAGATCGTTGAAGCCCATGATCTTGTAGGTTTATTAGGTCCCCTACTAGCTCATAAATGGAATAAACCTTAGAATAGAGTAATGAGTTTAATTTGAAACGTACAAATTCGAAGTAAGGGAATTAGTAATTATATGCGATATAATTACACGTTTAATTATTGAATTAAACGAGATTAGATAATCAGATAATATTTAAATATGATTTAAATATTAATTACGTGAATGAGGATTCTTGGTTGTGAAATTGATGTTTAATTAATTTAATATTTGATATTAAATTAATAGAATTAATTAAATTGTTTCATTAATTATTATTTTTTTTCAAAATCAATGAAATCAATAAAATTGTTTAATTAATTATTAATTTTATGTGAAAATTAATTAATGAAATTTCACTTTAATTAAAGAATTTAAAACTGAAATTTGATATTAATTTTTGAAAAAAATTTCAAACTTAATAAAAAAAAATTGATTTTTGGATAATTCCACTAAAGTGGGATTTTCCCACTATTGTGACACCAAAATTCCACTAACTCTTCAAGGTGGAGCTATCCAATTCATGTGCAATCTGATTGCATGGAAGAAATTAAACAAAAGCTGGTTTCAATTGCTAAAATAGGAGGCTATGCATTCTGAATTCCTGAGAGAAAAATTGACGAAGAAAGTGTTCTTCATGTTCAGCTGAAACCCATAAATTTTTTTTCTAAATTCCCTCAATTTAGCTCATTTTGATTCCCACAAATCAATCTTAGGTCCAAGAGAATAGTAGGAAAGATCTATTGGTGGTCTACATCTTTGTTGTTGAGGAGATCGAAGCTGAATTTGAACTTCAAAGTCTTCAAAGGTGAGTTTTTTTTCTTTTTTATGAAACCCTCTTCTTCTGAAATGAACATGCTTGATTAGTTGCTAAAGTTAATGAATTAGAGTGCTTAATGATTCTGGTTTCTTCTGCTAATTGCATACTAACTCCATCAAATTTCAATCTCCTGTTTATTAGAGCATATGTATAAAGTTCTTTTTGATATCAATGAAGTATTCATTAGTTCAAAAGATGTTCAAATATGTTCTACTAACCTTGAAAATAACTTATATATACTAAAATCAACTAAGGAAAAAGCTATTTTAAATATAGAAATGTTTAAAATAGCTGATACTCAGAATAAGAAATGAAAATTTTTACTTAATGCCTATCTTTGGCACTTAAGATTTGGACACATAAATCTCAATAAGATTGAGAGGTTAGTAAAGAATGGACTTCTAAATCAGTTAGAAGATAATTCTCTACCTCCGTGTGAGTCAGGTCTTGAGAGTAAAATGACTAAGAGATCTTTTACAGGAAAAGGTCTAAAAGCCAAAGAACCTCTAGAGCTTGTGCACTCAGATCTCTATGGTCTGATAAATATTAAAGTTCGAGGAGGATATGAATATTTCATCAGTTTTATTGATAACTATTCGAGATATGGTTATATTTACCTAATGTGTCATTAGTCTTAAACTCTTGAAAAGTTTAAAGAGTACAAGGAAGAGGTTGATAACTTATTCAGTAAAAAGATTAAAACACTTTGATCAGATCGAGGTGGTGAATATATGGATTTAGAATTCCATAACTATTTGATTGAACATGGAATTCAATCCTAACTTACTGCACCTAGTACACCACAATAAAATGGTGTAGCAGAAAAGAGAAATAGAACCCTATTAGACATGGTTCATCCGATGATGAGTTATGCCCAGTTACCTCTCTTTTTTAGGATATGATGTACAAACTGTCGTATTTATTTTGAACATGGTTCCCTCGAAAAGTGTTTCAGATATACCATACCAATTATGGACAAGGCGTAAATGTAGTTTAAGTCACTTCAAGATTTGAGTATGCCCAACACATGTATTGGTACTGAAGGAACTCTTATTCAAGAGTACCTACGAGCGGAAGCGGATCTTTCCAATTCATTGTGAAAGAATTACCGCATGTGCATTCAAACATACTTTCATAATGTTAAAGGGATCAAGAAATTATACCAGATGAAGATTTCTTCTTCACAACGAGTCTGAAGCGCAACCGTCTACCTTGAACAGTCACCACTCGGCCAGAAGGAAACAAAGAAGACAACACCACTCAGAGCCCTCAGTATTCTTGGAGTGAGAATCCAAAATGTGGGCTTTGTTCGAATTTTGTAGAGGGAAGGAGGAAGAGAGATCGTACACAACGATCAAGTAAGTGGGAGATGCGATCATCTATCCATAGACAATATGCTTGATTGTTTAGGTGAAGTATACGACCGTGTAGTAAAAATAAGCGATCGTCTAAACGATTGCGTAGGAAAATGTAAACGATCGTATAAACAATCGTGTAGGAAAAAGGTGAGCGATCGTCCAAACAATGGCTTCGCATAGGAAAAACTAAGCCAGCGTTTATACGATCGTTTAGTAAATATTGAAAGCTAAACAATCGCTTAGGAAAACAGTAAACGATCGTTTAGACAATAGCGCACAACGGTGTAATCGGTATGCTATCACTTGCAATATCGTATATGTAAGCAATCGTGCAGTCACTATCGTATAGGCATTGATTTTCTAAATGATGACACTATCTTTTTCACAATATCCGCGCACATCGAGATCAACACACCGTCTGCTATTTATCATGCACTCATCCGTAATTTAGAACGAAGAGGCGCATTCCCATTTCCTTTATAACCGTCCAATGAATGTGATCTTATCACATTTATAACTTATAAATTAATATCATATATTAATTATAATATTTTTTTCTCTACTAGATTTAAATCATATTCATATCCAATTTCCTCCAAATTAATGTATCTCATACATAAAGTTAATTATATCATATTTAGTTAACTTGTTCAATTATATCATATATAATCGAACACTTGTGACCATTCCATAAAGTGGGCCACATCCGTAGCATTACCAGGATAAGGTTTCCCTTCTATATCCATATACTGCAGACCATTTTGGTTATCACTCATGACATGATCCATTTGTATGTCACCATATACATGCTTAAGTTACATACAGATAACCAGGGATATTAAGTTTATTTGTTTGTGGTAAAATCTAAATGTGCAAAGTCAAGTAATGAAGAAAATATCATTTATATTATACATCACAAGTGTTCGTACAAAGTTGTTTACAAACTACTAGACATGAGACTTTAGGACACAAACCCCAACAATCTCCCACTTGTCCTAAAGCGAAGTGGGGAGTACAAGTAAATAGGCACAAAACAATAAACTAGGGTATAAAAACCCAGTGCAACAAAATCTCCCACTTGCCCTAGTCCAGTCACGGGCGGTCCCGTAGACCCATACTCTAAAGGTGACCTTCAAACACTGTAGCCACGAGAGCCTTCGTAAACAAATCGGCAACGTTTTTCTCCGAGTTGATCTTCGTGACGATCACGTCACCTCGATGCACTATCATGCAGATCGATTTTAACATGGCAACAGGTGAGAAAGTCTCCTCATAGTCGACTTCCTCCACCTGGGTATAACCCTTTGCCACAAGTTGAGCCTTGAAGGTTTGCAACTTCCCATCAGCATCTCGTTTGCTCTTGCAGATCCATTTACAACCTATAAGTCTTACTCCATCAGGTTGATCTACAAGATCCCATGCCGAGTTGAAGTACATCGACTCCATCTCGAGTTTCATGGCTTTGACCCATTCATCTCGGTCAACATCCTCAATTGCATTTTTATAGGACAACGGATTCTTAACGTTGCCATTTGTCACCATAGCTAGGATTTCTGTGAAACCCAGATAACGATCAAGCGGGTTCGTAACCCTCTCACTGCGTCGAGGTTCCCTCAACTCTTGAGGTGGAACCGACCTACCAGATGAACTATCATCAATAATTCTGGTGGATGAAGCAAATCCTTCAACAATTCTTGTTAGTTTGTTTGGAAAGCTCACTTAACACGACTTTACTATGTGGACTGTGCTCCCTAATATGATCCTCTTTCAGGAAAGTAGCGTTCGTGGAAACAAACACCTTGATTTCGGACGGATCATAAAAGTAACCTTCTCGTGTACCTTTAGGGCGGCCTACAAAGAGGCACAACCTTGATCGTGATTCCAACTACTTGGGATTTGCCTCAAACACATGTGCTGGGCAACCTCATATGTGGAAGTGACGTAAACTAGCTTTATGCCTGTTCCACAACTCCAGAGGTGTTCTTGCAACACTCTTAGAAGGAACAATTGAGAATGTATATCGCAGTCTCCACTGCGAAACCCCAAAACGATTTCGATAAGGAAGCGTAACTCATCATCGAACGAACCATGTTCAACAAGGTTCTGGAGAAATTCGTTGGCATTTAGATTGAGTTACGACAGATTTAAACATCTCTATGTTATGGAGGGAACTTACGGCTAAAGGTCTTAGCACATACAAGTTATTTTCCAGTTTAGCTGTATAAATTTCAACATCATCCTTACGAACAAACACTTTATTCAATTTAAAAGAAATAGTGTAATTGTATTGTAACATAAACTTTACAGAAATAAGGTTCCTTTATAGTTCAGGAACTACAAAGACATCTTTTAATATAAGAAACCTATTCTATAAAGTAAACTAGATGTCTCCCACTGCCACAGTTGAGATGACGTGCTCGGTACCTACTCACAACGTCATCTCACCAGCCTCCAACTGTCGTCAGGATCTAATCCCCTTTTCTTGCCTTGGCTTTAGCCTTGGCAGCCTTCTTTTCCTTCAGATAACGAGGACAATTTTTCTTCCAGTCTTCATCCTAGTTACAATGGAAATATTTTCCTTTTCCAACCAGTGGTGGACACTTTTTCTGGGCGACAGGTGGCGGATAGCATGTGCATTCCCTTTCCCTTTACCACACTTCTTCTTCTTCCCCTTTTCAGAGTTAGAAGTGGAAGGTACAAACTTTGTTCCTGAGGTCGAACCTCGATGAACCTTTTAGAGGACGAGACAACATTTACCTCACCTCTCTTTTTCTCCTTACTTTTTAGAAAGGATTGGTAAGTCTGCAACTCGTTGAGGAGAGTGGTAAGGGAGTATTCCACTTTGTTAAGAATCATATTGCTGACAAAGTGGAGGAAACTTTCCGGCAATGAATGCAGGATAATGCTAACCTGACTACCCTCATCGATTTTAGACCATTCATCTTTGCCACGTTAAAATGGACCACCATATTTAGCATGTGTTCACGAACAGATGTGCCTTCCTCCATTTTGGAGCTGAAGATGTGTTTCAGAGCCTCATGCTTGAGCTGTCCAAACAGTTGTTCGAACATTTCCCGCAGGGATTCCATGATCTCACGAGCTGAGACCTTGAACTCGTGTTTTTTGGCCAAGATGTCACTAAGATTGGCCAAAACATGGCTCGGGCCTTCTCATTTGCCCATGTCCAATGCTCGTACGGTGCCCGAAAATTCGAGTAACGTTTTGAGGTAGAATAAGAGGACATTCCTCTGTAAGGACAAACTTCAGATCCTCGATGATGAGTATCGTTGTAAGCATATGTTTTCAACTTGATTAGTTTTGGCCATTCAGTTTTTCGACGCTAAGCAAATTGATAGTGGCCGATGCCACTAAAAAATTGTTGCTAAAAAAAAATGAGTAACCTTTTATAAGACTTTGCAAAAACCACATTTTATTTAACCAATTAATTTTTAACAAAACAATTCCAAGTATCCTAAGTGAAAAGACTTCTATTTTGCAATGATGCCCTAGTGAGGCAAGACAAACGTCAGTGGGGTGATCGGATGGCCCTTCACTGGAATGAGACATTCTCAACCATTAGGCAGAACAATTTCTTGGAACTAAACCTAATAGCCACCATTTGTTCGGTCCAAAATAGTTAACCCTTAACAATCCTGCATAAGTGTAACCCCTCATTTTCGGCCCCAGAGTCATGCACTAATGCGCTCACCATAGGGAAAAAGATAGATTAGGACAAGAGACTAAGTGTAACCCCTCTTCCAGCAGATTGATGACATGCAGAAATACATGTCATCTTAGGCCTTTTACTTAGAATTATGAGGGCTGTTAAGAAGAATATGCAACAATTATGTTAGGAATTCACGAGAAATTGAGCTTGTGGCGTTCAGCATTAAGAATCTCAGCTAACCCAATATTATGCGTTATTATGCATTCAATGTTCTATTTTTGTAGCTAACGCAGGAAGTGGACGTAAACGCGAAAACCGAGCCACCGCATAGACGACCGCATGCGGAGAAAATCTCCATCGCAAAGGCGAATGCGTTCGATCAACGAATAGATGTTACGGTAATTAGCCGCATACGTCCATCGCATAAGAGTTGCGCTTGTCAAGCGATTGTGGTCATCGTGTAGAATTACGGTATTAAGTGAATGCGGTCACTACATGATTATGGCTACACGATAACGCATGGTAAAGGGGACAACGCAAGGTTGGTGGAATAAATGCATCAATGCATCTACCTCGAGAAAATCAAAAGATGATATTGACATTTCACCTACCACGCCATTGGCAGCAGAGGTTCAGAAAGGACTAAACGCGCCGAATGTCAGAATCAGAGCAGACCATTAATGCTGTCGGCGATCCAGGCTCTATATAAAGAAGCCGATAAGCAGAAATTTAATTTATCCAAGTTTTTCGCCTGAGGTTCGCCTAGGGCAGATCCTTTTGATCCAGAAAAATGCGTGAGAAGACGCTTGAGAGTTCTTCACCTCTTTCATCCATTCCGAGTGACGAATAGAACCTTCGACCGGAGCTAGATCTCGAGAGACTCAACTCCACCGCCCATCCATGGCACCACCGACAGCCTTGACACATATCCGCTGGAAGCAATCTTTGCTTCCAGCCGGTCATTTCATTTTTCCCTTCTTGTTCTTATATTGTATTGTACTACATTTTAGGATTAAGGAATTAATACATTTTGTGTTCAATACATTTCTATACTTCCTTCGACTCCATCTTCATCTTCTTTACTTAGCATCTTTAACCTTCATTGCATTGCTTAGTGAGATTTCTTGAGTATCGCATACTTAGTCATGTGGATTAGGGATATGAAGCATGTAGGACACCATCGAGAGGTGTGCGTTGCGTGAGTGTGTGAGTAACCTTATTTTCTTAGTGTGAAGCTATAGCAACGCCTGTCTATAGGCCAACACAATGCTTGTCTATGAGTAAAGTCAGCAACAACCAACTGCCTAGGAGGGTAAGTAGTTGGTCGTATTAAGCAATGTATGCATTGTTCACTAGAGATAGGAATAATCTTGCGTCAACCAAGTTTATGCGGTTACCTTGTCTTATGAGCACATCATTCATCACTTAGGCATACTTGGAAGAGTAGTCTAAAATCCAAATCTAAGACTCGGGAGAGCGGATTGGAATGCATAAGCAAGAATGGAGAACTTAGGAATAAGCTTCGTTTACTATCACACAGCGTATGCACCCTACGGAGAGGATATTGCATGCATCTAGGAAGTAGGATATGGTGTGATATACAACCATTACGTTCATGCAGCGAGAGCTCGTGAGCGGGTATAAGGGTTTAGGCTGGCATAGGCTTCTTGGCACTATTGCATATACACCGCATACATCCTAGAGTTAGATTTAAGTGTGTGTAGCATGATCACATGACTTGCGTTGACTAAGGTTGCCTTACGGTCACTCTTAAGTATTGCAATGAAAACATCTCCACATTTTATCTATTTTTCCCATTCTTTTGTTTCATGTCGAGAGTTGTCGTGTCTCTACCTCTCATGTATATTCTCATTGCGTTGTCTGTTAGCTAGAAGTAGGAGTAGTGTTAGTGTAGAAACCTCCCATCCATTCTTTTATTCAATCGCTGCATGCACATTACCGCATTCAGCTAGCTACAAGTCCCTGTGTTCGACATCGCATCACCCGAGAAACTTGCGTTCGCGTTATACTTAGCGTGAGCACAAGAAAACTTGTGACAGGACGCATGGTCATCACATACATTTATTAATGCATAGTCATTCCAACGTATGACCATCGACGCATGACTATCAACAGATACCCTAAGAACATGCATTGCATATTGCGTCCAAGGGATTTTAGTTTTCGACTAAATTAACATCTAATTTCCCGTCATCAAGATAAAGAAATGCGTAAAATAGCCATCCTATAGGGGGATACACCTAGGGTTCCACGAGGGAGTCCGAGGGATATGCTATTGCACTTTTCGCTCCCACTTACTATGAACACTCTTTCCATCTACCTTGATATTGACCTACTCAAACACCATCCGTTGGGAGGACACGCCAAAGATGCTTCGAGGCCGAGGGTAGATCTCACGGTGTGGACTATGAGGGAGAAATGAGAGAGGTGAAAATGAGGCAAAAAAATGCCCTAAGAACCTCCCACTGAATGTTCTACCTAGGGGTTTATTAACCTAGACAATTCGGCTACTGATTATGATCTAAGTCATTTATAAAGTTTGTTCAAAAACAACTTTTGTCTTTGGAAAAAAAAAAAAAAAAATCCAAGTAGACACATTAAACTTTTTAATAGACTGGCCTTAGTTTGCATGCATGCATCAAATTTATCTTAATTACCTTTCCAGGTAGGGGTATTCCATTGCCGTCATCTTAAATACCCCAGCCTAGGCAGAACCCGCCTTCGACAAAAGGTCTACTATAGATAGATTTGCTACATATTAATCTTTTACTAATTATTTTAGTTCTAATTTCATTTTATAACCATTTATAAAATAAACAACTAAAACACTCATCCCACATAACGAAGTATTTATAACGCTTATAAATATAACGTTAATAAGAAATAAAAATAAATAAAGCATACATAAATATAACCCTTATATTATATGATGCATGAGCATGCATTTATATAAATTAAAACATGCTTCTCTAAATTATAACACTTATAATAACGAAAATATGCATGACCTAAGGTGGGGTTTATCTATATGTGCATACCATATGACCTATTAAAAACATACATCGCATGTAATAAATAAAAGATTAATGGATCAGAATGAGCCTTTACAAAACCGGAATGAAATAACCCTATCTATTATATTTTTCATCGAGCAAACCAATTCACAGGCGAACTGGGTCTTGAACCACCAGGAGGACTTTATTGTGTAGTAAATGCCGTAGGTAGACGATCGTCCAGCGCGAACTAGGCGATAGGAGAAAAATTAAATGATCGCGTAGACGACAATGAGGCAACGAAGCTTGATCATCTATGCGATCGCTCAACGTGGTGACAGGTAAACGATTTACCTTATGTTACTAAGCGATCGTTTAGTCAGTAACTAAGCGATGAAGCTTGCTGACCAAAACAATCATCTAGTGCGATCACTTAACGCGGCGTCAAGTAAACAATTTACCTTGCGATTCTAAGCGATCGTTTAGTCAGTTATTAAACGATCAAGCTTGCTGACCAAAACGATCGTCTATGCGATCACTTAACGTGGCGTCAGGTAAACGATTTACCCTGCGTTACTAAGCGATCGTTTAGTCAATTACTAAGCGATGAAGCTTGCTAACCAAAACGATCGTCTATGCGATTACTTAACGCGGTGTCAGGTAAACGGTTTACCTTGCATTACTAAGTGATCGTTTAGTCAGTTACTAAGCGATGAAGCTTGCTGACCAAAACGATCATCTATGCAATCACTTAACGTGGCATCAGGTAAATGATTTACCTTGCGTTATTAAGCGATCGTTTAGTCAGTTACTAAGTGATGAAGCTTGCTGACTAAAACGATAGTCTAGTGCACGCTCGCATTAAGCGATACGCGAGCATCACATCGTGTACACGACTCGATACTCAATGATCGCGTAACCGATCTTCGACACGATGCGATCAACCCTTGATCACTTACTCGATACTCAATGATCGTGTAACCAATCTTCTTCGTGAATGATTCAAAACTCAAACAGACTTTGAATACAGACTTGATAACGATCATTAATGCCCGGGCCTATACAAACAACCAAAAATGTAAAAGAATTAAAAAAAACCGAGGCTAACATCATCCATAAATCTGTACATCCACAATAATTTAACGATTAAACAGTGTAGAAATGCACCCACGAAGAACGTATTTGCAATTCTTTTGCAGCAATGAATTGGAATATCAGAAAATCGAGTGCTCTGATGCCAATTAAAGGAACTCTTATTCAAGAGTACCTACGAGCGGAAGCGAATCTTTCCAATTTATTGTGAAAGAATTATCGCATATACATTCAATCATACTTTCATAACGCTAATGGGATCAAGAAATCATACCAGATGAAAATTTCTTCTTCACAGCGTGTCTGAAGCCCACCTGTCTACCTCGAACAGTCACCACTCATACAGAAGAAAATAGAGAAGACAACACCACTCAGAGCCCTCAGTATTCTTGGAGTGAAAATCCAAAGTGTGGGCTTTGTTCAGATTTGGTAGAGGGAAGAAAGAAGAGAGACCGTACACAACGATCAAGCAAGTGGGAGATGCGGCCGTCTATCGCATAGACAATATGCTTGATCGTTTAGGTGAAGTATACGATCGTATAGTGAAAGTAAGCGATCGTCTAAACAATCATGTAGGAAAAGGTAAACGATCGTCTAAACGATCGTGTAGGAAAAGGGTGAGCGATCATCCAAATGATCGGGTAGGAAAAACTAAGCGATCGTCTATACGATCGTTTAATAAATATCGGGAGCTAAACGATCGCTTAGGAAAAAGGTAAATGATCGTTTAGATAATAGCATGCGACAGTGTAATCGGTATGCGATCGCTTTGCAATATCGTATATGTAAGCGATTGTGTAGTCACTATCGTATAGGCACTGATTTTCTAAACGATGACACTATCTTTTTCATAATATCCGCGCACACCGAGATCAACACACCGTCTACTAGTTATAATGCACTCATCCGTTATTTAGAACGAAGAGGCGCCTTCCCATTTCCTTTATAACCGTCCAATGAATGTGATCTTATCACATTGATAACTTATAAATTAATATCATATATTAATTATAATATTTTTTCTCTACTAGATATAAATCATATTTATATCCAATTTCCTCCAAATTAATGTATCTCATACATTAAGTTAATTATATCATATTTAATTAACTCATTCAATTATATCATATATAATCGAACTCCCTCTTGTCAATTTGAACATTTCAAATTGTCCCAAAAACTGACTCTCAACTTATATCCAAGCTACCAAAGGGGCCTTATGGACTTATGGCTCGAAGCTCCAACGGTACGTGAATAGCTGACTAAACTCTTTAGTCACGATATCCACCATCCGTTAACTGTTAGGCATTCCAATAAAGGCCGATAGTTGAACTCTTCTTGTCATAGATATATTTCTATGTCCATTGTTTATAACTAATCATCAGTACGATGACCCTTCATAGATGCTCGTAATTATAGTAGGCCAATTTACTGTTTTGCCCCTGTAATTACATCTTTCTTCTTAAGTACCACTGATCCCTCTAATGAACAATACAACATAGTCCTACTATGTGTGAACACCTCTCGTGCCATGAGAAGATGTGTGGCGCCACATCTCCCTAAAATCAACCCTTAAGGGAGTTATCTATCTACTTACGCCTACCTTGGGGAAAGAGTGAATTCCATCTTGTGAAGTTGAGTTCCCAGCTCCCAAATCAAACGAATTCCCAAAATGGTAGGTCTAAGTCGGCGTTCTGGCCACTCGTACCCATGCAAATCAAAGGATCTCCCTCAATGGCAGGAGTTCCCAACTCACTCAGGATTGAGGTCATGTTACCTATAGTCATCCTAGTGAAGTGAAGTCTCAGTTATAAATGGTGTTATATAACAAGATGTTAACACTTCGTGGTTAGGTCTTATACAAAATCTTTGTATAGGACGCCCCTGCTCGCATGTCCCCTACATGAATGATCAGAATCAGACCATCTGTGACAAGTCACAACACTTGTGACCATTCCACAAAGCGGGCTACATCCGTAGCTTACCAGGATAAGGTTTCCCTCCTATATCCATATACTACAAACCATTTTGGTTATCAGTCAAGACATGATCCACTTGTATTTCACCACATACATGCTTAAGTTACATACATATAACCTGGGATATTAAGTTTATTTGTTTGTGGTAAAATCTAAATGTGCAAAGTCAAGTAGTGAAGTAAATATCATTTATATTATACATCGTAAGTGTTAGTACAAAGTTGTTTACAAACTATTGGACACGAGACTTTAGGGCACAAACCCCAACAGGTACAAAACCCAAAGAAATTGGAACGACGTTCTAAAGTATGCCTATTTGTAGGATACCCCAAAGAAATAAAAGGTGGTTTGTTTTATGATCCTCAATATGATAAAGTGCTTGTATCGGAAAACACTACATTCTTAGAGGAAGACCATATAAGAAATCATCAATCTCGCAGTAAACTAGTATTGAGAGATGTCCAGAGAAACTATAGACAAATCAACAAAAGTTATTAATCAGGCTAGTCCTTCAATAAGAGTTATTGCTGAAACTGGTCTGTCATATCCTTCTCAAGAATTAAGAATACCTCGACGTAGTGGGAGAGTTGTTCAACAGCCTGACTGGTACATGGGTTTAACAGAAACTAGGTCGTCATACCTGATGATGTCTTAGAAGATCTATTACTCTTTAAACAAGCAATGGAAGATGTAGATAAAGACCAATGATAAAATTCATGGACCTTGAATTGAAGTCTATGTACTTCAATTCAGTCTGGAAACTTGTAAATTAACCAGAAGGGGTAAAACCTATTGGTTATAAATGGATATACAAGAGAAAACGAGACCGAGATGGTAAGGTACAAACTTATAAAGCTAGACTCATGGCAAAAGGATTTACCCAATAAGAGGGGGTAGATTATGAACAAACCTTCTTTCTTGTTGCCATGATCAAATCTATTAGAATAATTTTATCCATTGCCGCCTTTTATGATTATGAAACATGGCAAATGAATATCAAGATAGCCTTTCTGAATGGCTATCTTGAAGAAAGTATCTACATGTCTCAACTAGAAGGGTTCATTGTATAGGGTCAAGAGCAAAAAATTTGCAAACTCAAAAGATTCATTTATAGGTTAAAACAAGCATCTCAATTCTAGAATATAAGATTTGACACTGCGATCAAATCTTATGACTTTGAATAGAATATTGACGAATTTTGTGTTTACAAGAAAAATGTTAACAAAATTGTAGCTTTTCTAGTTCTATATGTTGATGATATTCTACTCATTTTGAATGAGGTAGGATCCCTTGCTAACTTCAAGAGATTTGTTGGTATCGCAATTTTAAATGAAAGATTTAGGAGATGCACAATATGTTCTTGTAATCCAAATAGTTCGAAATCGCAAGAATAGAACGTTAGCACCATCTCAAGCATCTTATATAGACAAGATGTTGTCTAGATATAAAATGTAAAATTCCAAAAGAGGTTTATTACCTTTTAGACATAGAATTTATTTGTCTAAGGAACAGTGTCCTCAGACACCTCAAGAAGTTGGGGAAATGAAAAGAATTCCATATGTATCAACAGTCGGGAGTTTGATGTATGTCATTGTGTACATGTCTAGACATATGCTATGCAGTTGGAATAGATAGCAGGTTTTAGTCCAATCCTGGATATAGTCATTGGACTACCATTAAGAACATTCTCAAGTATCTTCGTAGAATGAGGGACTATATGCTCGTGTATAGCTCTAAGAATTTGATTCTTACTGGATACATTTATTCTGATTTTTAGACCGATGTGGATTCTAGGAATTCTACTTTAGGATCAGTATTCACTTTAAATGGAGGAACTATAGTTTGGAGGAGTATAAAGCAAAGTTGTATTGTTGAATCCATCATGGAAGCGGAATATATAGCTGCATGTGAAGCAGCCAAAGAAGCAGTATGACTTAGAAAGTTCTTGATCGATTTGGAAATAGTTCCGACTATGCATCTCCCAATCACTTTCTATTGTGATAACAGTGGAGCAATTGCCAACTCAAGAGAACCAAGAAGCCATAAGCGTGAAAAACATATCGAGTGCAAGTACCATCTAATGAAAGAGATAGCACATCGAGGAGGCGTGATCATCACGTAGATAGCGTCAGAAGACAAATTAGCTGATTCATTTACAAATATCCTCACGACTAAAATGTTCAAGGGTCATCTAGTTGGACTAGGACTACAAGCTTCATAAATTTAAGGCAAGTGGGAGAATTCATAGGTATATAGATGCCCTAGTTTATTGTATTTATTCTCTTATACTCAATATTGTATATTTGTATATATTTCAACCCATTGGAGTTTTAATCCAAGTAGGAGTTTGTTGAGTTATATGTCATAAAACTCACAGTTCATAAACATTAAAAATATTCTATTTACAATAAAGATGTTATTGTGAGTTTTTTTCAATAAAGTTGTTATTGAATATATAAATTGCGTTCATAGATTCATAAATCTAATAAACTAACGAATCCATGGCTATAATATGAATATTTAAACTTTATGTAGAGACATAAAAGTGGATCAAGTTTTAGTATATAGCCAAAATAGTCTATAAGTATATGGATATAGTTGGGTACCTTATCCTGGGGGCATTGTGGATGCGGCCTGCTTTATATATTGATACAAACGATGTGATCCCAAAGTCATTTATGTGGAGACATGTGATTGTGGACATCCTATGAAAAAAAATGTTTGCATAAAACCGGACCACGAAATAGTCATTTTTCTTTATAACGATTGTTTATTGTCAAAACTAACTATTTCAATTTCATAACCTAAGGTAACTCGATCTCAATCTTGAGTTAACTATTAACTCTTGTTTATTCGAGATTATCCTGTAATCTGCATGGGCGAGAGTGGCTCAACATCGCTGCTCAATAAGCTTCTAATTTTAGGGGTAAGACTGTATAGATAACTGGGGACATAGTCCTGCAAGACGAAATTCACTCCTACCCATTTTAAGGTTAGCAAATAGGTTATTCCCTTAACTACTGGCTTCTGGTATTGAACAAAGAAGCCCCGCCCTCTCTGTGACTGAAAGGGACTCGGTTTAAATAGTTTGACTTGGCTGTGAATACGAACAACTTGTGAAGGATCGACTTACTGATTATGGTTAAATAGAGTGGACAGAAATATATCTACTGTGAGGAGAGTGCAACTACTGAGCTTTAGTAGAGTGTCTCGATAGTTAACGAATATTGATTAATTCGGTTTAAATAGTTTAGACAATCAATCTCAATTTGTTGGAGCTCATGATTTGTAGGTCTATTAGGTCCCTCTAGCTCGTAAAAGAACTAAATCTTAGAATAGCGTGTTAAGAGAATTTGAAATGTTCAAATTTAGTTTAGAGTTTGGAATAATTATATACGATATAGTTAGATGTTTAATTAACAAATTAAACGTGTCAGAGAGTTGGAAAATATTTAAATACGATTTAAATATTGTACACATGAATAAGGATTCATATTTTGGATTATTTTTTCTAAATAATTTAATATGTGATATCAAATTATGTTTAAATTAATTAATATTAAATTAATTAATTAATTATTAAAAAAATAATATTTTTTATTAAATTTATTGAAATTTGAATTTAAGAATTCAAATTCAAATTTTAGTTATTTTTCTATTAATTTAATTTATGTGATTACATCAAAATTAAATTGGAAATTAAGGGGAAATGGTATTTTCCCACATTTCTCACTCAATCCATTTTCTCTAGTGCTTTGTTAAGTGTCAAATTTGTTGGGGATGATGCCTTAAAGTTTCGTGTCCTGTAGTTTGTAAACACAGTTTTGTACGAACACTTGTGATGTATAATATATGATATTTTCTTCCCTACTTGTCTTTGAACATTGGATGCTTTATTTGCTTTACCACAAACCAATAAACTAAAATACCTAGTTGTGTGGTTGTTGGAGGAGAAATTTTGAATCAACCACAGACCGCCACGTCATTCGCTAAATTAATGACGAAATTCTGAAATCGTAAAATTTGTGACCAATTAAGAGTTGACATGTGTCTCAAATTTAAAACGAGAACAAATTCTATGTTTGTGTCGCAGACGTCGATTGAGTAAAAGTAATTTTGACCAATTTGACGCTATAATTTGGGCATGCCCAAATATGGGCTTAAGGTGGGTCTAAAATGCCAAAATAAGCCTAAGCTCAGTTAATTGGGCCTAAAGACCAAGCTCAAGTTCAATTGATTAGGCCTAAAGGGCTAGACGCCCAAGTCCAATGAAATTAGGCCCAAAAGCTAGACCCATGGAACAATCAAGGTCAAGCCCAAGCCATTAAGCCTATCAGGGAGCTCTATATATAGAGATGCTCCCCTTATTTGCAAGGGTCATCATTTTCTACATTCAGAGAGCCCAAAGAGAATTCATCAACAAGCAGAAGACTCCCAAGACTCCCAAGACTCCTGAAGCTGTACTCCTAGAAGACAGAAGACCCTTGAAGACACAAAGACTCTTCCAAGACTTCTACTTCAAGAACGTTTGGTGCTTTTCTCCTTTAAGTCAAGCACATTCACCCAACTGAGAGAGAATCAGAGGATCAAGTATTAGAGATCAAACCACATCGCTCAAATCAACTTCAACATCAACTCCAACTCAAGTTCAACTCTATGAAACACATTTCTCCGGAAACCTCGTGTGAACAAATTGACACGCCCAGTGAGACCTCTCTACCTCTCATCTCTCTCTCAGCATCCAAACAAGGCAAATGGCACCTAAGAAGATGGCATCCAGAGCTTTCTTCACAAACGACTCTTACATGGGACCTATCACCCATAGCCACTCAAGAGAAGTCACGCAGGAGCAAGAGCAAAGCTCCTTCATCACCCACAACATCTTAAGGCAAATGATGGAATCCCCACAAGGCAGCGTTGTCATCAAGGAAAACCCCCTGTTCGACAACTCTACTTCCGCCTCTAGCAAGCCGAAAAGAGATTCACAGCTAGATGTGATTTCTGTCATGATGGCAGATGTGATGATGGAAGCGGCCATGGCAGAAATGGAAAGGAAGATTAACTTTCTGATTAAAGCCTTTGAGGAACGAGACCATGAGATCGCTATACTGAGAGAAAAAATGCAGTCTCGAGAGGCTGCTGAATCAAGCTAAACACCCACGGTCAAAGCAACTGACAAGGGAAGAGTTTGTTGCAAGAAAACCAACTGCAACAGTCAGCCTCGGTAGCCTCTCTGTCGGTCCAACAACTGCAAGACATGATCATGACCTTCATAAGAGCTCAATATGGAGGGTCGGCTTAAACTTCCTTCATGTATTCCAAGCTATACACCTAGAGGATCGACAATCTGAGAATGCCTGCAGGGTATCAACCCCCAAAGTTCCAGCAATTCGACGGAAAGGGCAACCCAAAGCAACACATCGCCCACTTTGTAGAAACATGCGAGAATGTGAGAACAAGGGGAGATATACTAGTCAAACAATTCGTCAGAACCTTCAAAGAAAACACTTTTGACTGGTACACGGACTTAAAGTCGAAGGTGATTGACATTTGGGAGCAACTTGAAAGAGAATTCTTGAATCGTTTCTACAGTACTAGACGCACTGTCAGCATGATGGAGCTGACAAATGCCAAACAACGGAAAGGGAAGCTAGTCGTCGACTATATCAACTGACGGAGAGCTTTGAGTCTAGACTGTAAAGATCGACTCATCGAATTATCCGCTGTAGAAATGTGCACGCAGGGTATGCACTGAAAACTCCTCTATCATGCAGGGAATAAAGCCTCGTACCTTTAAAGAATTGGCGACCCACGCCCACGACATAGAGCTAATTATTGCCGATGAGGGACTTCCTGAGCCACGAACCGAAGAAAGACAAGAAGAAGGTGAAGGGCGCCGAAAAAATTGTGAAAGGTGCCACAAAGGAATCAATGGTTGTTAATACGACCCCGTTGAAGTTCTCCTCGAAAGGGAAAGAGAAGAAGATAGAAAAGAAAGACGAACGAGGCGAAAGACATCGCCTAACCCTAAAGGAGCGACAGGAAAAAGTCTACCCGTTCCCCGATTTCGATGTTGCGGATATGCTCGAGCAACTACTAGAGACCACCTTATCCAGCTACCAGAATGTAAATGACCAGAACAAGCTGACAAAGTGGATGATCCCAACTAGTGCAAGTATCATAGGGTCGTTAGCCACCCGATGGAAAAATGTTTTGTACTGAAGGAATTGATCCTCAGATTGGCCCATGAGAGGAAAATAGAGCTGGATCTAGACGAGGTGGTCCAAACGAATCATGCTGCAGTAACGATATCTCCAAGCATGTCGGCACCAGTCATATATTATGAAGAAAGGGAGAGCTCGATCCAGTTTGGGACCTTCGAACATGTGGTAGTGCAGTTTCAATAGGAGGTCCAAGCCACAGATCCTCAAAACAGAGGAGATCAAGCTGACGATGATGATAACGAAGGTTGAATCCTTGTGGCACACCGTAAGAAGGAAAGACTGAACTCTACCCAAAAAGAGTCACGCTTTCATAGAAGCTATAAAAGAGGGAGCAAGACACAAAAAAGGAAGGGTAGAAAGAAGGCCCGGAGGCCCAAGGCCGTTGATGAGAGAGAGGAGAATATTCCTCGTCCTAGGCAACAGGTGACGTTAGCAGATTTCCTCTCGAAGAACTTCTACAATTGGGGTTCAGTGAAGATGCCAAAGGCTGCTGCATGTCATGTTGTCAATACCATAGAAGAAGAAGATAACATTTCAAGCCCATTAAAATCGATAGAGGAGCCAAAGGGTTCGTCACCATTCAACATAGACGATCTACTCTCGCTCTCGTGAGAAGCTAAGACGACCCTCATTGAGGGACTGTTAGAATCCAATGCAACTGGTGCATCGACCCCCGCAACACGTGCATATGCCTCATGTTACACATCCATAGGCTTCTCAGACGAAGATCTGCTAATGGGATCCAAATTGCATAATAGACCTTTGTACGTCTCTAGATACATTCGAGAACAGAAAGTGGGTCGAATCCTCATCGACAACAAATCTGCCGTCAATATAATGCCTAAGACGACGATGAAACAGTTGGGCATACTCATGGAAGAGCTATCAAACAACAAATTAGTAATTCAGGGTTTCAATCAAGGCAACCAAAGGGCGATAGGCATGATACGTTTAGATCTCCTCATTGACGATCGGAAGGCTGACGCGTTGTTTCATGTGATAGACTCAAAGACCACCTACAGGTTGCTATTGGGATGCCCTTGGATTCATGGGAATGGTGTGATTACATCGACACTACATTAGTGTTTCAAGTTTTACTAATATGGGATTAAGAAGATTGAAGCAGATTCTAATTCATTTTTCAAGGTCGAGTCTCACTTTGCATATGCAAATTTTTACCTAAAGAGCGAAAATTTCGGTGCAACTATGTCGGTAGAGACCTTGCTAGCGAAGAAAGCAGGTGGATCTCAGTCGAGGTCGCCAATAGACGCAGAGAAAGGGGCAGATAGCAAGATACAAGCCTCCAGCCCAAAAGAGAGTAGAATATCCCTCGGTGTTGAAGAAACACCCGTGGTGAGGGGTGAAAAAGCTCAAAACCTTCGATTCTGCGCTATATCCCTTTGTCAAGACAGAAAAAGGATGAGTCACCTTTTACGGAATGCTCAAAAGGTTTACAGGTCAGTGACATAGAAATTTTAAAGGAGAGTTTCGTCACACCCCTCACGCCAATAACGAAGCAAGAAGTCTACAAGCAAGAGGGGGAGGTGACAGGGTTAAAGCTGCCCGAGAGGCAAACTGAAGACGGATTTGATCCCAAGGCTTACAAGTTGTTGGCGAAAGCGTGCTATGACTTCACAACTCACACTGAGTTTAAGAGTTTGAAGATTTATGACCAACCCCGACTCTCTTCAACCCAAAAGAAGCTTTTGCAAGAGGGACACATTATATCCACGTCGAGGGCGGGATTGGAATATGAGCCGTCAGAGCCAGTTCGTATAATCAGGAAGGCGAAGGGGAAAGTGGCCAATAGCAATCATAGCACTGCAAAAGAAGTCGATGATATAGGAGAAAATGAGGGGAAGCCATCTGCCAACTAATGGTTCTTCTGTCAAGTTCACTTGTCCAGCAGAACGACGTCTGTTCCTATAGTTCCTAGCCATGTGTCCAGATTTATTACAATTAAAACAAATGAACTGTACCATTTCTCCTAAAGAGGGTTTTCATTTTTATGTTGGTTCTAGTTGCTGGAGCCACAGTTATGACCTTTCCTCTTTGTCCTCTTTGATTTTTTATCAGGTTTTACCGCGATAGAGGCGAGTCTCCCAAGTACGACGTTCACCTTCTCCCTCTGGTCTTGCTTTCAAGCTTCCTCCTTAATCCCTAGTCGGGTGATAAGATTCTCCAAAGAGAACTCCTTGGTCTTATGCCTCAAAGTGTTCTTAAAATCCTTCCACAAGGGGGCAGTTTATCAATAATAACAGCAACTTGGAATTATTCGTCTAGGGGCATACCTTCAGTAATTATCTTATGGGCTATCTTCTGCAGTTCATGGGACTAGGCCTTCACAGATTTGTCATCTGTCATCTGTAACTTGAGATAACGGCTGACAACATATTTCTTCGACCCGGCCTCCTCAGTGTCGTACTTCTTTTGCAGGGCGTCTCATATCTTATTCGTTGTCTTCATTGTGTTGTAGTAGTCATACGGATCATCAGTCAAACTATTTAATATAAAGTGCTTACATAGAAAATTTTTCTCCTCCCAATCAGCAGCTTCTTTTATCTGATGTCCAGTTGGTTCTTCTAACAGGATGATCGGCTTATCTCTGGTACATGTGTCGGCAACTTTCTTGACGGTAAGAAAGAACAACATCTTTTGCTCTACCGCTTGAAGTTCACTTCTTCGAACCAGAATGGACGGTTGAGGTCTGATGTCATAATGTTGTTGTTGCTAGTGAGGGCCATTAGTGATATAGCAAAGATACGTCTTAAAATTTTTGTATACGGGAAGACCCTCAGATGACGAACAGGCCAACCACAAACGGTCCAGAAACAGTGGTCGGGCAAAGAACGGAACCTACAAAATAAAACTCGTTATAGGCTGAGTCACGGAGCTCGTTCTCTTTAAGATGTTTTGTGGCTCTGCCCAAGTGTGCATGCAACTCAGGAATGTTGCCACGTCGTCCCCAGGATAAAACAATCCAAAAAAGAAAATCTAAACGGAAATGTACCGTTACCGACTAGAACACACACACTTCTAACTGAATGCTCAGAAAATGGGAGCGGGAAAGAAAATAGAGAGCCATGGGAATGGAAGGAAATGTAAGGAAATTTTTGCGTTCTGAACTGCTGAAGGACGCACCTTTTATGGGCCTTTAGAGTTGAACGTGCGAAGGCGAGCTGGAAGATACGCGCAAAAGATGCAGCTAGGAGCGCGCGCGGAAGATCGAGAAGACGCAGCCAACTGGAAAATTTTTGTCTTTTTTTTTTTTTAAAAAAATAATGAGATAAATAACAAAAAACATAATATTTTTATTAAAGAAAAATAATCACACACACGTGTGCCTTGCCTCGCCACGCCCGCCCGCCTTCCCATCCGACCGGACAGACGGTGGCGGCGGCGCGCGTGTGAGACATCCACTGAACCCACTTTGGTCTATCTTTTCACTCCCTCCAAAACATGAGTACCTCTTGAGGCCCAAACCCATAGCCCCTAAGTCATAGAAATGGAACTCTGTGTTTGGTTTAGCATGATTCACTATATATCATTTGTGATCAGTTATTACCCGTTGAATCTATTTCTTGGGATCTCTAGTCTACAAGTTGGGTTTTTCTCATAGTGATTCATCTTTCTATAAGCATGAGTCTCATCATTTCTAAGGTTCTCAAAACCTTCTCTCTAGCCAGTCCTTTCGTCAAAGGATCTGCCAAATTTTCATCAGTCCGTATATGATCCACTCTAACTGCACTAGTTGTGAGAAACTCTTTAATGGTACTATGCTTACGACGTGTTTGTCGCCTCTTTCCGCTGTAGTAACGATTCTGAACTTTTGTGATTGCTATAGTATTATCTCGATAGATCAATATGGTTGGTACCAGCTTTTTTCATAAGGGAATCTCTTATAGAAAATTTCTAAGCCAACATGCATCTTCACTAGTTGTTGCTAGTGCTATCATTTCTGACTCCA
Source organism: Benincasa hispida (assembly GCF_027475165.1). NCBI lineage: Eukaryota > Viridiplantae > Streptophyta > Magnoliopsida > Cucurbitales > Cucurbitaceae > Benincasa > Benincasa hispida. The sequence continues at coordinate 66,600,590 of NC_143488.1, forward strand.
TCGTAGAAAGATCGCTTTCAGGGGTGCAAAAAAGCATTACTAAAAACCGAAAATGCCGCTAAATGTTTTTAGCAACGCCTAAGCACGCATCGTTGTATCCGCCACTGTATCTTCGTAGTCAATACTTTTAGTAACACGTTCTTTGTGCACCGCTAAAACATCACTTTCACTGATGCGTGTGCGTTACTAAAACCTCACCTTTAGCAACATTTTATGTATTGCTAATGGTAATTTACAGTAGCATTATAATATTGTCGTAGAAAGATAAGTTTTTGCAACATGTAAGTTGTTGCTAAATGTGGATTTCTGGTTATTGCATACATCTTTTGCAACATAGGTAAGTGTTGGTAAATTTTATATTTGTGTCTCTATAATTTTTTTTAAAAAAATCTTTGACTTATTGACGTTACATAAAACCTTGCTAAAACTATTTTATTAGTTAAACAAAAGAATGCCCAATTTAATATGCAAACCTACTATAAAATTTAAATTATGGAACTTTTTGATATAAAGTGTAAATATTTTTGGGATTTTTCTATTTATAGCTTTGGAAAAAATTAAGAATCGGCTAGTCATTTTACATCTAAACAAAATATTATAAAGGGAGATACACATTTTCAATATCAACACTTGCATTGAAACAAATGAGTGCAATTTATAACAACCAGAATATTATTAAGGGAGATACACACAATCATAAGTTTGCATGACAAGCTATATCTACCTACTTCGATCATTTCCTAAATGAGTTCAAGTTATATCAACCAAAATTAGTACCAATACTAGGTATCATAAGTATACCTAACAAAAATTCCAACATAAGGTCTTTTAGAGTAAGAGGTCATTTTGTAACAAAAATATATATAATACGAACCTAAAATCTCTGCATTCCTATCTTCTGAACTCTATCAAATCCAACCATTGAAACATAAAATCTGGCAAATAAAAGAAATGAATGTAAGCACATTAAAATAGCCTCCCTTCATGTAATTAGAAGACAAATAAAACCAATCAAGAATCAAAGCATAAACTCCCAATAGGCAAAAGAAACACGGGACGAACACCAAAATAAAGAATCAAAGGACAAACACTTGAAATCTAACTTCTTACAAAAAAAAAAAAAAAAAAAAAAAAAAAAAAAAAAAAATATGAAAATCATGCTCAACATTACAAACTAAAAAACAAAACTCATTAACACTTCAAGAAAACCCCCTAATGAGACTTAAACTAGATAGGAGGGGAGAAGAAGAAGAAATAACTCCTTAAACCACAACCTTCAAAACCTTGGGTTGGTACCAAAAACTAAACAAAATAAAACTTTGAGCATTGGCCTCCCAACAAGTAATTAGAAGGTAAACAAAATCAATCAAGAATGAAAGCATAAGCCTCGCATAGAGTACCAAAAGCTCAACATTGCAAACTAAAAAACAAAACTCATTAATATTTCAATACACTTAAACGATTCCAACACATTACAAAAAAGATAAAGACTACCATTACTACAGGATAGTCATAATACTTCAACACACTTGTTCTAATTGAACACTTTATTAAAAAAAACATAAAGACTACCATAACTGTAGGATAGTCATAGCACTTCAACGCACATAATCAAATCCGACCCTTGACAAAAACCATAAAAACTACCATAACTGCAGGATAGTCATGACACTTCAACACACTCTAATCCAACACATTACAAAAAACGCATAAAAACTACCGTAACTATAGACTAGTCATAACACTTCAACTCACATAATCCAACTCAAGAAACAAGGCTGAGTTGGAAGGATATAGCAACCACTGTTTTATCACTAATAGGGAAAGGAAAAATACCTCAAACTTAGCATTCAATACAATAGGAATAATTTCGTATTTCATATTTATTCTACTACAGAATAATCCTTCCCCCCTCTTTAATAATTCAACTCAACCATAGAGATCTCAGATTATACATACAAGCAAAAAAATCATGTTCTTCCATGTAATTTAACAAAAAATGGTGAAAAATATATAAAGTAAAAATTAAAAACCCTTAAAAAAAGTAGAAATAAAAGAAATAAACAAAAAGAGGATTTCAATCCATTCATTCAACATATAGCTATTAAATTCCAAATCTAAAGAGGAAAAATCATCATGTTATAAAAGAACAGAGAAAAATAAAATCGAAAAATAAGGCTTAAAGCGATTACAGACCTCATAAAATTTCTTTGAAGAAAAATCAATCACCGATTCTGAAAAGGAAAATTTACAATAATTATAGATTAATTGCAATTGAAGGAAAGATTATAGAAATATATATCGATAGATAGCAGCAGCGATTGAAGATTTAATTGTAGAGATTTATGAAATTTGATTTAAGAAAAATCAATCACCGTTTCTGTATCTTCCCACAGCTTTATTGAACCGTAAAAAGATTAATGAACAAAAAAACGCTTGACAGGGGATGGGAAAAACCACACTCAAAAGATTAATGAATAAAAATCTACATTGCATTACAAAGAACACCAAGAAGAGGAGAAGAACCACACTCAAAAGAACTAACAGGAAGATTTTGTGGTGTTTGTGGGAGGTTCCAAAAGAAAATATGAAAAAGCTATTACAAAACAACAGTAGTTCATTGAAATTTATTCCAATTCAGATACATGAGGTATCAATAACATGAACACTTCATTTTCTTTAACATTTTTCCTTATTTATTTTTTGAGAACCTAATAGTAACAAAATCCCCTAATTTCAAAATCAACCACCAATACCAAAATCCTCCACTTAAGGTTCATAAATTTCAAAAAAGAAGAACAATGAATATGAAATCCTTTTAACAATATATTGATTTCTACCCAACAAACAACATCAGAATCTTAAAAGAAACTCAAGATTGATAAATAATCGAAAATTCGAAGAAAATAGAGATGAGATCGAAGAAGGTATAAAAGGAAAATAAACGATGATTACAAAATACCTCCTTTAAATAAGTTGTTTAGTGGACGGCGTTTAACACTCTGATCATCCACCTTATCGTCATCAACATCAACAACTTCTTTACGTTTATCGTTTTGGTTTCCCTCTCCAACAACTTCCAGCACTAGAAAATCTCACCGGCACGTTGAAAAGAAGAAACCACACCGTCCGATCAAGTTCGTCGATGTTGTTATGTTCATGTAGCAGTCTGTCCATTCGAGTTCGTCGGCATTGTTTTGTTCGTCAGCTGTTGATTTGTTTGCCAGCAGTGAGGTTGAGTGAAGAGGGAGGGAAAGAGTGAGGGAAGGTGATAGCTCTCCAAAGAGCTATTTTTCCCTGCCTAATCCATGTTGGTTCCTTAATTTTATTGGTTTATTTATTGGTTTTTGCAGGCTTTGAGCAATTAGAAGGTAGACTAGACTATTGGAGATGAATTGAAGCTAAAGTGTGGCCAAATATGGCTTCGAAAGCATCAATCTAGTGAAGAGGCAAAGATTTGCAAAGATGGCTGTGGAGCGCCGCTGTGCCTACTTGGCACTCTGCACGACTCTCAAAGGTAGTAGTTATATGTTTTGGTAAGTGTCGTTGCCCTTGCCCGACACTCTGTGTGACACTAAAAGGTAAAATGCTCCCATTCGAGGGAACGTTACTGCGCTACAAGAGAGTGCCGCGGCGCTCCAAACTTTGAAGGAACACCAGCTTCGCACACGCGCGTCTGCTCAAAGGGAGTGCATTGTTGAGCGCAAGGTGCTCGAGATCTGCGCTACGATAAGAGTGCCGCTAAACTCTGTTGTGTGTTGCTATGCTCGACCTTTTTTAGGTCAATTTGACAGTTCGAATTCTACATTTCTCCAACCTCCATGGAGTTTTTCTATCATCTTTACCCTCTAATCTCTCTTTCACTCTTTCCCATTTATTTTCTTGCAATTTTTTTTATATTGTATCAGAGTTTTGCTCATATCAACTTCTCGACTTGGGGATATGATTTTTTTTTATCTTCTTTGAGGATTTTGAGGTTGTTGCTGAATTATTTTTTGTGAACTCTTGGTTTTGCTTGAATTCATATAGATTAATATTAATGGAATTGATGCTTCTTGATGCATCGATCTTGTTTATCTTATTTGCCAAGTTTATATTTCTTGCATTGAATAAACTTAGTGGCACAATTGGATAGGAAATTTCAACTTGTAGGCTACGTATCATAGTTGTTGTTCTTAAACCAATTAAATCAATGGTAAATCGAATGTTAGACTTAGGCTAACTAATTTTTCATTCGCCACCACTATTTTCCAATTTACTTAATGTATATCTCGCGATTTCTAAGGGAACTATTTTCCAAAGTAATTGGCAAGGTTTAATTGATTAATGAATTTCATCAATCTAGCTAGAATCGTCTAGGGTTCAATTGGATTTATGGTCGTGTGTTCACAAACAATAGTTCATATATTTTATTCCAATGATAAGAAACTAACTAATCCATGTCTATCTCCAAGTTGAATTTGTCAAATCGGTTTATTACAAATTTCACTTAATCACCAACCCCCCTCCCCCTCCTCTCATTACCTGAATTCATTAATTGGCCTAAGTTTGTCGTTAATTCCCTATGGAGACGACATGTTCCTACTCTTCGTAATCTGGTAAGAGTGGTTAGATTTTATTTTTTGTTTGTCTCGACAAGCCTTCGAACAAATTGGTGTCTTTACCGAGGAATATTACAACTTACTTAGTCAATTTTTTATATTATTTAGCATGCGTTAGTTCAAGTTGGTTTATGACCCGTTCCTCTAGGAGCTCTATACTAAATTTTTATAATAGATATCGACCAAGAGGGATGAAATTTTTGAAAAGGAAAAAGAAGAGAAGTCGTTGAGGAATAGGATATTCAAGAACTTTTTAGAGGACGAGCCTGTAGAGGAAGTACAAAAGTAAGAAGAGATTCTAGGAGACAATATGGGTGATGCACGAGAAAGAACTTTGAGAGAGCTTGTAGAGCTTGATATGACACAACAACTATTCTGTATCGACTATTCAGAAACAATCGTTCCATTTGAGTTAAAGCCTAAATTTATAAACCCTAAACCTTAATTTCCCTACTTGTGTGTGTTTACTACTAAGACCAGTATGGTGAGTAAGTTAATGTGAGAACCAATGTCTAATTGTAGGAAAGTGGGTGAAGAGTTGGAAGAAATATTTAAGTTTGGAAGCTAGACTCTCGGGTGAAGCTAGAAATTGGCTAAGTATTATTAGTGTGTAGCCCATGAGTTGGCCTTGTGATGGGCATTGGAAGTGAGCCATGGGTGTTGGCCTTATCTTTTTAGGTTAGTTGGGCTCATGAGAAAGCCAAGTGTAGCCGAGTGAGGAGAAGTTACACATTGGAATGTACATGCCAGGAGGAGCAATGTTTGACGCTTGCAATCTTATGCATAGACAAGGCATGTGGCAACCAAGTCCTGTGAGTTTAGTATGCATGCGACAGGAGGGTGTTGAGCGTTGCAAAAGAGAGGACACACGACTGATGGGGCTGTGGCATTGGCTCGGGACTGGGCGTTCAGCTTAGCACATGCACGCGAGGGTAAGCGATGGCAAGGCTGTGTGTTAAGGTGTAGTACGCGGACAAGGGCATTTGAGGTTATTATGCGAGAGGGGGCGCGCGGCAAGACAAGCCTTGGACGTTGAAGAGCTTTGGCTTGGGTATGCAATGTGTAAGCTTGGCAAGTTTGAGTATGGCTATGTTGGTCAGGCCTAGCAAAGCTTGTAATGGTGTGCAAGCCAAGAGGAGGCCAAGGCACGAGGCACATGCGTTGAAGTTGACTTGCATGAGAACTATGGTGTGCGTTGAACCTAGTTGAGGGCGTGCATTGATAGTAGAAGTAATCAGCATAAAACTATTGATTAGGAGCACCAGCTGTCTTAATCTCGTGAATTAGGCCCACTTGAGGGAGGTGTGATGATAAGAATTCATGAAAGATAATGGGTGGTAGTATAAAAGGGAGGATGAACTTCAAGAGGTCAGGTTGAACAATTCCTCCGTGCAAATTAAGAGTTCTTGGTGTCATTGGAGCCCTGTGAGTCTAGTTTTAGAGGCCGGGCTACTGGAAGAAAATCTCACCGGAATAAGGCCGGAGATGGAAGAAAGTGACAAGAGGTTCAGTTCCCAGGTGAATCTAGGCCATCAATGAAGAATTGAGGCTCTAAGACGAACCACAAAGCATTTTAAGCTGAAATTTTAAGGTAAGCTTTCTAAAACAATCTAAACAAGTTTGTAGAAGGAAGTTTCTTGAGATAAGCTTTAGAATTTGAGTTACTAATGAAGTAATTAGAATCTTGAATTCTATGAACAAGCAGGCAGTTGCTTGGGTTGATTAAGTAAGCGGCTCAAAATAGGCGCATGGGTAGACACAAGGCTAGGCACTTCTATGAGTTTCACCTTATGCTTGGGCTAAGAAGGCATGCGTTTAAGACTAGGATGCATAGATGCTTATGTGAGTGACCATGTGCGATTGAAGGAGCACTTGGAGCAAGTGTTGGTTGCATAGTGGGAATGCGTTGATGAGGTGTGTTGTCTACATAGCAAGAACCTAAACCTCAAGGAAATTTCGAAGTGCTCAACCTATAGCCAGGTATGCGTTTGATGGAAAGTCTTCTAGGGAAAGCTAAACGCAAGCTTAATTAAGAGTTAGTCCCAAAAGGGAGACCATTGCTAGTAACTAAATATATGTTGTTGTGTAGACAAGATTAACACCATTGCTAGAAGCATATCAACCTTTAAGGAGTAGCCCTAAATTTGTGAGTGACTAAGTATTTGTAATGATTTTAAAGAATCCATGATTTTAAGAAATATTATTCTCATGCTAGCTATTTTACGAAGAATTTTTCCAAGCAAACTATGAGTTCATATTTTCCAAACGCATGTCATGTATGAAAGAATGTTCTAAAACTTGTAAAACTATTTATGTGTATTTATATGCACAAAACATGCATTAGAGTCTTTAAAGACATGTTATTACTATGCATTCAAGTTTAAAGAGTAAGTCTTAGTATGACTAATGTTACTTCAAGCTCGATACTGAAGGACTTAGAGAAGGTATCTGAGCTATAATACCTAAGGTATGATGGTACTTAGTTATAACTACGTGCACATAGGTAATTTGACGTCGAGAGATCGAGCAAAAAGTGTAAGAGTTAAACAACATGCAACGGAAGTATCAAGGATCCATAAGCATTCTAATTCACTAAATTTGGCAAAAACTAAAGCATGCTCTTCATAAAAAAATGGGTTTCATAACATACCTTTGATGAACTCTTCAAGAAAACATCTGTTCAGTAGTTGCCTTCACTTGATATCAATGTGAACCACCTTAAAGCCTTCCCTACTATGCTCTTGGAGCTTTAGGCAAAGTTATGGGACTCAAGACAACTTGAAGATGTAAAGAAACAAGAAAAGCCCACAACAGCAAATTGAAGAAGACAATTTCTTCTTTACCGTAATTTTTCTCTCAAAATTCTATATCCTCTCATTCTTCCCCAACAACTCCAATCTTATTTATATATTTAGTGAACATGCAAAGTGATGGAGTGCATGGCTTTCAGCTCATGCTTGGAGAATCAAAGTAGAGAAGATAATGGTTTTTGTGTGAGCATAAAGATAATGGTAATAGAGAAAATCCATTTTCCATTTTGTGCAACCATGCAAATTGTTTTTCCATTTTTTTTTAAAACAAAAAATGATTTTAAATCATTTTTATTCAAAATTGATTTTCTTAAATTAATTTAAAAAATTAATTAATTTAATATCAAATATTAAATTAATTTTTGCACAATAATCATCTTTATATATTTAAATCATATTTAAATATTTATTCTTTTGTTCCGTTTAATTTGAACGCTTCAAATTAATTTCTCAAGCTACCCTAAAGCTTATCCATTTACGAGCTAGTAAGGGGACCTCGCGGACCTACAGATTCTAGGCTCCAACGATCCGAGATTAATCAGCTAAACTCATTAGACCGATCTAACCCCCATTCGTTAACTAATGGGTGATTCCACTAAAGCCCATAGCTAAACTCCCCTCACTGTAGTTATATTATGTCCACTCGATATAACTATGATTAATAAGTTAACCCTTCACAGGTTGTTCGTAATAACGACTGGGTCGAATCTCTGTTTTACCCCCGTAATTATCTCTTGTTCCTTAAGTTTCACTGATCCCCTAATGAACAATTGATTTGTGATCCAATCAACAAATTGAATCCCTCTCAGACCAATGAGAGGGTGAGGCCTCTTATTCAAGACCCAGAATTAGCACTTGAAGGAACAACCTCTCTACTAATCCTAATTAGGTAGAAGTGAATTCCCTCTTGCACCCTATGTTCCCAGCTATTCATCCGGTCTTATCCCCAAAATGGTAAGCTTATTGAGTAGAGGCAATTGGTCTACTCTCACCGTTTGCAAATCAAAGGATAATCCCGAATACACAAGAGTTCATAGTTAGCTCAGGATTAAGGTTAAGTTACCTAGGTCATCACTTTGAAATAGTCGATCTTAAACAGTACACGATGTTATAAAGTAAGAGTGACAGGTTTCGTGGTCCGATCTTACACAAAACTCATTTGCACATGACACCCCCACTCCTCATGTCTCAACATGCACGAATTAGGATCACTTCATATGTAGCACTTTACAACACTTTGTAACAACTACAGAGTAGGCCGCATCCTATAGTGTTACCAGAATAAGGTACTTAACCTTATTCATATACTATAGATCTGTTTACTTGAACCTGATCCACTTGTATGTTTCCACATAAAGTTCAAGTACTTATATAATAGTCAAGTGACTTAGGTTTATTGGATTTCTAGAAAACAATATATTCAACAACAACTTTATTGAATTCTCAGAATAAGTTCTAATGTTTACAAAACCACGAGTTTTAGGACATAAAACCCAACAAAAAGGTTCTCTCTTGACTAAGGTTTGACGTTGGGATTTAACCATACCAAGGTTACTCTCAACTAAGGTTCAGCTTAATGACTTATGATATTAACAACTTTACATGTTTAGTGCTTGGAAAGTTTATATTTCAGTACAAGGTTACTGTAAATACTTATGTTTCAGTATGATTTCTTTATTGAGACTTAAGCGTGAGAACTTGTTTTTCTTTATTAAGTCACACTCACTGGGTTAGTAGCTCACCCCGTTTTTAAATGTTTTCTTTCCCCAGGTAGCGGTCTAATCCCCCGAAGATAACTCTATTTCTACTCTTCCACATAAAGTCAGAGATTCTAGTGACCTATCAGTTAGATGGTTAATGTAAATATTTGTACACATAATGTTGATGCATATAGGGACTAAGTTTGGAAGTTGGGACTCATGAGACTTATATTATAAATTCTGTAAATGTTTTATGTTTAATGTTTAATGTTTGTTTGCCCATAGTGACAGACAGTTGTGTTTGAGATTGTATGTTGGTATCAGATTACTTAAGTAAGCATAGTGGGCAGTAAGTGTCACAAAAGGGTTGATAATTGCTGCAGTCATGTCCTTACCTAGGCTAAGAGAGTAGTCTGGGACGGGGGTGTGACATAGTTCATTAAAGATTTTCACGCAGTCTGTGATGGTATGAGACCACACGGGGTGACTGAGGAGCAATTAAACCTTAGAGCATTCCCTTTTTCCCTTATGAACATTTTGTTTAGCATTTGGACCAAGGGTCTAAGGACACTCCTCATACAAGATGAACTTTAAATCCTTAACTACTAACTTTGTATTAATTAAAGTTTTTCATGTTGTATAATTTTTAGCAATTAACTTTTCATAAGCTAATAAGGAAATAATTGAATTTGAAATATTTGCTAAAACCCAACAAAATCATTTATATTAGAAAATCTTGTATAACTCTTAAAAACAAATCCAATCACATTTAGCAAAACAGTAATGAGCCCTAATCATTCATTTTGCAATGATAATTTAGTGATTTAAAATAAAAGTCACTGTAGGGCAGTTAGTTACTCCTTCACTGAATTGAGACATTTTCAACCAAATATTACACCAAAAAAATTCTTATTTCTATAATATTTAGTTACCATTAATTTTTTCAGAATTTCATTAACCACCTTAATGAATTCTTGTAAGTGTAAAGCATCATTTTAGAATTTATAACTTTTGGCCCAATAAGTCTATTATAGGGAAGAACAATATTGAGAACAAGAATTACAATCTTATCATTTTCAAGAGTTAACCCTGATATTTACCTCATGCAAACACCATACGTAGGGGGATGCATCAAATGTGTCTCACGGCCAAGCATGAATATCACGATGTCAAATGATGGAGACCTCCTTCCCCCACTTACTATAAATACTTTCTCTAGTTCACCTTGATATTGGCCCATGCAAACATCTTCCATATGGGGATGCATCAAGGTGCTTCGAGGCCAAACATGAATCTCATGGTGTGAATTACCTGAGAATATAGGAGAATCAGACATATAATATATAGCATTATCTCACAATAAGTATTTTAAAAAATAGGGTTTATTACTTAGGTAAATCGGACTAATAAATTTATCTAAGTCTTTTGTTAAATTTTCCTAAGATAAGATGGTTTAATAATGCATGATTATCATTTGTTGAACACCTTACTAAATTTTATCATCTGTTGCATGCTTATAAAACATTTAACTAAATCACCATCCAGGTTGATTCCCAGGTATCTATATTCTATTTCCATCAGCTTAAATACCCCAATCCTAGACAACTTTTTTTAGATAAAGATCCCTTATAGGTAAAATTTTATAAATTTGATCTTTTATGTTTTCATTTTAATCCTTTTAAAACAAAAATAAAAGATTAATCTATTTCTAACCCAAATAGAAATATTATAACATAAGTATAAGTTAATTAATTTTAAATCATTTAAAATTAAGGAGAAATACTTTTTTGGTCCCTAGGTTTGAGGTCTAATTTCTATTTTCTTCTTAAGCTTCAAAATATTATACATTTAGTCCTTAAATCCTGAGCTTGGTTTAAATTTAGTCCTTAGGTTTCAAAATGTTACAATTTTACTCTTGACATTTGAGTCTTATTTGAATTTAGTCCATAGATTTGAAGATTTACATTTTTGCCACAATTTTTTACTAAATACTCATTTTTTGTCTTGAATGTTAATATACGTTAATAAATTTAAAATAATTAAATGAATTATAATTAATTAAGTTTCACTATTTTTCATCACTTGTAAAATTAAATTTAAAATTTTACTTCATAACTATTTTAAATTAATCAATAGACGTTGATGTCAATGGTAAAACTACAATATTTTGAAACCTAGGGACTAAATTGAAACTAAATTCAAAACATAAGAACTAAATGTATAACATTTTGAAGCTTAAAGACCAAATAGAAATTAGACCTTATACATTTTGAAGCTTAGAAATTAGACCAAATAGAAATTAGACCTCAAACATAGGGACCAAAAAAGTGTTTTCCCCTAAAATTAACTAAGACCTTGTATTTACATGCAAGTCTTTGTTATAGATTTTAATCTATCTCATTATACATATAACATTTATAATTTAATGAATTATCAAAACCTATAACATGCATTCTAATGATATTAGTTAAATACAACTATTATATTCTAATGAATTATTAAAACCTATAACATGCATTCTAATGATATTAGTTAAATACAACTATTATATTTACTAAGTAATGTTATGCTCAATGCATTTCCATTTTCATCAAATAATATAAAAATTATATTAATCACTCATGAAAAACATGCATATCCCATCATACAATATAATATTTATATTAAGGTATGATGCATGGACATACTTATTAATACATGCAACTATATAATATAACATTTATCTTAGATATGATGTATGTGCATGCTTTAAATTATATCATATAACATCTATATTAAATATGATGCATGAATATATTTATCCTAAGATAGAATTTTAAACTATATGGCATACTATATGCAACATATAATTAATATAATTAAGCATACATCTCATACATATTAAAACTATATTATAGCAATAATAAATCAAATATTGGCACCCTAATAAAACATTAAATTAAATTACATTAATTTAATTTTAAAAAACTAAAAATTGCTTTCAACTGCTGGAAGGAAACAAACACTTTCGTGCTTGAAGAAAACTGCTACGTTCATGATGAAGAAAAACGGTCACGACCTTTCCATGCACAAAGAATGACGGATGGATGCTAAAAATTTGAATGACGTTCAAAACATGACAGGTGACATAAATCTACATAGAAATCTCTCGGGTCTGTGCTAAAAAACCGTCTTTCACCTTTGTTTTTGGCCATTTTCACAGTAAACACTTCGCCACGAGCAATATGGACTTGCAAACTAGATTTACAAAATAAATGTCCAAAATACCGAGCCTTTATATTGATCAAATTAAAGTAAAAAAATTGCAAATCCGAGTGCAATTATTTGTAAACATCTATTATGCAAACCCACATACATTATGCAAAAAACAACCCACCTTTTCTCTAATTATTCATTTTGAAATTTAGAAGTAAACGCACGATTTGGTTCTTATACCAATTGGAGGGATTAAATCCTAATACAGAAGCATGTGAACTCCTTGTGCCATTGACATTTGATTTTAAAAAATAATTTAAAAAAAATAGAGAACAATATAAACATAAAATAAAGTACAACATGCTTTTCAATTTGTGGAGAATTTCAAAGGAGAAGAAAATACTACCTTTGAAGACAATTCTTCAAACTTCTCCAATTCTCCACGAACTTTTCAATCTTCTTGGATCTCGAACAGAACACCACCACCAAGATCTTTCCCATTATTCTCGGACAAAAATTGGGTTTGTCAAAACCCCTTTTTTGGAACAATAAGGGAAGAAGAAAAAAATAGAGAAATTCTCTCTAAATTGTGTGTTTTTTTAGAGTTGATAGAGAATTTTTCTATTGATTCATTATAAGAATGAAAGTGATCTAGTGCTAAAAAAATAATATTATTATCCTTTTTGAGAGAGAGAGCGGAGTTACTTGTAACTTCTCTATAACTCACCATTAACTCCCCTTAACCATGGGGAGTTAAGATTCAACTAAGGTTAAATTAAATCTTATTTTATTTTATTTTATTGAATAAACAAATATTAATTAATATAACTTAATTAAGTATCATATATTTAATTAACATTACATTTAAATCATATTTAATGCATTTTCTTCTAATAATTTATAGTTTAAATAATGAATCATGTTCATATTATATAATATTTGAATCTTATTCAAAAATATTTTTTTCTCATATTATATAGTTCAATTTTGAATCTAATTCAAAATTAACTTTGTAATATCTACATTATATTAATTGTATCATATACAATTAACATTTAATTCCTTCATTATATGAATCTTATTATATTAATTTAACTTATTAAAACACTAATACTCTCATATTATAAAGTTTGATTTTAAATCTAATTCAAAATTAACTTTACTATAATGTATCTATAAACATTATATTAATTGTATCTCACACAATTAATGCACATTCCCTTATTTAATTTGAACAATTCAAATGTTTCCAAAACTAATTTATCATTGTTTTACCCTTAATGAGCTAGCTAGAAACCTAATGGACCTACAGATTAGAAGCTTCAATAATTTGAGATTAACTAATTAAACTCTTTAATTATGTTAATCAACATTTATTAATTGTGTGTCAATCCATTAAAGATCTAGAGTTGCACTCTTCGTATAGTAGATATATTTATCTGTCCATAGATTTAACTATTATTAGTAAGTCGATCCTGAAGGAAATCGGATTCGAGATTTCCATGAGCAGTGGAAACAAGATTATTCCAAATTACAATCATGAATGAACAATACATTTATAGTCGACTTTACACAAACGGTTATACAATTCAAATGCAAAAATTACAGCATGAACAACAAATGCATAAAGAGATCAAACTCTACGCACAATGGCAAAGCGTCTCCACGCTCCGTTGGACACAAACTCTCGAACAACAATAGCCTCGAACGTCCGATCTACACGACCGCAACAAAACAACAAACACAGTACGAACACTTCACGCTCGTCCTCAATGATCTCCTCGGTCACAAACTCCTTAGCAACATGAAGGGCCTCCACAACACCACGAAGGGCCTCCATAAGACCTCGACGGTGCCGAGTTAAGTTTGACACCACCAACAAGGCTACCTTGGTATTCTCGGTGTGAGAATCTAGAGGGTCGGCTCTATTCGAGCTTGTTATGAGGCAGACGAAGGAGGAAACACCAATCGCGTACACGACTGGGCAAGTGGGAGATGGCGGAGACCTATTGTATAGGTCAATGCCCAATCATTTAGATAAAGCTAAGCGATCGTCTAAATAAAGCTATGCAATTCGTTTAGCTCATCGTTTAGCTCGGTCTATCGCCTACAGACTCTACACGATCGTTTACCTAGGGCCAACGATTGGCTAGCAAAACTATGTGATCGTTTAGTAAATATTGCACGATCGTTTAGCTCACCTAGCCGTCGTTTAGTAAATCCATATTTACTTGACGACTTCGTGAGTTCCTTTTGCGCAGAGAGAAAACTCAAAACTTTTTCAATCGTTTGTAAAAACTTTTTTTTTTAAAGTAGGAAACCATTTTCCTTTTAAACATGAAGTTATTTAAAAGAAAAACTTCATGTTTAAAAGGAATCCTGATAGACATCAGCATGACATCAGCATGAAGTTATTCTCCTCGGTCACAAACTCACGGTTACCATGATTCAATAACCACCTACTACTTTGGTTATTTAAAAGAAAAAGAATTAATTATCCAATAATTAATATTATTATAAACATAAATGATAACCAACTTATCATACTATATTTATAACCTATAATTTTAATATTTCATCTCATGAAATATATAAACCATAGTTCTTTTTCTATTTCATGGTACTTAACGTAAATCTCATCTACATGAATCCTCCACTAGATGTATCTCATACATCATATCGATTATATCATATACAATCAAAATACCTTTTGTCAATTTGAACATTTTAAATCAACACCAAGAACTAATCCTAAACTGAATCCATTGAGCTACCAAGGTGACTTCATGGATATGTAGCTCGAAGCTCCAATAGTATGTGAATAACTGACTAAAATCTTGAGTCACGGGATCCACCATTCGTTAACTGCCAGGCACTTCCCTAAAGACCGATAGCTGAACTCTCCTTACCACAGATATATTATGTGTCCATTTTAACCAATGAGCAGTGAGACAACCCTTCATAGATCATTTGTAAGTCCAACTGGGCCAATAATCGTTATGCCTCTATGGTTACATCTGTCTCCTTAAGTACCACTGATCCCTCTAATGAACATAAGTCATAGTCCTACTATGACCGAGTCTTCTCTTCCAAAGAGAAGTTGTGACCACTATGTTCAAGCCACGGAATCAACCCTTAAGGAAGCAATCTCTCTACTTATCCTTGCTTCGGAAAAGGAGTGAATTTCATATTGTGGATTGAGTTCCTAGCTCCCAAATCAGAAAAGTCCCCAAAAAGGTAGGCATGTTGAGTTGGAAATCTGGCCACTTTCACCCATACTAATCAAAGGCAGGAGTTCCCAAAATAGTTAGGATTGATATCGTGTCACCTATGGTCGTTTAGGTGAGATGTAAGTCTCTAGTATCAACAGCGTTATATACAGAGTCTAGTCATCTCATGGTCCAGGTCTTGTAAAAACTCTTTGTATAGGATACCCCCGCTCCATGTCTCCACATGAATGATCTGGATCTACCATCTGTAGTAGTTTACAACACTTGCAAACTTCTACAAAGCGGGTCGTATCCGTAGTGTCACCAGGATCAGGTATCCCACCTTAATCCTTATACTACAGACCTATTTAGGTTATCACATATACATGCTTAAGTTCACATAAGATAACAAAGAGCTTAGTTTATTGGATATGAGTAAATGCAAAAATTTAATAACAATTATTTTATTCATTAAACAATGTGCATCTTTACAACAATCTCCGGGAGAATTAGGACACTAATCCCAACAATCTCCCACTTAATCTAATGACTCGGGAGACTAATGTACAATACAATATAAAAATGTAAAATATACAATAAACTAGGGCATACCTCAATATCATCTCCCACTTGCCTTACACAAGATGTTGCATGTCCCACAGACCAAGACTTTCTAGGTGACCCTCGAACACTTTAATCGTAAGGGCCTTTGTAAAGGGACTAGCGACGTTGTGCTCCAATGCAATCTTCGTGACTATCACATCATCACGATGCACAATCTCCCTGACCAGGTGATATTTCCATTCTATATGCTTATCCTGACGATGACTCCGAGGTTCCTTCGATCTTGCCACAGTCCCGTTTTGATCACAATATAGTGTGATCGGCAAATCCATATTTGGAACAACTTCCAAATCTGAAAGGTACTTTCTTAGCCAAACAGCCTTTTTAGCTGCTTCACAAGCCACTACGTATTCGACTTCCATAATGGAGTCCGCGATGCATCCTTGTGTGATACTTTGCCAGACTACAGCCCCTCCATTCAGAGTAAACACTGACCCCAATGTCGATTTGCGAGAATCTCTATCGGTCTAAAAGTCAGAGTTCGTGTATCCTGTAAGGATCAAATCCTTATATCCATACACAAGCATGTAATCCCTCGTTTTCCAAAGATACTTGAGGATCGTCTTGACCACCGTCTAGTTATCAAATCTTGGATTAGACTGATACGACTGATAATCCTTACTGCATAGCAAATGTCGGGTCTGGTACACAACATTGCATACATCAAGCTTCCTACAGCAGAAGCATAGAGAATCCGTCTCATCTCCTCAACTTCTTGAGGTGTCTTAGGACATTGGTCCTTAGACAAAACGATTCCATGCCCTACATCATTCCCAATGAGTAGGATATCATCCACATACAATACCAGGAAAGCTACTGAGCTGTTGATGATCTTCTTGTAAACACAAGGCTCATCAACGTTTTGGTCAAAGCCAAACGATTTGATAGTAGTGTCAAATATGATGTTCCAAGATCTAGATGATTGTTTCAACCCATAAATAGACCTATTAAGCTTGCAAACTCTTTGCTCTTGATCTGGAACTACGAACCCCTCTAGTTGAGTCACATAGATGGTCTCCTCAAGATTACCATAAGAAAGGCAGTCTTGACGTCCATTTTCCATATTTCATAATCATAAAATATGGCTATGGACAAGAAAATCCTGATAGACATCAGCATGACAACAGGTGAGAAAGTTTCCTCACAGCCAACTCCCTCAATTTGGGTATAACCCTTTGCCACGAG
Source organism: Benincasa hispida (assembly GCF_027475165.1). Classification (NCBI taxonomy): domain Eukaryota; kingdom Viridiplantae; phylum Streptophyta; class Magnoliopsida; order Cucurbitales; family Cucurbitaceae; genus Benincasa; species Benincasa hispida. The sequence continues at coordinate 66,617,914 of NC_143488.1, forward strand.
TCTAGCCTTAAAGGTTTGCACCTTTCCATCTACACCTCTCTTTCGCTTAAAGATCCACTTACACCCAATAGGTCTTACCTAATTAAGTGGATCAACAAGCTTTCAGACGTTATTGAAGTATATAGACTGACCTTAACCCATTCATCTTTGTCAACATCCTTCATTGCTTTCTTAAAAGAAAACAGATCCTCAACCCGATCATTCTTAATGACATTTTGGGCTTCAGTCAAACCCATGTAGCAATCTGGTGGGTTCATAACCCTCCCACTACGTCGAGGCAGTCTCAACTCTTGAGTTGGTTGACTAGACATCCCGGCCTTAATAACACTTGTTGATCTGTTGGCCTGTTCAACAACTCTTGTTGAACCCTCAGCAGTCTCAGTCTCACTTGAGATCTCACGTAAAACGAACTTACTCAGTGGCTTATGATCCCTCATGTGGTCTTCTTCCAAGAAGATGGAATTAATGGAAACAAACACTTTGTTCTCACTCGAATCATAGAAGTACCCCCTCTCGTTTCCTTGGGGTAGCCTACAAAGAGGCAAACCTTCGAATGCAGTTTCAACTTCTTTGGGTTAGTCGTTAGCACATGTGCCGGACAGCCCCAAATCCTGAAGTGGCGTAAACTACTTTTACGGCCACTCCATAACTCAAAAGTTTTTTCATAGACAATTTTCGAGGGAACGTTGTTCAGGATATAATATGCAGTCTGCATTGCATTATCCCAAAACGAGTCTGGAAGATGAGCATAACTCATTATAGACCAAACCATGTCTAAAAGGTCCTATTTCTCCTTTCTGATACACCATTTTGCTGAGGTGTACCAGGGGCCAAGAGTTGGGACGCAATCTCATGTTCTATCATATAATTCTGGAATTAGGGGTCCATATACTCTTCATCACGATCAGATCGTAGTGTTTTTATCTTCTTACCTAACAAGTTTTCAACTTCAGCCTTATACTTCTTGAATTTGTCAAGGGCTTCAGACTTACGTTGCATTAGGAAGAGATACCCAAACCATGAATAATCATCTATGAAAGAGATGAAATATTCATACCCACCTTGAGCTCTAACATTCATTGGACCACAGAGGTCTGAATGTACAAGCTCCAAGGCTTCCTTGGCTCTGTAACCTTTTCCAGTAAAAGGTCGTTTGGCCATCTTTCCTTCGAGGCATGATTCACATATCGGCAAGGAGTTTTCTTCTAAACTCTTTAGAAGTCCACTTTTCACCAACTTCTCAATCCTATTGAGGTTGATGTGACCTAACCTAAGATGCCAAAGATGGGCATTTTCCTTTGGAGAAACCTTTGGTCTTTTAGCTGTTGTTGCCGTACTGAACATTTCAGTGTTAAACAAGGCTTTTATGACTAAGGCCTTAGTACATATAAGTTATTTTCCATTTAACCATAACCAATCTCCATTTCATTCTTGAAAATAAACACTTCATCCTCAGAAAAGGAGACGGTATTGTCTAATTCAATGAGACAAGAAACCGAGATTAAGTTCCTATTAATATGAGGAACTACAAAACCATTATCCAGTAACAGATAACGTTTCTTGTCAACAAATAACTTCAGCCTGCCTACAGCAACAGCTGAAACAACCTCACTAGTATCGACTCAAAGAGTTATCTCTCCCTGTGGTAACGTTTTCCAGGAACTAAATCCTTAGTAAGAGGAATTGACATGATTGGTAGAACCTAAATCAAGGATACAAGCAGAATCATCATTCTCTACCAGACATGTCTCTAAGACCAATAAATCATATTTACTGTCTTGTCTCCTCTTTTGAAGAGTAGTGGGATGGAGGTCATTTGCCACGAAATTTTTTTCACATGATTCTTTCCATTGTAAGTAATCGGTCATTTTTAAAAGCTTTAAATGGAAATACGAACGAGTTGCTGAAAAGAAAAACACATTGACCTACATTAGGTTTTAAGCAAATACCCATTGTAAAACAAAACAACATCCAATAAAGTTTTAGCAAAACTAACATGAACCCCGTTTGACATCTAGCTTCGCAATGATGCTTCAAAGGTTTAGGACAAAAGCTGTCGAAGGGAGGTCAGTTATCCCTCCTCTGAATTGAGAAGTTCTCAACCAGTCATTAATACCAAAACAACTCTTTTTCCTATAACAACAAGCCATCATTGATTTGGCCAAGAGATCATTAACTTACTTAACAATCTCCCATAAGTGTGACCTGCCATTTTAAGCCCTAAAGGTTTGTCTCAAAAGGCCAATCCGAAGGGAAAAATCCGACTGGGGCAAAACCTAAAGCGACCCTATCCATTTCTGGAGTTCACCTTGATATTGACCAACTGCACAAAACCCATCCGAAGGGGGACACTACGAAGGCGACACGAGGGTGTACAGAATGATCTCACGGTGTGAACCAATGAAAAAGACCATAGGACGTGTTGACACACAACCTTCACCCACTTACTATAAATACTTTCTCCGTCCACCTTGATATTGACTCATGAAAACACCATCCGAAGGGGGATGCATCCTGGGAATCTCGAGGCCAAGCATGAATCTCACGATGTGAACATACAGGGAGAAACATGAGTGGAATCATAGACATATCTGATATGCCTCTTCCTCCCACTAAGTATTTTATAACTTAGGGTTTAGCTTACTTAGAAAAAAACACGGCTAAGGATTTTAATTAAGTGACTTTTAGTTTTGCTCAAGAGTAACATTTACCTTGGATAGTTAAATAACTTTTGATTATCATCCATTAAACTTTTTAACGAAATCTTTGACTAAATCGTCACATTCTTGTTGAAAATCTATCTAATTCACCTTTTTAGATAGGTTCCTAGGTAGGGTGTTATGTTTACGTCAACTGAAGAACCCCAACCTAGCCAGAACCTGCCTTAGACAAAAGGTCCTTTATAGATAGGTTTACAACAAATTTAATCTTTTATTCAGCCAATTTAATCCTATTAAACCGAATTTAAAAGATTAATCTAGGTTGTTATAGTCTTTAGAACCAATTGAACTTAGGTCTATCTCAATCCAATTTTAAAACCCATTTAAAAAACTTGAGTTCACCCTAAGTCCGCATGCAACTCTGAATTAACGATTTTAAGTCTAATTTCCTTTATAACATTTATGAACGGAAACAACCACAATGCTAAGCTAACACATGCAAGGGATTCATAACGATTATAAGCGGCCTAAGTGTCATGCTCAATGCATTGTCCATTTATTGCTACTTCTTTTACAAAATCGCAATGAAACAAGCAAAACATGCTTCCACTCACCCTTAGACTATAACATTTATAATAAAAGGATGATGCATGATAATGCTCACTGCATGCAAAATATAACTCTTATATTTCATGATGCATGCGCATGCTTTCAAGTAATTTCTTCATGCACGATTATAACAATTATAATACGTGATGCATGAATAATTGCACAACCTAAAGTGGGTTTTATCTATATGACAAACACTTTGACATATAAGTACCATAATCACATGTATAAGCAATAAAATTTGATGAATTGGGTAAAATTGCCTTAAAAACACAAAAAGGAAAGCTAATTATTACAAAAACAAGGAGTCTCCAACTCATACAGGCGAACTAGGTCTTGAGCCGCTCGGCAAAGCATCGCTTCTCCTACCATCGTGTACTAAGCACCCGCGATCGTCTACACGATAAAACAAACACTTCATTCTATCGCTTACCAACACTCTAGAGTTAAGCGATCGTTTAACATTTACTATATGATCATCTAGAAAAATCCAAAACGATCGTTTAGTTATTACTACATGATTGTATACCTTTACTAAGCGATGAAGCCTGAAGTACACGATCGTTTAGCACGCTTCGCACAGCGCCCACCTTCTGTGATCGTCTAAGCGACTACGATGCCACGAAGCACCATCGCCTAAACGATCGCTTAGCTAATGCCTCCGTATCGCATACGCATGATCACATAGGTAGTAACTAAGCGATAAAGCTTGCTAAATACACGATCGTCTAGCGTGCGCCTTCTACTAAACGATGAGCATATCATGTTCCCACTACGATCGCCTACCTCCAGCACCTATGCGATTGCGGAACCAACACCATGCGATATGGTAAACGATTTACCCCATCGCTTAGCATTAGCTAAACGATCGATTAGGATCGTCTAGAAAAAAATATCCAAACGATCGCTTGGTTAAATCCCAACGATCATTTACCTGAGGCTACACGATCCGACCAACGCTTGGTCTTCTTCTTCATTGAGAACTGCATCACCATGCGCCAAAGCTTCATCACGAATGACTCAACGAACTCAAACGTTTTGAATTAAAAACTCGATTGCATTGTTAATTTCGCCTAAAAACATAGGGGCCCTTACAATTAATACTTTGTAATACCAAAAGCTTTAATAAAAAGGCAATTTAAACCCGAAACGTTCATCAATTCATCCACAAATCGAGAAAACGATTAACCACAAATGCAGAAATCCACCGTGACTGTAAAAATGCGTTCAATTCAGATCTGTAATTTGGAATATCAGAGAACCTAGCTCTGATACCAATTGTAGAAAATCGAAATTGAGATTTAAATAAGAAGCGAAAACAAGACTATTCCAAATTACAATCATGAATGAACAATACATTTACAGTTGACTTTACACAAACGGTTATACAATTCAAATGCAAAAATTACAGCATGAACAACAAATGCATAAAGAGATCAAACTCTATGCATAATGGTAGAAGCGTCTCCACGCTCTGTTGCGCACGAACGCTCAAACAATAGCAGCCCCGAATGCCCGATCTATACAACTGCAACACAACAACAAGCACAACATAAACACTTCGCGCTCGTCCTCAACGATCTCCTCCACAACACCATGAAGGGACTCTAGAAAACCTCGACGGTGTCGAGTTGAGTCTGACACCACCAACAAGGCTACCTTGGTATTCTCGATGTGAGAATCCAGAGGGTGGGCTCTGTTCAGACTTGGTATGAGGCAAACGAAGGAGGAAACACCGATCGCGTACACGACTAGGCAAGTGGGAAATGGCGGAGACCTATTATAGATAAAGCTAAGTGATCATCTAGCAAAAGCTCGGTCTGTCGCTTACAGATTCTACACGATCGTTTACCTAAGGCCAGCGATCATCTAGCAAATCTATGTGATCGTTTAGTAAATACTGCACGATCGTTTAGCTCTACTCTGCACGATCGTTTAGCTCACCCAACCGTCGTTTAGTAAATCCATATTTACTTGACAGCTTCATGAGTTCTTTTTGCGCGGAGAGAAAACTCAAACTTTTTCAATCGTTTGTATATTTTTTTTTTTAAAGTAGGAAAACCATTTTCCTTTTAAAACTCACAGTTACCATGATTCAATAACCACTCACTACTTTGATTATTTAAAAGAAAAAAAATTAATAATTCAATAATTAATATTATTATAAACATAAATGATAACCAACTTATCATACTATATTTATAACCTATAATTTTAATATTTCATCTCATGAAACATATAAACCATAGTTCTTTTTCTATTTCATGGTACTTAATGTAAATCTCATTTACATGAATCCTCCACTAGATGCATCTCATACATCATACCAATTATATCGTATATAATCAAAATACCTTTTGTCAATTTGTACGTTTCAAATCAACACCAAGAACTTATTCTCAACTGAATCCATTGAGCTACCTAGGGGACCTTATAGACCTGTAGCTCGAAGCTCCAACGATAGATGAATAACTGACTAAATTCTTGAGTCACAGGATCCACCATCCGTTAACTGCCATGCACTTCACTAAAGACCGACAACTGAACTCCCCTTATCACAGATATATTATGAATGAGTAGTGCGACAACCCTTCACAGATCGCTCGTAAGTACAGCTGGGCATATAATCGTTATGCCTCTATAGTTACATTTGTCTTCTTAAGTACCACTGATTCCTCTAATGAACATAAGTCATAGTCCTACTATGACTGAGTCTTCTCTTCCAAAGAGAAGCTGTGGCCACTATGTTCAAGCCCTGGAATCAGCTCTTAAGGGAGCAATTTCTCTACTTATCCCTGCTTCGGGAAATGAGTGAATTCCATATTGTGGATTGAGTTCCCACTCCCAAATCAGACAAGTCCCCAAAAAGGTAGGCATGTTAAGTTGGCAATCTGGCCACTCTCACCCATACTAATCAAAGGCAGGAGTTCCCAAAACACTCAGGATTGAGGTCGTGTCACCTATGTTCGCTTAGGTGAGATGTAAGTCTCTAGTATCAACGGTGTTATATACAGAATCTAGTCATCTCATAGTCCAAGTCGTATACAAACTCTTTGTATAGGATACCCCCGCTCCACATCTCCACATGAATGGCTAGGATCTACCATCTGTAATAGTTTACAACACTTACAAACTTCTACAAAGCGGGTCCTATCCGTAGTGTCACCAGGATCAGGTATCCCACCTTAATCCTTATACTACAGACCTATTTAGGTTATCACTTAAGGCATGATCCACTTGTATATCACATATACATGCTTAAGTTTACATAAAATAACCAAGGATCTTTGTTTATTGGTTATGAGTAAATGCCAGAATTAAATAACAATTATTTTATTCATTAAACAATGTGTATCTTTACAAAACAACGAGACTCCGGGAAAATTAGGCCACCAATTCGAATAGATCTTTCACTAATGGCTTGTAATTATAGTTGGGTGAAATTACCATTTTACCCCTCTAATTACCTCTTACTTCTTAAGTACCAATGATCCCTCTAATAAACAATCAGTCTATAGTCCGACTATAAAATAAAACCATCTTAGGGCAATGAGAGGGTGAGACCTCATTATTCAAGACCCAGAATTAGCTCTTAAGCGAGCAATTCGTCTATTTACCCTAAAGATGGGAAGGAGCGAATTCCATCTCGTGTAACTATGTTCCCAACTCCCTACTTGAACAAGCCCCCAAGATGGTAGCCTTATTGAGTCGGTGACACGGGGTCACCCTCACCAATACAAATCAAAATATTTTTCTCATAGACAAGAGTTCATAACTCACTCATTATTGAAATCAAGTTACATCCGATTATCTTAAGTAACATTAATCTCTTCAGTCAACGGCGTTATAAAGAGAGAATAATCATTTCGCGGCTCGGTCTTATACAAACTCTTTGCATAGGATACCCTGACTCGCATGTCTCCACATGAATGATTTGGATCATATCGTTTGTAACACTTACAAATCTTGTAACATTTATAAAGTGGGTCGTATCCGTAATGTCACCAGGATAAGGCACCTAACTTTATCCATATACTTAGACCTTTTAGGTTATTACTTGAACGAAATCCACTCATATGTCTACCACATACTATTTAAGTTACAAAAAATAACCTTGGATCTTTGTTTATCGGATTGAGTTACACAAGAATAAAAGTTGAATAAAATAACTCTTTATTTCATTAAATAAATAAACATAGTTTATACAATACAAAATACGAGATTTAGGACATAAATCCCAACAATGAGATCATGTTTATAAACTTCAAAAAGCTTTATATGGGTTGAAACAAGTCCCTCGTGGATGGTATAAGCGTTTAATTGAGTTTCTTCTCAAGCATGAATATATGTGATGAGGGATTGACAAAACATTGTTTGTAAAGAAAAAGGAAGGAAACCTTGTCATTGCTCAAGTTGATGTGGATGATATCATGTTTGGAGGAATGCCGTAAGAATTGGTTGATCTTTTAATCAAACAAATACAGACAAAATTTGAAATGAGCATGGTGGGTGAACTGACTTACTTCGTGGGATTCCAGATTCAGCAGCTAAAGGATTGCATATTTATTTCCCAAAGCAAATATGCGAAGGCCCTTGCCAACAAATTTGGGCTTGAAAATGCTAGAGCAAAAAGAACTCCTGCCCTCATTCATGTCAAATTATCAAGAGACTCTAATGGTGCTACTGATGAAAGTTCATACCAAAGTATTATAGAAAGTCTGTTGTATCACACAACTAGTAGACCAGATATAGCATTTATAGTGGGAGTGTGTACAAGATATCAAGCAAAGCAAAAAGCCAGTCATCTACTGGGAGCCAAACGAATCACCAAGTACATAAGTGGTACCTATGAGTATGGTCTTTTGTATTCTTTTGATACCAACAACTCTCTTGTAGGATATTGTGATACAGATTGGGCTGAAAGCTCAGAAGATCGAAAAAGCGCTTCGGGTAGTTGTTTCTTTTTAGGAAACAATCCGCTGTCCTGGTTTAGCAAGAAGCAAAACTGTATCTTCCTCTCTACAACTGAAGCTAAATATGTTGTTGTGGGAAGTAGCTGTACTCAATTACTCTAGATGAACTAGATGCTCAAAGAATACTATGTCACACAAAATACTATGACATTATATTGTGACAACTTGGGTGCCACAAACATCATTAAGAATCTCATCCAACACAATAGAACAAAACCTATTGACATCAGATACCATTTCATCTGAGAATTGGTAGAGAGTAAAAAGATTGTCTTGGAACATATTCAAACTGACAATCAGGTTGTTGACATCTTCACAAAGACTCTTGATGTTAAACAATTTAAAGCACATCGAGTTGCCTTGGGCTTTTACACTACTGATTTGTAGCAATTAATTACATATAGTGTGTGGGCTTTGATAAGATTAAGGCCTAGATTAAATAAGCATAACACATGGCATATGATTACTACAAGACGCAACGCCTATCAGAGTATGTTGAAATTAATTACATTTTGGGTTTTCTTAATAACCTTTATCAGTTGTGTTTTGGTAAGAAAGAAGTATTTGACTTTTTGTTTGCCCACGATCTTTTCAATTTCCCCTATGTATGTGGGGTGTCACTGGTAATTACAAATAAATTGGTGAGTACATGAAGATGAACTGATACCATAGAATCAAAACTAGTTAGATATAAAGAAAAGTGAAGAGCAAAAAGGATGTTGAAACTTCCAATGAAATTGTTTCGGAAAATATTGTGGAAACTGAAGTAAATGAGAACCCTAATGCTGAGATGTTGGGTCAAACCGATGTTGTGCCTTTCTACGGTGCAAAGCGAAAAATAATAACTTGCGTAACAAAAGCTAAAGGAAAGAAGAAGAAGGGAGGACCTCTCTTAAACTGACCATGGAGGACCTCCTAGGTCCTAGTGTTGAAATTGAGGCATCCCAATTTTCGTCTGATCTTCAGAAAATTACAGGTAATGAATATCTACTTTTTTACTCTGGCATTGATATGCATGTTGTGATTGTAGTGTTAGGGTTGATGCTCTAAATCTCGTAGAGTCCTGTAGTTTGTGAATACATGTATGAACAAACTATTTGTGATGTAATAATATGAGTAATTTTACTCATGACAGTCTATGAAGTATGAGATATTTTAGTTGCATTAACCACAAATCATTAAACTAAGATCCCTGGTTGTCGTTGTAACTTAAGCATGTATGTGGAGACATACAAGTGGATTGTGCTTTAAGTGATAACCTAAATGGTCTGTAGTATATGGATAAAGGAAGGAAACCTTATCCTGGTGACACTACGAGTGTGGCCCGCTTTGTAGATGTTATAAGTGTTGTAAAGTGCTATAAATGGTCTGATCCTGACCATTCATGTATTAGACATGTGAGCGGAGATGCTCTATATAAAAAAGTTTGTATAAGATCGGACCACAAAATGTTTAGTCTCATTATATAATGTCGTTCATGACAGAGACTTTCATTTCACTAGGATGACCATAGGTTACATGACTTTAATCCTGAGAATGAGCCTATGAGGGAGGTTCTTTGATTTGCATAGGTGCGAGTGGCCAGATCGCCGACTCAAACCTACCACTTTAAGGATTCGTCTGATTGGGGACCTGAAAACACAAGACGGAATTTATTCTTTCCCTGAAGCAGGGTAAGTAGATAAATTGCTCCCTTAAGGGCTGATTCCGGGCTTGAACAATGTGGCACCACACTTTCCTTGGCTTGAGAAGTGTTTACTCATAGTAGGACTATGATGTATTGTTCATTAGAGAAATCAATAGTACTTAAGGAGTTAGATGTAACTACAGGGGGAAAATGGTAAATTGGCCCACCTGCACTTACGAGCGATTTGTGAAGGGTCATCGTACTGTTGATTGGTTATATTCGATGGACGTAGAAATATATCTGTAGTGCAAATAGTCCAACTGTCGGTCTTTATTGGAGTATCCGACAGTTAACAGATGGTGGATATCGTGATTAAAGAGTTTAGTCAGTTATTCACGTACCATTAGAGCTTCAAGCTACAGGTCCATAAGGTCTCCTTAATAGCTCAATGAATTCATGTTGAGAATCAATTTTTGGGTTAGTTTGAAGTATTCAAATTAACAAGAGGGAATTTGATTATATATGATATAATTATATTAATTAAATTATATGTGTTATAATTGATTTGATGTATTAGATACATTATTTGGAGGAATTAATATAAATATAATTTATATAAAATGCCATAAAGGAGGAAAAAAACTATGGTTTATATATTGCATAAGATGTGATATTAAAACTATAGGTTATGAATATAATATTTATTTATAATTAAATAAATTATGATATAATTGGTTTCAATTTTTTCTCCTAATAACCAACTTAGTGGGAAGTTGTAATCAGTTATGGTAACTAATAGATAAAATAAAAATAGGTTTCATTTTTTTCATAATCGAACGCGTATTAAAGAAAAAGCTATACGGTAGCTTGAAAGAGTAAACGATTGTGCATCGAGTTTTTCTATACAATAGTCGCTCCTTACTAAATGATTGAATATCCAAGTCTACATGATAGACTTCTATCTTCTCCCACTTACTCGATCATCTATCTGATCATTCAATTCCTCCTTCCCTCTACCAAATCCATATAGAGCCCACAACTCCTGGATTCTCACACCGAGATAACCAAGGTAGCCTCATGGTGGTGTCTTCTTACTGTTCGAGGGTCGAGGGTCGAGTGTTACTCGTTGCTATTCGAGGATATTACTGAGGAGTTGCATTCGTGCTGTTGAACGTGCGTGTTGTTTGATTGAAGAAGTATGAGAAAAAAAGGTTCTTCAAGGGTATGTTCACTCAATCTTCTGTATTTTCTTCTTGAAGCATGCTGTAGTTTAAAGTTTATGCATAACTATTGTTGTTTGATTGTAAATGTGTATATTCTTTCACAATGGGGTTTGGAACGATTTGCTTCCGTTCACTAGTTCTCTTTGTAAAGAGATCCTTCAATTGGTATCAGAGCCAGGCTGTTCTGATATTCCAAATTCCATTGATGCATTGAATTACATTTGTAGTCTTGGTGGGTTTTATGTTGTCTGCAATGCGATTAAACGTTAGATGTAGTTGTGGATGTGAATTGATGGATGTTTCAAGATGATTGCCTCTATTTGTTAAAGCTTCCTTTACATTTCAAGTTAATTTGTAAGGGCCCCTGTGTTTTTTGGCGTAATGACTTTGTTATCAAGTCTGTATTCAAAGTGTTTGAGTCTGTATGAGACGTTCGTGATGAAGCTTCAACACATGGAGATGTCGTTCACATTGAGGAAGAAGATCAAGGGTTGGTTGCATCGTGTAGCCTAGGCTAAACGATCATTTAGATTTGGCTACACGATCATGTAGAAAAGTTCTACTCGATCGTATAGTATTTGCTAAACGATCGCATGGTTGATGCTAACACGATCGAGTAAAGAGTTTACTCGGTCATGTTGTGTTGACTACTCGATCGCGTAGATGTTGAGGTAAACGATTGTTGAGTATATGATACTCGACACATGGTAGGCACACGCACTAAACGATTGAATAGGCCAGCATGCTTCATCGCATAGTCACTGGCTACTCGATCACTCGGTATGCGATACTTGATGCTTACTCCACGATCATTTGGATGATCATGTTTCATCGCATAGTTTTTGTCTACTTGATCTTTTAGGCATGCGTTACACGATGTGTATTGCACGATTGCGTGGCCTTCATGCTTTATTGCATAGTCATAGACACTCGATCCATGTTACATGATCTTTTATACTCATTCAGAGTTACTTGACGATCACAAGGAGCTGCTATACGATCAAAGGAACAAAGCTTCGCCCTGGCGGTTCAAGACCCGGTTCGCTTGTTTGAACCGGATGGCTCGCTGGATTTTGTAATAGATAACTTTTCTTTTCCGACTTTTGAGGCTAATCATCCTGGTCCATTGATTTTTATGAATGTACATGTGATGTATATTTAATTATAGTCCTAAAATATGCCATATAGTTTTAAAACCCACCATAGGTTATACATATGTTCATGCATCATCTTTATATTATAAGAGTTATAATAGAGTAGCTTGCATGATTGAATTACTTTAAAGCATGCTCATGTATCATATAATATAAGAGTTATAATATATACATGCATTAAGTATGTCCATGCATCATCTTTATATTATAAGTGTTATAGTATAAGGGTGTATGAAAGCATGTAAGCTTAGTTCACTACAAGTTATTAAGAGTTATATATAATAATGAATGAACGCTGCATGAAGCATGACACTTAGGTTAATTTATAAAAGTTATAAATACCTAGTCTAACCTAATAATATTGTTGGTTTTAGTTTTTTCTTTTTATAAGTGTTATAATAGAAATTAGAATTAAAATCAATAAGAAAAACATGCATGCAAACTTACTTTTAATCATGTTTTAAAAGAGTTTTAAAATTTGATTGAAATAGACCTAAGAACACGGTTCTAATGAGATTAGAAACATAAGTTTAATCTTTTAATCGGTTTAATAGGATTAAATTGACTAATAAAAGATTAAATATGTATCAAATCTATCTATAAGGGACCTTTTGTCTAAGGCGGGTTCATTCTAGGCTGGAATATTTAAGCTGACGGGAACGGAACATTCCTACCTGGGAACCTACCTAGAAAGGTGAATTAGATAAATTTGTTGCATGCATGCAAATTTGATGATAGTCTGTTAAAGTGTTTAATAAGACTTGATTCGAACTTGTTTAGTTATAAAAAACAAGAGTTGGTTTTGAGCAAATTGAACTCACACTTAGATAAAATCAGTAATCGAATTGTCTAAATTAATGAACCCGTTAGTAAAACATTCAGCGGGAGGTACTTGGGGTATATGATACTTCACTTAAACCTCTACACATTTCTCCCTAAATGATCACACCGTGAGATCTGTCCTCGACCTTGTGGCACCCTGGGAGTGTCCCCTTAAAGGATGGTGTTTGGGTAGGTCAATACCAAGGTAAATAGAGAGAATGTTCATAGTAAATGAGAGTGGGACGTGTGACAATATATCCCACGATCTCTCTCATTAGGTTGGATACGTTTTGTGCATCGCCTCGAGACACCCTGGGAATGTCCCCTAAAGAATGGCAGTATTTACATAATTCTTTATCTGATCTCCTAAAAAGGATAAGGTTGCTTTAGTCTCTTGTCCTAATCTGCTTTTTTCCCTATGGTGGGCGCATTAGGGCGGGACTTTAGGGCCTACAATGAGGGGTTACACTTACGCAAAATTGTTAATGTTGTTAACAAATTCTAGACCGAACAATGGTGACTATTAGTGTCAGTTACAAGAGTTGTTTCTGTCTAATGGTTGAGAACGTCTCATCCCAATGAAGGGACATTTGATGGTGACTTTTGTCCTGCCTCGCTGGGGCATCATTGCAAAATAGATGTCATTTCACTTAGGGTACAATAGAACTATTTTGCTAAAACCTAAATTGGTGTTAAACGTGGTAATGCAAGTAGACTTAATAAGTTTATTCTTATTTTCAGCAACTTTTAAATTATGGAAACCACTACTTTAACTCTTTTAGCCGTCGACAAACTATTGACGATAACTACGCTAGTTGGAAGAGCTTGATAAACACAATACTTATCATCGATGACCTCTGATTCGTCCTTACAAAGGAGTGTCCTCCTATTCCACTTCCTACTATTGGTCGAAACATTCAAGAATCATATGAGCGATGGACACAGACGAACGAGTAGGCCTAAGCGTACATCTTAGCCAACCTGAATGATGTCTTAGTCAAGAAGCATGAGCTCGTGGTCACTGCACGTGAGATCATGGAGTCCAGAAGGAAATGTTCGGACAACCATTCAGGTAACTCAAGCATGACGCTCTAAAGTGCATCTTTAACTCCAAAATGAAGAAGGGTACATTTGTTTGTGAACATGTTCTGAACATGATGGTCAACTTTAACGTGGCAAAGATGAACGGGGCTTGCATTGATGAGGGCAGCTAGGTTAGCATTATTCTAGAGACGTTGCCAAAAATCTTCCTACACTTCATAAGCAACATTGTTCTTAACAAGGTTGATTACACCCTTACAACTATCCTTAATGAGTTGCAGACATTCCAATCCTTGCTGAAAAGCAGGGAGAAAATAGTTGGTGAGGCAAATGTTGCTTCATCATTTAACAAGTTCCTCCGAGGTTCGACCTCAAGAACTAAGTCTGCACCTTCTTCTTCCGACACTAATAAGTGGAAGAAGAAGAAGGGTAGTAAGGGGAAGGGGAAGGCATCAACTAACCCACAACCTGCCATATACGACGAGCGCCGGTTGAAAAAGAAAAATATTTCTTCTGCAACCAGGATGGGCACTGGAAGCAAAACTGCCCACACTGGTTAAAGAAGAGAAAGAAGGAAAAAACCAAGAAAAAACAAGGTAAATATGATTTACTGATTTTGGAGACTTGTTTAGTGGAGAGTCATGATTCTACCTAGGTTATGAACTCTGAGGCCACTAATCATGTTTGTTCCTCTTCTCAGGGGATTAGATCCTGGTAGCAACTTGAGGCTGGTGAGATGACGATGTGAGTCAGCACCGGGCATGTCGTCTCAACTATGGCAGTCAGAGGCCTCCGGTTGGCTTTATAGAATAGGTTTATCATTTTAAATGATGTGTATGTAGTTCCCGAGATAAAGAGAAACTTAATTTTTGTAAAGTCCTTGCTTGAATGTAAACATTCTCTTAATTTTCAGTTAATAAAGTGTTTATTCTGAAAGATGGTATTGAGATATGTTACGCTTTACTGGAAAATAATTTGTATGTGCTAAGACCATGAGCAAAAAATTCCCTCCATAACACAAAGATGTTTACAACTTTCGTAACTCAAAATAAACGATTTAAAGTTTCTCCTAAAGAAAATGCCCAACTTTGGCACCTTTGTGCTATTGAACGTGCGTGCTGTTGGATCGAGGAAGTACGAGAAGAAAAGGTTCTTCAAGGGTATGTTCACTCGATCTTCTGTATTTTCTTCTTGAAGCATGCTATAATGTAAAGTTTATCCATAACTATTGTTGTTTGATTGTAAATATATATGTTCTTTCACAATGGGGTTTGGAACGATTTTCTTCCGCTCACTGGTTCTCTTTGTAAAGAGTTCCTTCATGTAAAACTTAAAAGAACCCAGTTAGAGGTCCTTGAGTGGAAGCAGATCGTTCCAATTTTTCAATTTTCACAACATATAGAATTTACAGTGGAAGAACAAAAATAATGCATTTAGTACAGAAATTACAGCATGCTCATAAACAAAATATAGAAGAATAAATTTGGGTTTGAAACCTTTACATTTGAAGACTAATCTTCAATAGAATTCCCTCGAACAATGAGTACTACCAAAATGGTTACCTCGATATTCTCTGGGATGATAATCCAGGAGTTATGGGCTCTGGCTATTGTGGATGAGAGGGATTTTAAGAGAGTAAAAGAGAGAAGGCAGAAGCGGATGAGATCTCAGAGACTTTTCTTTATTTATTTTCTCCGTCCTTTCTTTGTCTTCACACCAAAGGAAGAAAAAGCAGAAAACTAGCCACCCACTGTCACGTAATAGAGAGAAAGAGGGAGAGGGGGTTACAACTCCCTCAAAAAAAGAAATTAAATAATTTATATATTTAATAAATCACTTAATATAAAATATATGATAACCACTTTATCATATAAACTATATGTTATATCAAATATAACATATAACCTATAGCTTCTATATTGTATCAAATACAATATAATCTATGTTTCAATTCTCTCTCACCAATGCCTTTTAATATAAATCCATTTATATTAAATTTAATTGTATGAATCCAATTCATATAATTAATATTTGAATCATATTCAAATATTTATTTCCTCTCAAGTATACTTTATATTATAATGTATCAAATACATTATAGTAATTATATCATATATAATTAAAATTAAATTAATTATATCGTATATAATTAATTTCTTCAATTAATATGAATAATTTAAATTAATCCAAAAACTGATTCTCATTTATTCCCGTTGAGCTACCGAGGGGACCTCATGGACTTGTAGCTTGAAGCTCCAACGATATGTAAATAATTAATTAAACTTCTTTAATTAAATTATTCGCATCCGTTAACTGTCGAACACTCCACTAAAGACTGATAGCTGCACTCTTCGCATTACAGATATATTTTTGTATCCATTGGATATAACCAGACAACAATACAATGACCTTTCACAAATTGCTCGTAAGTACAGTAGGGCCAAAATTACCGTTTTGCACCTGTAGTTATATCTAACTCCTTAAGTACCACTGATTCCTCTAATGAAAAATAAATCATAGTTTAACTATGATCAAACCCCACTCGGGCCAGGAGATGGTGTGGCGCCACATTGTTCAAACCCCGAAATCAACCATTAAGGGAGTAATTTATCTACTTACCCCGATGTTGGAGAAGAAGTGAATTCCTTCTTGTGTAGCTATGTTCCCAGCTCTCTAATCAGACAAATCCCTAAAATGGTAGGCTTATTGAGTCCACGATCTGGCCACTCTCACCCATACAAATCAAAGGACCGCCTTCATAGGCAGGAGTTCACAACTCACTCAGGATTCAGGTCATGTTACCTATGGTCATCCTGGTCAAATATAAGTCTCTATTGTGAACGACAT
Organism: Benincasa hispida; assembly: GCF_027475165.1. Taxonomy (NCBI): domain Eukaryota; kingdom Viridiplantae; phylum Streptophyta; class Magnoliopsida; order Cucurbitales; family Cucurbitaceae; genus Benincasa; species Benincasa hispida. Next base: position 66,634,870 of record NC_143488.1, read on the forward strand.
TATATAATAAGACTAGATATTTCATGGTCCGATTTTATACAAACTCCTTTGTATATAATACCCTCGCTCACATTTTTCTACATGAATGATCAGGATCAAATTATTTGTAGCACTTTACAACAATTGTAACATCTATGCAGGGTCGTACTCGTAGTGTCACCAGGATAAAGTATCCAATCTTATCCATCTACTACAGACCATTTAGGTTATCAGTTAAACGTGATCCACCTTTATGTCTCTACATACATGTTTAAGCTACAATATAACCTTTGATACTAGTTTATTTGTTTGTGGTTAATGCAACTAAAAATTGAAATAAAACATCACAGATTTATTAAATAAATAAGATGTTTGTAGATATTTGTACATTTTACAATTACAAACTATAGAACTCTGCGAGATTTAGGGCATCAACCCCAACAGAACTAATATCAATTAATGAAAATAGAGTAAAAGTATTTAGAGTTTCTGACAATACTAAATCATCAAAGGATAAATTAACTTAAAACAGTCCAATTGTGTTAGGTGTTGAGTCCAATATGAAGGAATCAAATTCCTGTGAAAGCGTATAAACGCCTTGCATTTAGATATTCGTTTTTATGAAAACAAAAACAATAAAATAAAAAAAATGCATTTGTAGGATAAACATTCAAACAAAACATAAGCATGCTAGGAAAGAGGAAGAAAATGAGAAATGAAAACTCACCTTTGTAGACTTCTTTAGCTTTCCTCTTCCATCGTTATGGGTGATCTCGAACTTCTCCAAGAAGAAGGATACCACTAATAAAGCTACCTTGTTATTCTTTAGGATTCCAAAGAACTTGGAAGAGTGGTCTCCAAGAACTTTTGAGAGGAAAAGAGAAGAGAATTTCTAGAGAGAAGTTAGAGAGAAGGCGGAGGTTTGGAGGCTAGGAATTTCATGTGTAATAAAATCTCTTGCCCTAAATAGGCTATAAGGATATATTTATATGGAGAAGAGTTAACCCCTTCTCCAAGTATTTCGCTTTATACCCTTAGTGCTAATTAATTAAATAACCATATATTAAATTTCATTTAATATATACTTAATTAATTCTCATAAATATCATATATTTATACTAACCTTCAATCTCCATTATATTTCTTAATCAATTAATTAACCATTAATTAATCAGTTAAATAACTATATTAAATCATATCTAATGTGGAGTTAATTAACATATAAATATAACATATTTATATGTATACATCTCTTTATGAATCCAATTCATATAAATCTAATATTTGAATCTTATTCAAATATCTCTCTCACATACTTTAGATTATAGATCATATCTATATCTAACCATTATATATTAATCTTATTAATATTAAATTCTCTCATTTGATTTGAACAATTTAAATCTTTCTTCATTATTATCCTTTAATGAGCTAACAAGGACACCTTATGAACCTATAGATTAGAAGCTCTAATGATATGAGATTAATTGATTAAACTCATTTAGTCCAATTAATCAATATTCATTAACTACCGATCACTCTTGTAAAGATCGATAGTTGCACTCTTTGCACTATGGATATATTTTTATGTCCATGGATATAACCAATCAACAGAACGACGACCCTTCACAAGTGCTCATAACTATAGCTAGGTCAAAATACCATTTTACCCCTGCAGTTACATCTAACTATTTAAGTACTACTGATTCCTCTAATGAACAAATAGTTTATAGTCCAACTATAAACTAATACCTCTCGGGCCAATGAGAGGACCCAAAATTAATTAAATATAAATTTTATATTTTTAAATAAAATTTTTCATATCATCAAAATTAATTTTGAGATATTAAAAAACGACCATAATCTTAGAAATAGCAAATATAATTTTAACTATTTTAAATATTGTCAAAGAATCCAGGGAGGGGAAAAATTATTAATGTAGAAACTCTACATTATTGTCAAAGAATCTAACATTGCTGATAAAAAATGCAGTATAAGATGAGTACCGAATAATTTACCGATATACCTAATGCTCCACATTCAAGATCTTTAATTAAACTAAATATATTGCAATGTTTATATAAATAAAAGAAATCATTTATAGTCATTTTATTATTATTATTATTATTATTATTGTATTTTGAAGCTATCTATCGTTATCAATACATAGATTTCAGTTAGCAACATAATATTACTTCCAATTTCATACACATAGAATTATAGATAAACAATTTATTCATTCAACATCAAAATAATGCTTTGTTGATTTTGTAGATATCAATTCTTTGAATGAATTCAGTGGATCAGTAGTCATTTCAAGCACTTCAGCATTAGTTGCACCAAAAGCCAACAATCCAGCTAAAGAATCCATCCCAGCCATGTGAAAACTATATATACTATCATATCAACACCACCAGCTTCAAACTTGGTAGATATGCTAGGCAACCCTACACCAACCCCTATTAAAAATAAATTTTGTTAAAAAATGTCAAGTTACATAACCACATTAAAATAAGTCAGAACTAAAATATTAATTACTGAAATTGATTGTGCTTTCTTAACTTTTTCGTTTTACAACACGTAAAGCTGTAATTTCAAGTCCTTAGCTCATTTTTCTAATTTAGATAGTATGTGATTAGCAATATTTATTTAAGTATCACAGATGTTATCTAAATTGTCTTTGTATTGGTGGTTTTCTAGCTAAGGAATTCTACGAAAATGATGATTCTGCAAAATACTTTCATTATCAGGTTTTTCCTTCTGCAGTATTATTTGTCGATCCTTCTTTTTCAATGTGCAACTGCTTTGGAAGTTAGGATTACTCTTCTATGTATCTATTATGCATATTGAAAAGACATCTAGTCCTTCAGTTTGGTTGATCGGTTTTGTTTTCTAAGAGCACCATTGAATTATATAGTGGTGTATTCAATCGCAATTGCAGAAAGGAGAAAGAGCTGTGAATTGTTTGGAGACATACTTCAAGTTACTCACATCTTGTGTGACGAGATTCATTTGAGAACGGATTCTCAAGCTTGGGGGAGCTTAAGTTAATTGAGCAAAGGGGACTTTATTCTTAGGAGGAAAGATACAATTTAAGTGAGAATGAGTCTCATGACTTGAAGGGAGCTAAGTCTTATAGAGAGGGAGTCTTGGTCTTAGGAGGAGCCGAAGACATTCTTCACCGATACTATAGCTTAGAGGGAGCCTAAGTTGCCGTGAGAGGGAGTCTCACACCTAAGAGGAACCCAGGTGATTGGTTGAGTGATAGAGTTATACAAGAGTCACTATAATAGAGTAATTATTACAAATAAGTACTACGTTGTAATTGCTTATCATTGATATTAGTGAAGCTATCTTTCCTGGACAAGCTACTCCCAGACATAAGTGGTTTACACCGAATTGGGTTACCAATCTCTGATGTTCATTATTTTTGGTAACTGTTTTGTGGAATATTGTAATATTATAGGTAACATCGTTAACGTGCAGTAGACACCTCCTTACATTTTTCACTTATTAATTTAAAATACTTAAATTTATCTACAACACATGTCTAATAACTAAAATCTCATAGTACTCAAATGTTAAATACTAAATAATGATGATATTTATTGCAAATTTAAAATGAAGAAAACATTCCTAAACAAACAATATTAAAAATTCACAAATTCATCAGTTCTAATATATATATATACACATACATACATACATACATATACATATACATATGTACACATGCAAATTTTTCTTAATTCAATCCGAGATCTAACCCAACCCAACAAAATAGAAAAGTTTAACCCAAACCAACCCTTATAGTTTGGGTTGGGTAGTTCGAGTTATTCCAATTGTCAAGTGATTTGAATACCTGACAAACTATTAGTCCTAATGGAGAGAGAGAAAATAAGGAGTGGGCCTTGGAAGCAATACAGTATGGTTTAATGTTCTAATTAAGAATTTTTGGATTTCATTATCCTTCATTATTTATCCAAAAGTATATATTATGATTTTAAAGGTTTGATTAAACTTTACAATCAACTAAAAATGCTTAGTTTACATGCATAAACTTAGATGAGTTTAAACATTTCCTATTTTTTTAGAATTAAAGTTCAAATCTAGTTGTATATTGTAACTAAAGCAGGTTTGGAAATGTTTTTTAAATTGTCAAAATCACTTTTATCATTTTTAAAAGGGAAGTTTTTATCAATAAAAAAATTCTAAAAATATTTACAATTTATAGCAAAAGTTCCAAAAGTACTTTGTATTTTTTAAACTTTTTACTATAAAGTGTAAATATTTTTAAAAAGATCCTTTTTTAAATCATTATAAAATATCATTTTAATCACTTAAAATTAATTAAATATAAAATTTTATACTTTTAAAAGAAATTTTCATATCATCAAAATTAATTTTGAGATATTAAAAACTTACCGTGAGGTTAGAAATAGCAAATGTGATAGCTCCAAATTGAAGTAAAATTTGTAGGAACCCATTGAAATTAGCCCAATCAATGAAGGCTAAAGTTTTTGTTTACCCAATCCTTTATTATTGTAGCTAAATCTGAATTTGTTTGCCACGTTTATTACTGTTATATTATTTATATTATTTATTAACTATTACCTATAACATCGCTGTCCTATTATATCTAGCTATTTAAATATTTATTTTTATAGTTGTGCACGTGTGCTTTACTTAGTGACTAAGATATATGATTTAAATTTTCATTACGTGGTTGAACTAAATTAAGAAAAAACATACCCTTAAGCTATATTGTTATTTAGTAAATAAATTTGAGCAAAACTGTTTTTTTTTAAAAGGAAAAAAAAAAAAAAAACAAGAGTTATATTCTTAACCAACCAAGTAAAACAATAACTGTTTTTTCTCCTTTAGATGGAATTATAAGATTTTTCTTTTTCGGAAAAAGAAAATGTTTAGATGTTACATGGACTATTTTTTATTTTTTTTAAATTTATTTTGTTATATATTTTTCTTTATGGTAAAAGAACACGAGCATGGAATTAGGTACAATCAGATTTTCGAAAATGAAATACTTTTTCCAAAAAAGAAAATTACAATAGTTTTCTAGTATGAAATAAATAAATTTAATATGATTTCAAGTTTTAGAAGAAAAAAAAAAAGAAACAACAATCTGAAAGGATAGAAACTGAATGCATGATATGATCACAACTATTCTATTATAGAGATTGTTTGGATGTCGAGTTAAGTTTATATATTTCTGGAGTTTATATATCTGTGTGATTCACATGTTTGTGTTTGAGGTGTAGAGACTATTTTTTTCTAAGCTAATAAGTCTAATTTTAGGTGCTGAGTTAAGTTCATATATCAGAGTATATGGTACAATTTTTTTTGTCATAAATAATATACTTTTTGGGTGACTTTTATTTAGAAAAAAAAAAACTTTATTCAATAATTCTATATCTAACCTTGAGAATTTTGAAAAATGGGATTTAGGATTTACTTTTATGCATTTAACATCAACACTCAATAGGGTTGATATCAATATTAATTAATTAATTAGACTAATTTAAGAACTAAGAAGAAGAAAAAAAGAGAAAGAAACTAGGCTTCTTTCGACAATTAAATTCCATTTCATTAAACCAAATAGAGAGGGGAACATTGTAATGATAAACCTCCAAAAGTCGGGAAAAGAATTAAAGGATAAAAAATAGAGTTATTAATTGCATAATGAGAGCAAACAAGCATTACACACAAACCTAATATCAAAAAAGAAAATATAAAATTATGAAATCAACTTCACATTCTCTCGACTAACTCTCTTCGTAAGAAATCTATCTCAAGTATAAAAAGAGATTCAAACCTTTATTTTTACACATAACATATAGAGAAAAGAGAGAAAAGCAAGAGATTATCTTGTAAGAAGGGTTTGTTTTGTTTCTCTTTACCTTTCTTTTCATTCAAGCTCAGTGACGTGTCCAAGTGAGGTTCCACGAATCCACATCTGTCCTCCACCTTTGGGTTGTTTTTGTTTTGGGTCTCAGTGCAGATATTCAAATGTATTTATGCTATATCATGTATAAGATATGAGTGTATTAAACATAAACTAGAAAATACTTGAAGTGTGATATAACTATATCAATATTATTTCTAATATCAATCAATATACAAAATGTATCATCAATATATCTAATAGCAATCATGAACTTTAACTGTGTGGGACATTTTAGACATTTGTTATTTCAATTGAGTTGGACTTGTTAATTTGGTTATTTCTGCAAGCTTAGAGTTGTTGAGTTACAAACTTAATTTTTATATCGTGTATTGACTTTATAGACATTTTTTTTTTTTAGAATAGGTAATATTATTATACAATAACAAGGGGGATCCCACAGCCCGGGATCAAGGTATCAAAGCATCAAAGCACAAGCAAAGACAGTGTAACAAAACCCAAAACAAATCCTACAAGATAAGATCAGAACAAAACCAACACAAAAATACAAACTCGCAAACCACCAGAGAGAGAGTCAGAGAAAAGAAACCAAAACCCCACAAACAAGGGACAACAACAAAACAAAGAACAACGGAAAGTACAATAAGAAAAAAACATTTGTAAACACACTATATAAGACCAAGAAGATCAACCCGCCAGGAAGAAGTACAAGCACACTATATAAGACCAAGAAGATCAACCCGCCAGGAAGAAGTACAAGCACGAATCGTAAAGACCATAAGGTGAACCAGAGCTAACACCGACCTCGGTCTACTTCCATGTAGTCGCCAATTACGTTCTTGCAAGATGTAGTATATAGAAACACACCAGAATACACGGAATAACTTACTACGCACCCCCTTACCCGACCCCACTCGACACAACCAACTCAACTCCACATCCCAACCCACCACCCAATGCGACGAGCCCAATTGATGCAACACACCAGACCACACCTCTCTCCCAAACCCACACTAAAAAAATAAATGATCTTGTGATTCCATACCTCCCCTGCATAAAAGGCACCCCTTCTCTGAAACACACCTCAACCACTATAAGAAAAAGGAGTTCTCCCGATGCTGAAATAGAGCGTCGGGAGTTAGGTCGTCGAGAGAGACGGTCTCTCACAATGAAGTAAAGGTGCGTCGGGAGTTCCCGTAAAGGTGCGTCGGGAGTTTCCGGGAAACTTCCAACGCATGAAACCGGCATCGGGAGAGGAACTCCTGACAATTAAAAGAGGCGTCAGGAGTTTCCCGGGCAACTCTCGACACCAGTGTCGACCAGGAGTTCTCGGGAACTCCCGACGGATCTCCTGACACCCGTCGAGTGGCGTCGGGAGAGGGGTCTGGTTTAAACCAAACCTCTTCTTCTTCCCCACTCCCCCCTTTTTTCCCCACTTTTCATAAAACCCTAACCCCAATCTCCCCCTCCCCTCCCACAATCGCCGCCGCCCCTCTTTTCTTCCTCTCCCTCTCAAATTTTCCTCCCTTCTCCCATTTTCCTCATTTTTCTTCACCATTCTCCCTCCCTCTCCCCATTTTCCCATCCTTTTACACTTTACCTCCCATTTTCTCCATTTTTCCCATCCAATTTTTCTTCCATTTCTCCCTTTTCTTCCATCCTTTTACACTTTCCAATTTTTCCACCAACTCTTTTCCCTCCCTTTCCCATTTTTCTCTCATTTTCCCCTCACTTTTAATCTTTTTTCGTTCGCCAGCGATTCTCCCTTCGGTCAGCAGCTGCAATCAACTGCCCGTCGCTGCCATCGTCTCCTTTCGATAATTTTCTCATTTTATTTTATTTTTTATATTTACTTAAATCATATGTGAAATGCACATTAAAATGTATTTCAATATTGTATTCGCTTTTGTTAATTCTCTGAAATTGTTGAACAAATCATACCCATTAATATTATGCCCATTAAAATCTTCTCTGATTTTTTTTTTTGTACAAATCATGCCCATTAATATCTCGTCAATTTTGCAGAATATATTATTTGTTTTACAATTCTCTGAAATTGTTGAGAGTCATTTAATAACGAACATGTCATATGATGTTGGTTATTTGGAGCCTAAGCATATATGATTTAATATTTCGAAGATGTTGAATAAATGAAAAGCCTATATTAATCTAAAAAATATAAAATAAATCTTTAAACCTCCAATTTGGTACTTAACACATTTAATATTATAAAAAAATTTAAAGAATTTACTAGACATAAAACTAAATTTTGTGTCTAATAGAAATAGGACGTGTTGACCTATTTAGGAAAACACACTCTAAAGGTGGCAAGTTTGTGAACGAGGCAGCTGAAAATGCACATGTTACATTTTTTGCTTTACTATCGTGTTTTTTTTTTTTTACTTTTAACTTTAGTCGCTCGTTCTTACCCATTTAATTATTATGTCTAGCATCAAATGTTAGAATTACAATCCAGCCTCATTGTAGAAGGTTCTTAACTACTAACAGGGGATGAAATCTGTGAGACGGTTTTGGGTAGACGACCCAGATATTCAAAAGGTCTAGGTTGGAGCCCTAAGCCTAGTCAAGAAGGAATAGCATCTCATCAAGCTCGTCATCTACTCAAGGAACAGAGGCGGGAATGGAGGAATTGAGAGTCAATTTCCAACAGTCTCAGTCGAGGATTAAGGAACTTGAAGAGGTTCAGAAAAAAAATGCAAGAGGATCATGCAAGACAAATGGAAGAAATGAAAAAAATGATTGAAGACATGGTACGATCACATAAAGGAGACCCATCAAATTAGGTATGATTACTACATTATTTAGTTGTCTAATGTGTTGCTATCCTACAGTTATGGTAGCCAAACAACTGGATTTTGATGTGTTTTTTGTTGGCTATCTTGTATATTTATGAATGTTTACGAAGTTTAATGTGTTGTGGTTGGGGGGGCGGGGGGAGGTTGAGCTTGAGTTAAACCATTTTGGGGACAAATTTGAGTTTTATGTGTGTTGGTCATTGTTTACTCGTTTTATATGTTTTTTATATTCGGGAGGTTCCATGATTGTCGTGGGGGGTGGGTAGAGTTTCATTACACCCGTCTTGTCCTTGAAATTGACTATCTTGTGTATTTATGAATGTTTACGAAGTTTAATGTGTTGTGGTGGGGGAGTTGAGATAAACCATTTTGGGGACGAATTTGAGTTTTATGTGTGTTGGTCATTGTTTACTCGTTTTGTGTGTTTTTTATGTTTGGGAGGTTCCATGTTTGTCGTGGGGGTAGGTAGAGTTTCATTACACCCATCTTGTCCTTGAAATTGGCTATCTTGTGTATTTATGAATGTTTACGAAGTTTAATGTGTTGTGTTGTGTTGTGGTGGGGGGGGGGGGTCATTGTTTACTTGTTTTGTGTGTTTTTTATGTTCGAGAGGTTCCATGTTTATCGTGGGGGGTGGGTAGAGTTTCATTACACCCGTTTTGTCCTTAAACTTGGTTATCCTGTGTATTTATGAATGCTTACGAAGTTTAATGTGTTATGGGGGGAGAGGGGGGTTGAGATAAACCATTTTGGGGACAAAGTTGAGTTTTATGTGTGTTGGTCATTCTTGAGACGTTTTGTGTGTTTTTAATGTTCGGGAGGTTATATGTTTGTCATGGGGGGTGGGTAGAGTTTCATTACCACTCGTATTGAAGTTTGAACGTGTTGTGGATGTTCATCGATATAACATTTCAATGTTTTTATTTTATTGTAGAATGCTATTCGGAGATGAGCTGGGACAATTGTTGAAGAGGTTGTGTTCGAGAAATGTTCTAGATGTTGTTTTGATTTTACTTCTTTTATTTATTTGTGATATGAATGTTTATCGACTTCTTTAGATATTGTAATTTTTTATTTACTTGTTATAATATGAACTTCATTTTCGTTTTTTAGTTATGTGAATCTTTATTTGGTTTAATATGTTTTACAGGTTTTCAGATCAAATTTTAAAAAATTACAAACGATATATTAAATTTTAATACTCCCCACGTATATAGGATCTCTCGACACACTTTAAAACGACATCGGAAGTTATGGGGGAACTCCCAATGCATACATGGTGCGTCGGGAGTTTCCGAAACTACCGACACCGTATATTAGGCGTCGGCAGTTCTCAGAACTCCTGACACACTATATATGCGTCGGGAGTTCCCCCATAACTCCCGACGCCGTTTAAAAGTGAGTCGGGAGATCCTCTCTCGACGGGTTTCTCCCGACCAAACTCTCGACAACCATTTATGCGTTAGGAGAGCCTCTCCCGACGATTTTTCCACACTTTCCCGACGAAATGTGACGTTGGGAGAAGTCAGATTTTTTATAGTGAACTCCTCAACCAATCCTGCGTACCTAACCTGTCTCTCACAGCTAACCACGCAGAAGAAGCAACGCGAAATACCACCCCCCCCCCTCCCCCACAAAATACTAGCCCAAGACACCCTAGGACGATGAGGGCGCAAACTCTCCCACGCACTAACAATAGAAAATCGACCACTCACATCCTGCACTCACACCCAATAATCTTCCCCCTCACCCTAGGCTCCACTCCTTGTATAAGACCCCAAATCTCAAGAAGCTTCCAAGACACTGTAGGCCAACTCCAACCTCCCTCACCATCCATGAATTTCGACAACCACGCCTCCAACCTCCCTCACCATCCATGAATTTCGACAACCACGCCTTCAAACTACTCTCTGCATTATAAACCATCGTAGGCCCATATGAATCCAAAATCGCACCCCCCAGCCGCCAAGGATCCCACCAAATAAAATAAGACTGATCATCGCCAACCATCAAATGAACAAAATGTTTGAATTTATCTCTATTTCGCAAGATTGTCCTCAAGCACCAAGACCTCCCAACCTTACTTCGAACAACCCACAAAGACCGCCTACGCAAAACATAAGCCTCCACCCATGCCACCCATAATGAACTCGATTTAATTAAGAGAAGCAAGAGCAGTTTCATAGTAGTAGTCTGGTTCCAAGAGGCCACATGCTTCACATCCAACCCCCCCTGCCCAATGGCAAGCACACCTCATCCCAGCAACCCGTGCACCACTCCGACTTACTGCACTACACTTCCATAAATAACTACGTAACAGAAGATCAACCTCATGAGTTACACACGCAGGCAACACGAAGATGCTACACCAAAACACCTGAAAGGATTATAAGACAAACTTAACAAGCTGTAACCTCCCCGTAAAGGAGAGGGATCGTGCTGCCCAATTTCTAATACAAACTGTAATCCTCTAAATCAAAGGAGCACAATCCCCAGCCCTCAATCGACCCGCCAATAAAGGTAAACTCAGGTACCTAACAGGCAACAAACCAAAAGAGAAACCCATAAACGCAGCTAGTTCCTTCGCCTCCCCAGACTCCACACCCGCAATAAACATGGAACTCTTTCCAACGTTAGTAACTAACCCAGACAACCCTGCAAAATCTGTCAGGACCTACCTCACAAACTCCAAAGAATCTCTCTCAGCTACAGAAAATCATTAAATCGTCTGCAAAAACCAAATGAGTCAAGCCCACACGTTCACACCGATCATAGAACCTAAACCACACAGGAGGATTATTCAACAACCTAGACAAGACCTCCATCACCATCACAAACAGACAAGAAGACAATGGATCCCCTTGCCTCAACCCTTTCCTACCAGGAAAAAACTCTCAAGGGAACCATTAACCATCACAGAGAACATAGCCGAAGTAACACCAGCCCTTACCCAACTAACAAACTGAAGGGGCATACCTATAGCTAGCAACACACCAAACAGAAAATCCCAATTGACCGAATCATACATCTTTTGAAGGTCTACCTTCAACATACAACGTGGCTTCCCTCTATCTTCCTTATAGCCCTCACAAGCTTCTGACACAATAATATGTTTTTGAAAATCGACCTACTCGAAACAAACGCAGATTGATTATCACTGATGAAAGCAGCCAACCACAACCACAATCTCTCAGCTAAGATCCTCGAGATACACTTATACACAACATTGCAACAAGAAATAGGATGAAACTCCCCCATACATTCAGCTTCCCACCTATTTGGGATAAGAGTGATGACAGTAGAATTAACTCAACTAGACAGGTAACATGACTAAAAAAAATTCAGCACAGCATCATAGAAATCATCCCCAACCACATTTCAAGCAACTCTTTGAAAATAAACCGAAAACCCATCAGGCCCAGGAGCCTTTCCAGACTTCATCGAGAATAAATCCTTCTTAATCTCATCCCGACTCACTGGGCGACCAAGCGCCTCCACCCCCTCCTCGAACCAGCTGAATTGCACAATATCCCCAATTCGAGCAGTAAGATCCCTATACCTTACTAGCTGAGACCCTAAACAACCCCGAAAGAAATCTACTGCCACCTTGTCATGCACCGTCTGGCGAGTCCCCTTAGCATCCACGACCGTAAATAAACCACTGCAGCTACGTCGAGAATGAACACAACGATGAAAGAAAGTTATGTTCATATCACCTAACTCCAGTCACCTCACCCTGGCCTTCTATCAGGGCGACGCCTCCTTCAATCTCACCACTGACCAAAACAACTCAGTGGCCCAAGCTGCCTCTGCACACACCGACTCTGAAGCAGGATCCCTTTCTACCTTCGCCTGAGCAACTTCTATAACCTGCCTTGTCAGACCCCCTTCCTAGCCTTAGAAGAGAGCATGAAGACATACTAGTACCATTCTAAGACAATATTTTTAGTTTAACATTTCCTTTTCATCTATTAAAAGCCTTAACATGTTTACAATACCCATCTAAATTTCATACATGTAGCTACATTTTTCTATACTTTTCTATTACATCATCCGAGCCATGTCTTGAGAAATTACCAAGTCTTGGTGTTTGATGGTTGTAGACTCTTCTCTAAACGCTCCGCTTTGCAACCTGGGGGAGGGGGGAGGGGAACGGGTGGAAATAGAAGAAAACATTTGGAAAAATATTAGCTAATAAGCCCAATGAGTGGTGCCTTTTAAAGTAACAATAGCTTTAATTTCAAAACATATTTTGGGGAAGTCAATCACATAATCACAATTTCATTATAGTCTATGCATGGTTACATGTAAGCCTACTCAATCATTATCCTCCTACCACATGCTATACTTGGCATGTTCACATCAAGCATATATTAACATTCACATCATGCATTTATTAACAATCATAACAACTTTTCATGGAAACTTTCCTATATCCCATTTTCCCGCCAATGTGCATATCGACAACTATTTTTCCGCTAGCTATGCTTAGGTATCTTGACTATATTTCCCGCCGGTTGTCACAGACTATCATTTCCTGCTGACCGAAGCCGACTATATTTTTCCGCCCGATCGAAGCCGACTATATTTTCCCGCCAAGTACCATTTTTAAGCATGCTAACCATGTATTTCGGGTATAATCTTAGTTTCCATAGTGATTACACAAACAAAATCATGGCAAGCAAAATACGTTATAATCATGCATCTTGTACATACCTACGCATTTATTCATATAGCAATGCATAAATCTTAATAACCACTCACCGTTAGCAAGATTTTCTACTGAAACTACTTTGAGAGTATCTTCCTAAAATTTCCTCCATATCAATGAAAATTTCTCAATTAATACTGTTATATCAATAATTAATGCTAAAATAGCCAAAATACCTTTATATATTAAAGTACCCACTTACCCTACTCAAAACTTAGACAAAATCTCAAAATCAGCCCCTTTAGAGGTTATTTTATTCGTGGTGAGCGTAAGGAGTCTGGCAGGCAGCTGGGGCGTTCAGCCTTGCGCAGAGAGTGCATGTGCTGCGTCGCATGATTGGCTACAGCGTTGGACTGGCGTGCGTTATGCTGCAGTGTCATGGTTGACGCGTTGGCTAGTGCGAGGTGCTCGCTGCTTTGCGATGGATGGACACAGTGTTGGTTAGGCGTAAGGCACGCGCTGCGTCTGCGATGGATGCGTTGGCCGGCTGAGCTTGTGTGTCCATACTAGATTCGCAACTTCAACTCCTTCGGACCCTAATTATTTTTGCAGCCTTAATACTCAAACTTAATACTCTAAATAAGCTCTTAACACTGAGGTTTTGGTGATGGCATGAATGAACTGTTCTCGCCCAACCCCTCTATTTATAGCCATCTCAAGCTCACCCTCTTGTGACAACTCAACCTACATCTGTCCCTTTTTAAGGCTACCAACACTAAGCCTATTCCAACCATGCTATGAGTTGTTTTAACCTTAATTTGCCAGCCAAATTTCTTACTTTGCATGCAACCTTCTTCTTCCACCTTCTACTTAGAGTGATAAGACTATTTTTGCATGTAACCTCCTTCTTCCACCTCCTACTTAGAGTGATAGGAGTACTTTTGTATGAGCCTCCTTTTGCCACCTCATTCACTTAATACTTAAGGATGTTTATCTATATAATTTGATAAGCTTATGGACGCATCTCTTGAATGATGACAACTCCTCTTGAGGTTCTTTTCCCATTGGTCAGCCTTCCTTTTGTCCATGTGCCCATACATCTATTAACTATCGCCTAAAGTGGTAATAACCATCGCATGTTAAATGACAACGACGCATAGCCTTTGCCATGGATGCATTCCTTCGGCCAACAGCGCGTACTTCCTTTGCCGCAAGCCCCTTCGCCGCACGCCTTGATTTTCATCGATGCCTAAGCGCTTGGCAACATCGAATTACCATGGCCGCATTATGGACGTATGCCACCGACGCATGAACATGTGGAATAGGCGCTGGGCATCGCTCGCAGGGCTCGTTCGGCTGCATGGGCACTTGACAGGGCGCTCGACGCATGGCCGCTCGGCAGGGCACTTGATGCATAGGCTGGGCGCTTGACATGGACGCTCGACGCATGGGTTGGGTGTTTGGCAGAGGCGCTTGGCATGGGCGTTCGACGCATAGGCTGGGCGCCTGGCATGGCCGCTCGATGCATGGTTGGGGCACTTGGCATAACCGTTCGATGCATGCTTCCAACGCATGCCTTGCCCACGTCCTTGCCTACCCTTGCGTCCGTATGCCTTGTGCATACCCTTGCATTAGCTGCTCATGCATGCAAGCCCACAGCCATTGCCTCTTATATTCAACGGTTAGCGCGACATAAAGCCAGCCTCCCACACATCCTTAGGCCAGCTATCCATGCATCCCTTGCATTTAGTGTGCTTAGGCTCTCCACATGCGTTGGTCGTATTTCCAAACACTTGTTTCTCTTGGCCACATTTTGATCCTCTTTATTTTCATATAACTTAGTACTAACGCTTTCACCATTTTATCTTACTCTAATGTCTACTCTTTTTAGTAATATTTCCTTACTACTTAGGATTTTTCCTTCTCTTAATAACCTTCCACCTTAGATTTGGTGTTAGGGTCTTACATGCCTAATCGCCCTCACCTCATCAGCTAACACAGAGATACGCCTCCCAAACAAAGCATGTAAAACTCTTTTCACTGCCTTCAAATTTCGCACAAAGCTAACCATAGGGGACACATCCTCAAACCTTCTCCGCACTGACCTGATAGTATCAATAAAACCTTTAGCCTCCACCCAATTAAAAAAATAACAAAAAATGAGAGGCGGCCTACTCCTCGTCTCCCTTATGGACACCAGAAGAGGGCTTTGATCAGAAATTTCCCACTGACCAACCCTAAACTCCGAATACGAAAAAACTACCTTCCACGTCTCATTAGACAAGCAACGATCCAAGCGGAGCAAGATACCATTGTCCTGAATTTTACTAGTCCAAGTAAACCAGTTACCTGTCACACCCAACTCAACCAGATTCACCTCCAATAATGCCCCATCAAACTCCTCCATCTCCCTCAAGCTAGGACAACCACCAAAATCCTCCGAACTACTACAAATAGCATTAAAATCTCCTAAAACAACTTCAGGTAGTTGCCACGAGACACACACATCCATCAGTTGAGACCACAAGTTCCTCCTCTCGTTCACGTGATTAGAGGCATATACAACACCTATATGTATCCTAGCAGTAGATACAATATCCACTAAGGTTCCATAAATGAATTGATCCCCACTGACATCAATAGAAAACTCATAGACACTCTTTTGCCACATCACCCAGATCCTCCCAACTCCTCGCACACTATAGCTACACACACAACTCCACGCATCACCAAACCTACCCATCACCATACCAAAATTTTCACGCCGAACCCTCGTCTCAAGCAAGTAGCAGAAAGTAACAGAGGATGAAGCCATAAAGTCAGCCACCACCCTACATTTAACAGGGTCGTTCAACCCCTTAACATTCCAAGAACACCAAATCATGGACCTTGCAACAGATCACACCTACCACCTTCCACTGGGCCTTTATCCGAACTCTCGAACATCTCATCCATAACAGACAATGGATCAAGATTTTCCTGCACTAGAGCCAAAGCCCACGAGTTTCCTCCCTCATCACACAAAATATCAAACTTATTGCGATCATCAACATGCTTTACAAACCCCGTAAGTTCTAGGGGACCCATATACTGCTCTGTTCCTCACGGGCACCGAGTCCGGTGACCCACTGCCACCCCTATGGCCTACACCTTCTCTATCCTGCCTACGACAACTGACCATAGTAAACTTTTCAACACTCCCCACACCCTTACTCCCAACCATTAGGCTATCTCTCTTTTCACCAATACCCCCCCTCCTACCCCTTCCTCACACTCTCAATACCTCCATTCTTCCCCAAACACCCCTCATTAACCACCACAATACACAACTTCTGACTCTTTTCCACACCCTATTTCTCACACGCAGCCCCAGTATGCCCAAAGGATCCACAAGCACACCTACGAGGTTTTCACTCACACACTACTGGAATAATAAACTCCTGACCCCGCATTTTAACAGTGACTGAAGGGGGCATTAACGAATTACCATCCACCTGAACACAAATCCTCGCATACGATAACCGCCACGGCTCTCTTGTTGCAACATCAAAAGAGATAGGTTTACCCATGACACTAGCTAACACTGTCAAACCCCTATCCGTCCACAACTCTAGAAGAAAACGCTCCAGTTTAATCCAGATAGGAACAAAATAAAAAATAAAGGTTTCAGAAACAATACTTAGGGACCACTATCGTAATAAGATGGGTTTTCCATCAAGTGCCACGGACCATTCTCCAGCACCTAATCCCTTGACTCTACCTTTTAAAATTTAAAGATAATCAAATCGTTCTCCAACAAGGTAATAGTTGGCATCTCTAGCACCCGCAAATTCTCTGAATAATTCGACAAATAACAGTATACAGGAGTTTGGCATCCACAAACTGACCAACCAAAGATTTCTCCCACAGAAAAACACCCTCTTCAATAATTTCCTCATAGGGTTCAAAATAACCTTATCATTTTCAACCACTGGGGGAATGAACTCTAAATTTTCCCTCAACTTCGACCCAAAAAGGGCCGCCCAAGAATTATCCCCTTTCACGCCGTTACCAGAACCACCAGAAACACCCCCTTCCTCAAACATGACCGACTTAGGACCAAACCCCCTAGCTAAATCAGTTTTGGGAACTGACTCCTCCCGAACACGAAGATCCCGTGTGTCTACCGAGCAACCCTCACTACCAAAAGGCTCAGCCCATGAAACCCCCTCCCTACCTGAATTCTACCCCCCCGAGCCTCCCACTCTGGCCCAACACCATGCGACCCACCCACCAAAACTCTCACTCCTTTTGACTCTTTTCCCAACTCCCCAGAACCGGATCAATCGCTTCAACTCCGTTCACCCCAATTCCATCAAGACTCAACCCAATACCCCTCACAACCCAGTTTTCATCTGAGCCCCCAACACCCTCAAGGCTCCAAGACACACCCTTTAAACTCTGGTCCCCAACTCCACAAGAGCCCAAACTCCCCTGCCCATCAACTGACCCAAAACCCAACCCACCCAAATCAACACTCACAACCCGACTTACTACCGAATCTAGGTTAGGTGACAATGACTTCCCTTTAATCGCCTCCGGAACACTCACTGTCGACCTCCCTAGCCCTACTTTGTCAATACTCCTTGTACCAAACCCGTCACCCTCCTCAGAACGACCGTCAGACAACCCTAAATCCTTCACCTCCGAAGAACGAACATCCAAACCCAAATCAATCTCCGGTCTAAGCAGACGAAAGGGTTGCCGAGTAACTCAACCTACATTCTTCTCCTTCAATCTTAAAGGCAATCGCTTATGCACCATCGTCACCCGCTTCCACCATGGTTAACCCGCACCTCAATACCTCCAAAAGCACGAACAAATACCTCGGATCAGAACAACTGCGAGCACGCCAAACAAACCGAACCAGCACCTCGGACCAACCACCTCGACTTGAAACACCTTGGATGAAATAGCAGCGACCGATCAGACAAACTGATGAACGGCGGAACGAACCACCAGCGGTGAAGAAACGGATTGGACGACCTGAGGCGGTAAAGAAACCGAGCTGGAGATGACGGACGAACTATCGAATTGGATCGGTGAAGAAACTGGCGTCGGAATTGAACGAAACGCGAGAAACGGATGACCTACCACCTACGAACAGACCACCTATGACAAAACCCATCAGTGGCCAAGCATATAACATTGGTATATCAATAATATATCAATATTCATTAAAATAAATTATTAATATTTTGCTTCTATATCATTAAGATGGTTATCTAAAATGAATTATATCATAGTAGAATGATATTTTTTACTTTTAACTTTTAATGAAGGTTGGGCCATTATTTTGCTAGATTTGCAAAAGGAAAAAAAAAAAAAGTAGAGACATGCCTGCAAATTTTATTTTCTTTTTTCCTATGCCCTATATTTAAAGGTGATTCTACCCATTAGAGATATGCTTTTTTTTCTAACATAGTTGGAAGATTTTCATTATTCACTTTTAAGGTCTTTTTTTTCTTTCATAAGTTGTCTGTTTATTGAAAAATAGATTTTAAATTAACCCAATATGTTAAAGTGTTTTTTTTAAGGAAAAAAAAAAAGTCACTTTTGATCATCTAAAATCATTTAAGAAGTTATATTAAACATTTTTTAAAATAAATTAAAACCTAATTAACGTAAGAGAAACTATTTATTTTCTTTAAGAAAGAAAAAAAAAATTAT
The DNA here is from genome assembly GCF_027475165.1 of Benincasa hispida. Classification (NCBI taxonomy): domain Eukaryota; kingdom Viridiplantae; phylum Streptophyta; class Magnoliopsida; order Cucurbitales; family Cucurbitaceae; genus Benincasa; species Benincasa hispida. The sequence goes on from NC_143488.1 coordinate 66,653,948, forward strand.
TTTAATCTCTTACATAAGATGAGATTGTTTTGATCATTTTTTTTAAGAAAAGAAGAAAAAAAGAAACGAAAACTCAACTTGACCATATTGAACATAATTTGTTTTGTAGAAAATTACTATGGATTGTTACACTCAACTTGATCATACTCTCTCTTACATAAGATGAACCTAATTAATCTAAGAGAAACTATTTATTTAACATTTTGTGGTTCGTAGAAAATTACAATAGATTATTACATAAAAATGAGATATTTTTTTTATATTTTCCACATATTCTTAAAAAGATATTTGGGTCACATGAAGGGGATAAAAATGCCATTAAACATGTTTCTTTATCTTAAAAAAAATATCGTTGAATTTGTACCCTAAAGCCTCATAACTAGTTTGTTATTTAATAATTATTTAATTTGATTACTTTAATGCAATATTAAATTATCTGTTATAGTAAAAATCCAAGGTTATTAGATATATTCTTGAACAATATGCGGATGACATATGAGTGGATCATATTCAAGAATCAATCTCGTTAAAAGTCTATAATATATGGATAAGGTTGAGTGTTGAGTGTCTTATCTTGGTGACGCAATGGATACTACTCACTTTATAATCGTTACAAATGATTTGATCTAAATCGTTCATGTGAAAACATATGAGTGGAGGTATCCTATACAAAGAGTTTGTATAAGACTAGACTATGAAATATATAATTTTCCCTTATAAATCCGTTATGATAGCTTTTTATGGAATAAAAAAAATTCTATAGCTTCAAAAAAATTCCGTTATAAATACGAAATATATAATTTTTCTTTATAAATCCTTTATGGTATCCTTACTATAGCTTCAAAAAAATTCTATAATAGATCTTCTATAGTATTTTATGCAAAGTCGTGACAGTCCATGCTATATAAAAATCTAGGATTTTTTATAGCGTTTTTAAAATGCTATAAAATGTAAAACTTTTTTATAGCATTCAGTTACATGCTATAAAAATTCTTCTTTTTTAGCCATTGGTAAATGCTATGAAATGCTTGACTTCTCATAGCATTTTGCAAAAGCTATAATGACAAGTTTAAATAGCTAATTTGATCAAGTTTTAAATAGCTAATTTGATCTTTGTAAAATGAAAGATAGCATTTTAAAAAAGAATAAAATTATTTTTATTAAATGTTCATTCTTTTTAATCTTTTTCATAGTTTCTATAAGCTTTTATAGCTTTCATAAATACTTATAATTGCAACTTTTATAGATTATCTAATATATATGTTCATATTGATATTATTGTATTTTATACTTTGCTATACATTAAAAGTCAAATAAAAAAAATATTTATAACCCACTTAATCAAAATGTATATATTTAAACAAACATTCATACCAGATTCATATTGCACAACAAAAAAAGAGATAGTATGAGTAGAGATGTCCAAAAAATCTGCGGGGTCAGGGCCCAGGACGGGGAATGGAATAGGGGCGGGGGTGGGGGTAGGACGGGGAAGGCTTCCCCGTCCCCGCCCCACCCTGTGGACATCTCTAAGTATGAGTATCAAATATTTGGAGATGAAACAAAACATACTCTATAAATTACAAAATATGTTGATATCAAAAAACCAATAACTCCAACTTAGTTGTGTTAGTGGTCTAGATATTGCATGCATTATTGAGTCCTTCATCAACCTACAAAAAATCATTAAGTAATAAAAATTAAGTAAATTATTAAAATAAATAAATAAAATAATAAACACTTTGTTAGGAAGATCATGAAATTGTACTACCAATTGCATCTTCATTTCTGAGTTTGGCCTCTATAAAATGCATCATATTTTGTTGGCAAGTTTACCTTCTTACTGCTTGAAAAGAAAAGAATTTGGTCTCTTGTTCTCTTCTGAAAACGAAACACAAATAATTAGATTTAACTCATACGAAAAGAATAAATCAAGAAAGAAACGATCTAACCATCCGCACCTAAGACATTTGCTAGTGTATCTCGCTCATCATTAGACACAAATTAAATGTACATTTAATCAATGTCTAAAACAACGAAAGAAAGTCATGAATAAACCACCTACAATGTTCTTTAAAATAAGATTGGCCTCATTTTGACCATGAAAACCATTTAAAAAGTTCCTAAAAAGTACCTAAATGATACAGATAAACAACTCTTCTGAGGCAAAACCAAAACCTTCCAAACTTCTATGAAATAACCAAATTTTCAAAAGCATAGCAGCATACTTCAAGTAAGTTGGCACCAATTTTACAAGCTAATCAATCTATTATTTACATAACAATGCATAATTTTTAGATAAGTTTCTGTTCATTTCATTCGAACTCCATCCAACAGGAAAAGAACAAAGTAACCTCTCTAATTTATAAGATGTCAATAGTATAAGAACCTCTCTAATTTATAAGAGGTCAATAGCATAAGAAAAATACATAAGCTTTCAAATACAAATGAAACATCATTCATAAGCCAATATAATAATATCCAACGAAGTATAAGAGTTCAAATACACATAATTTGGTTCACTAGCTACAAGCACAGAAAGACAGAGAGGCCTGTATATCCCTCGGTCAGAAGGCATAATTAATTTGATTTTGTTCACGAGATGCTCTTAGGTAGAATGATGAAGACACTTTAAAAGACTTTAAGAGAAGGAAACTACAGTTCAGAAGAAAATCTTATTCCAAAAAACTCAACCAAAATGAAGTGTAACACTCGAGGTTGATCTTGCAATATATTCCGAAACCAAAATGAAGTGTACATCGGCAAACACGACATCATATCAGCAAAACACTAAATGGAATCACGGCTTTTGACAAATCAACTATAGAATTGCAAAAATTTTGTCAACAAAATCTCATGATTGATCAACCCCAATCACCCTTTCTCGACTCTCTGTCAACAACTCCTCAAGATTTTTCTCTCTTGTTTTTATATTTAATCTACTGTCATATATAGAGTGGATTCTTCATTCATTTCCTTCATATCATTCTTGTGGTTGATTAAGTTGGGCATGTATGGATTAAAAACCAACAATGAGAAATAAAGATTGCTTCTTCTATCAAATTTATGGCTGAAGAAGACAATTGTTTTGCTTATAGGATATGCGAAAGGAAAGCAAATCTTGATAAGAATCTTCACGAATGGAGCCATTGTTGCACCAATAAACAAAGCATATCTAGAACAAATAGCCTGAGGAATAATATGTAGAAATAAAGAATGAGAATATGTGGGGCCAATTTAAGTTTCCAAATTTACCTTACATTTGAGCTTCTGTAGGTAAAAGGGAAGATTTTTGGAGAGCTTAGAATCCAACCCATTTAATACAAGAAGTCTTCCTTTATTGAGCTACAAGAAAGAACATAAAGACAACAATTTAAGGCCATTAACCGAAGAATGTTACGATTTATGAAACTTCTAATTTCCAAATGCAGTAAACATATTAGAAGAGCTTCTCATATGGGTTCTAAATCTTGCACAATCCAGTGAGGAGAAAAATCATGAGGAATCTTGGTCTCTTGTTGTTGGAAATGTCCTAAACTCACCATTCGTAAATGTTGTTAACATATTCTATTTATCAGAAAAAATGTAGTTGAGTATTTTATTCAATTATTATTGATATTGCATTCTTTTATGAAAATCCAAAAAACAAATTCATGGCTATAACATGAATACTTTAACTTTATGTGGCAACATAAAAGAGGATCAAGTTTTAGTATGTAGCCAAAATGGTCTATAAGTATACGGATGAGATTGGGTACCTCATCCTTGTGACACTATTGGATGCGGCTCATTTTGTATACTAATACAAATGATATGATCCAAAAAATCATTCATGTGGAGACATGTGAATGGAGGCTTCTTGTACAATGAGTTTGCATAAAATCGGACCTCGAAATAGTCACTTTTCTTTATAATAACTGTTTATTGTTAAAACTGACTATCTCAAACTCAATGACCTAGGGTAACTCGATCTTAATCCTGAACTAACTATGAACTCCTACTTATTCAAGATTATCCTTTGATATACATAGGTGAGAGTACTCCAATAGCACTGCTCAATAAGCATCCCTTTTTGGGATAAGATCAAATAGATAGCTTGGACATAGCTTTGCAATACGAAAATCACTCCTACCCGATTTAGGGTTAGCAGATGGGTTGTTCTCTTAAGTGTTGATGCCTTGTCTTGAAAAATGGGGTCTCGCCCTCTCATGGAAGAAAAGATTATAATTTATAAGTTGGACTATAAATCAATTGTTCAATGGAGAATCAATGGAAGCTTAAGGAGCAAGATGTATTTACCGGAGTAAAATAGTAATCTTTGACCCAACTGTAAATACGAACGACCTATGAAGGATTGACTTACCGGTTATGGTTAAAATGGACAAAAATATATTTATAGTAAGGAGAGTGCAATTATCAATTTATAGTGGAATGTCTTGGTAGTTAACAAATAGTGATTAATTCGGTTTAAAGAGGTTAACCAATTAATTGCAAATTGTTGGAGCTCAGGATCTATAGGTTCATAAGGTCCCTCTACTAGCTCATAATTTGGATTAGTAAATTGAGTAATCTTGATGAGATTTGAAATTAGGGTTTAGAATTTGAAATATTCAAATTCAATTAGGGTTTCTATTAATTGTATTCGATACAACTGAATTGTTTAATTTTATTAAAATTAAATTCATTATAGTGATATTGGCATTTTATTAATTGAATATTAGATATTAAATTAACAAAATTAATTAAAATATTTAATTAATTAGTTTTATTTAAAATTAATTAATTAAATTAAATTTTATAAAACTAATAAATAAATAAATTAGTTTATTTGAAAATTTGAAAAAACCAACAAAATGGAAATTTTGAAAAAGTTGGAAATCTCCTTGATGCAGCACCTTTATTCATCCAATTTCACTCAATCCATGAAGAAGGAGTTGGCCTTTCATGCAAGCTTTGAGATTGCATGAGGAAAGCTTTATAAATTAGAGTGTTGGGTTGAATGATTAGTCAATAGTAGAATAGATCTTCATGGTGGTCTACTTGTAGATTGAAGCATCTTTACATGGAGCTCAGTTGTTTTCTTCAAAGATATTGTGTTCAGCAAATCCCCTTCTGTAATAGTTACTTTGAAGCATGTTTTAAACTCAAATTAAGTATAATTAAAGTGTTTATTGATTCTGATTTTCTCTACTGCATGTTAATTTACTCTATCAATTGGTATCAGAGCATGACTTAAACACTCAATTATCGTTAACTTGAGTTTTGTGGGTGTTTTTCATAAACTGTATGAAAATGGTGAACTGATATGGTTTTTCATTGTTTTGGCATTTAAATCTCTTCAATTATGTTGTAGCTCTTGTAATTAGCTCTTGTTTGATGGGCCTTAATGTATGTTTAAGTATCTATAATTCATTTGGAGTCATTAGAGCTGCAATTAGGATATAATTGAAGAAAGAAGTGAAGAAGGTCGAGTAGCAGGAACTGGAATTTCAAATCACTGCCAGATACTCGATGCTCGATGGAATACTCGATGGTATTTCATGAAATACTTGATGCACGATGCCATACTCGATGCATTTACTCGATGATATTTCATGAAATACTCGATGCACGATGCAATACTCGATGGTACTTGATGCGATTACTCGATGATATTTCATGAAATACTTGATGCTCGATGTATGATGCCTTACTCGATGGTCGATGGCGTCTACTCGATGGTATTTTGTGAAATACTCGATGTTCGATGATGCTCGATATCATACTCGATGCACATTAGCATACTTGATGCTGGATGGTTTGCTCAATGGTATTCATTGCTTGACGATACTCGATGGGTTTTTCCTGGTTCAGCCCATTTTTCACATTGGAGGCCCGATTTGAGGCAGTTCGAGCGGTCCAGAAGGTTTTTGAAGCCGGTTTTTGCTGATTTTTGTAATAATTGGGTATTTGATTGCTTGAAAATGCCAAAACTAAAATCATATCAATTTATGTTTAATTATTTATGTATTTGATGTACGTTATGATTAAATAAATCTTGTATGTGCGTAAAGTATGTCATGTAGAATTAAAATCTCACCATAGGAATCATGTTACATGCATTGAAAGAATGTTATAAAATGTTATAATGTATAGTATGCATGTATAGGGTTTCAAATGTTTTAATATAAAGGTTATATTAAATATTGAATGCCTTTGATGTATGTTATGGATGATTAGCATGTCTATTTTTGTAAGTTGTTATAAAATTAAATTAGACATTAAAATCTATAACAAAGATAAACAACATGCTCACTTAGGTTAACAACTTGTTTTAATAGTTAAAATAGGCCGTTATCTTATAAATTTTGGTTACAAACTCAATCGGTTCACAATCCTGTCTAAGGCTGGAGGTATTTAAGTTGACGGTTTATGTAACACCTCTTACTAGAGAATTATGACTGAAATGATAAAAATTGTTAACTGGTTTTATGAGCTTGCGTGAGCGGTGTGAGGCTTAAAATTAGTTTTAACCTAGACAACGTAGGTTAAATCCAAATATAAACGTTATATTTGGATAATAAACATATAGACTTAGGTTGTTTAAAATTAGTCATAATAAACCTAAATTAATGAATACCCAAACATTTAGAACACTTCAATGAGAGATTAATAATATATTCGATATATTGTTTTTAGCTCTCACGTCCTCAAAAGCTGACACCATGAGATCCATGCTCAGCTTCGTGTCGATTTTATCTCGACTAATCTATTCGGAAAGTGTTTGCATAGGTCAATAACAAGGTGAATGAGGCAAGTAGTTTATAGTAAGTGGGTGAAGGAAATGTATCAACGTATCCTACGGTCTCCTCCATTAATTTGAACTGTGAGATTCCTATATTGCGTCTGCTGTCATTTTTAAGTGGCACTAGCTAGTCGTTAACAGCGGCGATCCCTTCGGAAGGTTGTAACATAGTATTCAGAACAACTCAAACTTCATAAATGAATAGAGTCTTATAGTTTCTTCTTGCACATTGTTTTCCATTTGGGGGGTATGTTCATATCGTTCTATAAGATCTGAAAATAGCGGGTCACACTTAAAGAATTACTAAGTGTTATTAAGTTCTTGACCGAAAAACGGTAGCTATATGACTGTCGGAATATGAGTTATTCTGGAGATAGTATTTAGTCAAGATTATCTTGCTTTGGTGAAGGAGTATTCAATGGCCTCAGGTAGCAGTTATTCTAACTCACTATAGTATCATTGCAAATAAATAAAGATATATGAGTATTTTATTAGTTTTTTTAGCTAAAATTGCATTAAAGATGCATAAGATTGATAGAATTTGTTTAAACTTTTTCAGCAATGTCAAACTCAATAATACAACTTCTTGCTTCTAACAAATTTAAGGAGAGGGTTATTCCAACTGGAAGTCAAATTTAAACACAATATTAGTAGTTGATGATCTAAGGTTTGTGTTAAGTGAGAAATTTCGTCCTATTCCCAGTTTGACTACAAACTGAAGCGTTCAGGATGTTTATGATAGGTGGGTAAGGGTGAATGAAAAGACAAGGGCCTATATACTATCATATCAAAACCACCAACACCAAACTTGTTAGATATGCTAGACAACCCTACACCAACCCCTATTAAAATAAATTTTGTTAAAAGATGTAAAGTTACATAACCAAATTAAAATAAGTCAAAACTAAAATATTAATCACTGAAATTGAGTGTGCTCTCTTAATTTTTTTTTTTATTTTTAAACAACACATAAAGCTGTAATTTCAAGTCCTTAGCTCATTTTTCTAAAATACACTGAGTGACCAAAGAGCAATACCAAAGGGAGAAGCTTGGTCACTATCGATGTGAAGGAACTCGTATGAGAAGAACCTTGAGCAGAAGTGGATCGACCAAATTCTATTAATTATTAAATACAAAGTTTACAGTAAACAAGCAAATAGATATGCATTTAAATTAAATTACAACATGTTTTGCAAGAAAAGGATTTCAAGAAAACTTCACCTTTGAAGACCTTTTCTTCACGAATCTCCCTCGAACAAAATCACGAACAACTTGAAGACCTTCTTCAAGATAAAACTCAAACTAAAACCAGACACAACCCCAATGGAAACCTTGGTATTCTTAGGGTGAGAACCCAAGATGGGCAGGTTCTGACTATTTTGGTTAGGAGGTAAACTTTTATGTAGAGGAAGAAGAAGATTGAGAATTTTTTCACACAATAAAGTACAGAACTCTCAATCATTCAACAACGTCAACGTCAATAACAAGAAGAAAACTATTTTTCTTTTATTCTTTTTTTGCCATATAGAATAACCACCCCCCACTAATGTGGGTAGGGAGAAAAGATGGGGAAGGGAGTTGTAACTTCCTTCCTTATTATTCAAATAATAATAATGTAATATAAATATAAATATGATAACTAACTTATCATATTATATATTTATATATATATATATATTAAATTATATGTTATATCAAATGTAACATATAACTGATAACGGGTAGAAATGCACGTTATTACAGCGCAAATAAGTAAAACAATGAGGGAATGTGACGGTGAAATTATACAAAATCATGTCCAAAAGCATTAAACTGAGAATATTGCGATCGCATGCGCCCATCGCATAAAAGCAGCTAATTCACTTACTTTGTGCAAGAAAAATACGTTGGAGCGAGTTAAATTGCGATCCAAGGAATTAGGCGTCCGCGCGCATGGAAAGATGGCGACCGCCAAGTCATGTGATCATATGCGCTCGCGAGAAGTTGCTTAAGAATGTGGCCGCATAAAGACTACGCATCAAGGTGAAAGCTTAATAAATCATGATGTGATGGAAAGCTGATGACGGTCGAATCTGAATTTAGTTAATAAGCCGTTAACGACACATTGTAGCAAGTACATTCAACTTTTCGGTGACCATTAATCGACGCATCAGACAGAAGATTTAATGACCTCCCATCATTGCAATAATTAGAAAGAAAAGCTTCTTCACTTTGAGCACTATAAATACCGAAGGCCACCATCGTTAGAGAAGTTCGCCATACAGAAGATAGATCATATACAAATTAGATAGTTGTTAGTCTGTAGTTACTCTTATACTTAGAAGGCGGAGACGAGCGAAGAGAAGAAGATACCGAGAGATCATTCTGGATAGGTCGAAAGACTACCAGGAAGCACTATAAACGGAGAGATGGCAGACACTTGCAAAAGCAAGGATATTCTTCTGGGCAAAGTTGGAGTGAAAAGACAGTGTAAAAGCCACGGGAAGCAAGACATTGCTATCGATTTTCTTATCCCTAATTTCCATTGTTGTTTTGTATTATGCACTTTACTTTATTCATAGTAAATGGAATTCTCATCTCAACATCTATTCAATCTCTCCACAATTTGCATGAGTAGCTAAGCTTCTGAATGGGTTGAGAAGTACTTAGCTAGCATGACCTAAGATCTTCACTTTATACGATCATCTTGTCTTATGTATGCGTCATTCACCCTTTAGAGATACTTGAGAAAGTAGTCTAAAGAAAGAATCTAGACTTGAGAGAGTCAGATTAGGATCTAGGCTTGAAAGAGTCAGATTAGAACCATATAAGCAAAAGATAGAAACTTAGACATAAGTTCTGTTTGCTATTATGCATCGCATACACCCTAGAAATAGGATATGATGGTATGCGGTCACCTTGTGTATGTATGTATCATTCATCATCACATAGACAAGAATAGAGGCTTAGACATAAGTCCTATCGACATTATCGTATACATCGCATGCATCCTAGAAATAGGAGCTATGGCATTTACATTGAGAGATGACATGCTGTTGTGTGTATATAGCATGATTGCATAACGTGAACGTAATCTTAGGAAGTATTAGCTACATCCCTTCTCAACCCATTCATCGTATACTCATTGTATTCTCAATTTTATCAACTCTTTACTCGACTCCGTTGTATAGAATTTATACTTAAACAAAACACCAACCAACTTATTTGTTTTTGCCACCGCAAAGGAACCAATTTTACTGTCGCATAGTAACTCAGTAGTCCCTGTGTTCGACCCTAGACTTACCAAGAAACCTAGTGAGATTTATACTTGGGTTTTACAAGGAAAACTTGCATGTGCAACGCATAAATCATCATCGTAATTATACACCATAATCGCATCACATTTACAACGCATCAATAACCTATAGTTTTAATATTGTATCACATACAATATAAACTATAGTTTCTTTTCTCTATTTTATGGCATTTAATATCAATCTCATTCATATTAAATTTAACAACTATGAATCCCATTCATAGAAAATATATTTGAATTTCATTCAAATATTTATTTCCTCCCACTAAGCTATAATGTATCAAATACATTATGACAATTATATCACATATAATTGAAACAATATAATTAAATTCCTCTATTAATTTGAAATTTCCAAATTAATCCAAAAATTTATTCTCAACTAAATCTTATTGAGCTATCAAGGGGACCTGATGGACCTATAGCTTGAAGCTCCAATGGTACATAAATAATTAATTAAATCTTTAATTACATTATTCACCATTCGTTAACTGCCGGGTACTCCACTAAAGACCGACAACTACACTCTTCGCACTACAGATATATTTATGTGTCCATTGGATATAACCAATAAACAGTACGATGACCCTTCACAAATTGCTTGTAAGTACAGCTAAGCCAAATTACCGTTTTGCCCCTATAGTTATATCTAACTCCTTAAATACCACTGATCCCCTAATTAATAATAGATCATAGTCCTACTGTGACTAAATCCTTCTCGGGCCAAGAGAGGGTGTGGTGTCATATTGTTCAAGACCCAGAATCAGCCCTTAAGGGAGCAATTTATCTACTTATCCCTACCTCGGTGAAAAAGTGAATTCCATCCTGTGTAGTTGTGTTCCCAACTCCTCAATTAAACGAATGCCCAAAATGGTAGGCTTGTTGAGTCGGCGATCTGGCCACTCTCACCCATACAAATCAAAGGACCGCCCTCATAGGCAGGAGTTCACAACAGGATTCAGGTCATGTTACCTATGGTCATCCTGGTGAAATGTAAGATTTTATTATGAACGGCGTTATATAATGAGATTAAATATTTCGTGGTCTGATCTTATACAAACTCCTTTGTATAGAATATCCCCGCTCGCATATCTAATATATGAATGATCAAGATCATATCATTTGTAGCAATTTACAAAAATTGTAAAACCTACAAAGCAGACCATACTCATAGTGTCACCAGGATAAGATACCTAGCCTTATCCATATATTACAAACCTTTTAGGTTATCACTTAAACATGATTCATCCATATGTCTCCACATACATGTTTAAGTTACAAAGATAACCTTGGATGTTAGTTTATTGGTTTGTGGTTAATGCAACTAAAATATCACATATTTTATAGACAATGAATAAAATATTAAATATTTTATTAAATACAAAATGAGTTTGTTCATACAATATTTACAAACTATAGGACCCTACGAGATTTAGGGCACCAACACGATGCACATTATAACTTTTCATTTTATTTACTCGAATTTATGCAGATGCAATATTACTACCAAAAGAAAAACTCCACAACTTTCAGCAAGGAAATTGAATAGAACTCTCTCTATCTATCTAATGGATTTTTTGTAAATTACCTTGAACTCCAAAAATGTTTCTGGCCCCTACCAACTATGGGTAATTTGTTTTGAGATTCTTTTCAGTTGTGGGTTGAGGTCGAAAGTCATTGTATTGCTACAAGGTCGAAAGCTAAAATGCGTTGCCGGCTGCGATTCAAGGGGTGTTTGTCACATATCTACTCATGGGTGTGTTGCTACAAATCATCAAACTAAACAAGCTATCGTTCATTGTTGCTTATGGTTGTGGCCATGTGGGTTTCATTGGAGAGAATAGAGCCTATCGTCGTCGATTGGTTATTACGATGTTGCAGGTTACTCGCGTCTCCATAAGTTTAGGAGAATATCGGGTTTGTGGGTCATTGAAAGAGGGATAACACAATGGACGTTGTATTCGAAAGGAGGAGCATCATGGGCGTTGTATACCAGGTGTCGAAGATAACAAATTCAAAGGGGGTTGAATGCAGGACGCAATGGAGATGAAGATAAGAGGAAAAAGAAAGGGAAATTAGGGCTTTGCAAAATACACGTGGGAACTAAAGTTTGGAGATGGGATATTTTGACAGTGGAAAAAAATGAACAAATGATGGAAGTGGGAAAAAATGAAGGACTTCTTCTTCAACAAAATTTTAAGTTGGCCCAAATTTGTCGGCCAAATTTTTTTTTTTTTTTTTATATTCTATCTTTTGTTTTCATAGCGTTTTGTACGAAGCGCATAAATAAATGCTATTATATCTCTGTTGTAGTGTATTAATATTTCATTAGATGATCATATGTAACTCGGTCTTAATAATTCTGAGTCAATTATGAACTTTTACCTTAGAGGGCTCGTCCTTTGATTTGCAAGAGTGAGAGTGGCTTGAGTCGTCGACTCAATATGCCTACTATTTTGAAGATGATAAATGTCAAAAAGTACATGTTTTTACCATCTATTTTATTATTTTTTTAGTAAAAATACACTTTATGTGATATTTTGACCCCTTGATGCCCTAAATTAGATAAAATGAGTAAGTATAGGTCCTTTAACTGCTTAAAGTGTGTTTTTGTTGTTTTGGGCTAATTTTATACCCTTTCACCGAGGTTTTGTTGCGAAAATTTTTCTTGATGCACCCCGCATTAAGAAACCCTAATTTTCTAGATTTGTTCCCAATTATTTGTGGTTGCTATTTTCTCGGTCCAAGCTATTATTCAACGTCAAAAATGCTTGGTAAACGCTTAACACACAATTTTTGGTCATCCCTTAACCACCTTGACCTATAAAAACAGATGGAAGGCTCTTGGATCATCATGCATCACTCCTTTCAAGAAAACCCATGAAATTATTTTTATTCTATTCAAAAACAAAAGTTCCTCTGAAGATATGGTTTTTTTAGGTCAAGCCTACCAGTGAGAATGTGTTGTTGAATGGGATTCACCTTGAAAAGGGATCAAATACATCCCAGAGAGCACCTTAGTTTGTTGACTTCATTCAAAGGCCTTATTCTTCTAGTTCTTTGTTGTCTTTCTTTTATTTTTCTTATCATTTCTTGATTTTTTTACATTGTAACTCATGACATTGGATTTAATGAAGTCTATTGATTCTTATCAAATTATGGGCTAAGTTTTTAAGGGATTCAATCATATGGATACCCTAAGACCTTATTGCTTGAGTTTATACCAATGTATCACGTTGCCATGAATTTTTGTATTTTCTTTGTTGAGTTTACCGTTAACTTGTTATATTAAACTAATAAGTTAATTTAATATGCTAGTGGAGTTTTAATGTTGAGAAGATTAAGATAAAAACTGATTTCACAAAAGAATATAGGACTAAAAGCCTAGAAATAGGATTGTCATGTAACCTTAGAAATAAGATACACCATAGGATAAAGAAATTGCATGAAATTAACCTAAGATTCAGCTAACCATAGAAATATAGGCATTAGCTGCTTAGAGCTCCTAAAGAAACTTGACACAAGACCGAATAGGAGAAGTTTTCTATCCAAGTTGTGTCATTGTCCAAGTATGATGTGGCCGCATAGCTCAAGGTCTAATTCCCTCCTTGTCGAAACTTGATTGTAAACCTGTGCTTCCATCCTCTACGTATTTTAAGATTTGCATATTAGCCAAACTCACTCATTTTATTGATTACTACTTGGTTTATATTGAAAAGCTCTTTCTTAGAAAAAAAAATGAATTGCATAAATAGTCTCTTGGGATATAATATGTGGAATATTCCCAAATTTATTACTTATTGACAATGTATGTCTGTACTTGACCACAATAATTTATATTTTATCACTCATACACGTCTGGTCGATCAAGTTTTTGGCGTTGTTGTTGAGGACTATTTTAATTCAGTTTTGTTTTAGAGATTTTGATTAGATTGCGACCACAATATCTCTTTCTCATAAACTCTCATCTTTGTTTGCTTTTCTTTTGTAGGTTGAGCTTAGTACATAAGCAAAAGAGCCTACTCTTTTTTAATTAGATCTTGATTGTTCAAAATGATCCATAAAATAGATGCATATGTCATTGCAACATTGAATAATGCCAAATTGCATAATTGGCCAACACGCTGGAAAAATTATATGGGAGAAACAATTTCTCTTTTGCTCTTTAATACAAACTCTCTGATACCTTTTGTTTTGATTGTCGCGAAAATCATTTTTGTGAAAGATCTCGATATTCTTCTATGTCTTGTGTTAATTGTAGAGGAAAACATGTACTTGACAATTGTCTTTATAATCTTGACTCTTTGTATTATGTAAGGCAAAAAGGTACTCAGAGTTTGTTGAATCCTTTTCTGAATGAGCATAAGCAAGGATAGAGGGAGTACCATAAGATGTCATGGGAATCCAACTAGATGCTAGAGTAGCTTTGAATCAATGCTCCAATTGCAACATGAACATGTCCAACAATAAGCACAAGTGTCAACAAGCATTGAAGATCTCATTAAGGAATATAAGGCAAACATGAGTGTCAAGCTTGAAAGTGAAACAACATCTCAACAAAATTTGGAGATCTAGGCAGAAGAATGTGTAAAGGAATTTAAGATTTTCCCATAAAGGGACCTTGCTCAACAACATACAAACTTTGAATGAAGAAGAGAAAGAACAAGGTGAAGCAATGACATTTAAAAGTGGATTAGAAGAGGAATACATTGCTCTTAGAAGAATAAAAAAAACACTCCCAAACTTGAAAGCATTAAGGATCTAAAGGAGAGGGAAGAGATTACAGAAAAATTACCAAAAAAATAAAGAGAAGAAACAAGAAAAGGAAGTTACAGTGAGTCATGCGGCCGCAATTTCACAAGAAGCAACAGTCAATGCGCTATTGGCACTGAAATGCCCTGAGGAAAGGAAAGAATATTTTGATATCGGACTATTGAATACTTTGATTTGTTGTAGCTTGTAGAAATCTATTATGATAATCAAAGTGTGCTATATATCTATCTAAGATTCAACAATATTACAAGTTGATATAAAATATCATTTTGTCAGAGATCAATTGATAAAGTCCTAATTGAAGTACTCAAAGTACATACTTAAGAAAACTTGGTAGATACACTAACTAAACCCATTCCACGGAAAAAATTGGAGTATTGTCTTGAGAAATAGGCTTTGAACTTGTCAGAAAAATGATGAAAGTGAGCAAAATAGAAGGGCAACAGCAGAATTTCTTTACTGATTGAATTCAAGGTGGAGAACTAAAAAATGATTTGCTTTATATTAAGGTGAACTAAATCAATAACCTCACTAAATCAATTAGTTATTTAGAAGTAACTAATCGCTATAAATACTCTATAAATTGATGAAAGAGTTGAATGAAAGTTATTGTGAAATATTTAGCTTGTAATCAGGCTCCTTCTCCAAGCAATAAAGATCTTGAACTGCTTTTTCTAGAGTGGACGTAGGCCTCTAATGGCTGAACCACTTTAAACCTCTACGTTGCATCTTCTTCCTCTTCTCATCTCTATTTTTTCCTTTTCCTTTACTGATGTTTGTGCTTCATCTTGGGATTTCATCTTCAACATTTGCATGTGTGTGGCAAGAAGTGTGAAAAACACACATCATTTTCTTTTCATACCACATTACCGTAAAGTCACTTCCACAATCAATTTTTCAGGGAAAAAAACACTTCCACAATCAACTTAAAGTAACAAATTAAATGTCAATAGAAAAACAATAACAAATTGAATTAGCTTCTTCTAAAAATTTTATTAAATTAGCTTCTCATAAAAATTTTATTCCTACTTTTGGTGTTGGTGTCCGTCGTCATTAACTATTAAAATAGTTATTAATACCTTAATTAATTTTTTTTTAATTTCATATTATGAAAAAAAAAAAATTCTTATGACCTTTTGATTAATGATATATATTTTATGTCATTTGAGTTATATTTATGTTGACTGTTAACTTGTTGAAGTATACTCAAATCCACACCACTCTAATGGGAGAGGAGTGATTTTTTTTTTTCCATTACCAAATTATGTCCTTTAATGATTGGTACAAAAACTGATACTTATATCCTAAACAAGTTTAACCATGCATTAAGTAACTTGAATTTGTTCGTATGTATCTAGCTAGTACAATTTTTCTTGTGATATCTACTTTACATTTGTTTATAGACATATTTGACACAAGATTTTTTTAAGGGAGTTATTAGATATTTAACATTAAATTTTCATCTAGGTTATATTTTGTTGTAAAACTTTTGACCTATAGTAATGCGAGCGGAATCGAAAATGGAAATGAAAACCATAGCTAACTAAATAAAAGGAGTCATTGAGTAAGAAGAAGAAGACAAGAAATTATAGTGGTTCGACTATAAAAGTCTACATCCACTTGAATCAAAGAGCAGCAACTTCATTATTCAATATTCAGATGAGAAACAATCAGCACGAAAAGAAATACAACCAATCAGAGGGATATTGAGACACTTTTCTCTCTTTTCTTTTCAAAACTTGCTCACAAAATTAATCCCCCAAGAAAGAGATGATCAAACACCCCTTCTCCATCATCACAAAAATTAACAAACTGTAGTTAGCTAACTAACAAATTATTAATCATGGTTAGAGGAGCTGAGCTGGCAGAAAAAGTTATAACAAACAAAAGTGAGCTGAAAGAGCCACAAATATTTCAACATTTCACTCTCTTGACGAACTCAGAAACAACAAACCATCTGAAGTAAGAGTTGTCACACCTCTAAAATAATCAGGCTAACTTTATTTTTAGCCAACACCAAGCTTCAACAGGTAAAATAAGTAAGTGACCTTTCTCCACTAAGAAACTTTGTCAACATGTCAGATGAGTTGCTTGAGGTGTGAGTTTTATCAACTGTAATCTTACCTTCATTGATGGCATATCTCATAAAATGGAATCTCACATCTATGTGTTTGGTTGGCACTTTAACTGTCACAATTTATATTGACATCATAAATAGAATAAAGCATCTCAGAGACAAGGCCTTTGAGCCAAAAGCCTTCTTTCATACAATCAGACAAGGCAATGTATATTGCTTCCGTAGAGGATAAGGCCATCACTAACTGCAATACAGGTTTCCAATTTACAACATTCTCAAACAAGGTGAAACATACCCAGTTAGAGATCTCCTTTTATCTGGATCAATAGCACAGACTGAGTCTAAAAAACCAACCAAGAAGATTGGTTTTTCATGAGTAGAGTTAAAGCTCAAACCAAGATTAACAATGCCCTTCAAATATCTGAGTGTCCACTTTGAAGCTTTCAAATGAGCTTTACCAGGATTATGCATAAAGTGGCTAATAACACTCATACAGTGTGCTAAGTCAGGCCTGCAACAACTCATTCCATACATTAAACTTCCAACCAAGTTTGCATAAGGAACTGACCTCATATCTTCAATAGCTTCAGGAGTTTCAAGGCACTGAGATGAAGAGCGCTTGAAATGCTATGCAAAAGGACTCTTCGCTGACTTGGAAGATTCCATATGGAATTTGGATAAGACCTTGGTGAAATATTCAAGTTGAGAGATGGTCAAGATATTTCTTGGTTTATATCTTGTTAACTCCATGCCAAGAATCCTCTTCGCATTTCCTAGGTCCTTCATTTAAAATTCACTTCCCAGTAGTTTCTTAAGCCTTCCAATTTTCTGTAGACTCTGAGAAGCAATTAGAATATCATCAACGTATAAAAGAAGAAGAACAAACTTTCCTTTACTGATTGGCTCTCTATAAACACAACTATCAAATTTACTCTTAATAAAGCAATTAGAAGTAATAAAGGTATCAAACCATTTATTCCACTGTCTTGGGGACTGTTTGAGCTTATTGATAAACCTTCTAAAGTAATAAACCTGATCTTCTTTCCTTACTTCATCAAATCTTGGAAGTTGTCTCATATATATCTTCTCATTAAGAGCGTCATATAATAACGCGGTGGTAACATCCATCTGTTCAAGTTGATAATGAATTACTATTGATAAAGGAACTGTAATTGATGTATACCTTACCACGGGAGAGAAGATCTCATTGTAGTCAACACCCTCTTCTTGTGTGTACCCCTTAGCAACCAACCTAGCTTTATGAAGGGATGAAAACCCTAAAGCACAGCGGAAGCCAAAACACAGAACCATTTTGTTTTTTTTTTTTCCCCTCCAAATTGGCATTTAGAAATAAAACAATTTTGCATTAGAATAAAAGGTAATATCGATTAAGCATGCAATTCCCAAAAAGACTAATAATACAGGAGAAGAAACCTTACCTTGCAAACCTTTTAACAATTCTGTAGAATTTATTTGTTGGATTGGGATTGGGCACCACGACTAGAAAACCTTCCTATTCTTGTAGGGAATTGAGGCTATGGAGAATTGTGGGATTCTCTCTTTTGGAATTTGGGAATAACACATAACGATTTTTCTTTCTTTTCTCAGGAAGAAGAAAACACACACAGATACCTTGAGAGCCATTTTCTCCCCTGCAAAACAAAACCCTTTTGGTATAGAGAGAGGGAGAGAAAAACGTGGGATTGATCCCACGTTTTCTCGTAACTTTCCTAGAATTGGGAGTTAATTTGTTTATTTTATATTAAATTAAATTAAATTTATTAATTAAATCATATTTAGTTAAATGATCATTTAAATCATATTTAAATGATTTCCTCTCATATAATCTATAGTTTTAATGTGCATATAATGTACATTAAATTTAATCTATAGTTTTGATTTAATCAATTTAATTTAATTTAATTTAATTTAATTATTCATCCAATTGAATATCACATATTTAATTTAATTTCTCATTTGAATCATATTCAAAAATATTTCTCTCATTTAACCTATAGTTTTAATGCGCATTCAATGCACATTATTTATAACGTATAGTTTTCAATATAAATCTTATTCATATTAAATTAGTATTTGAACTCCTTTCAAATATTTCATTCTCTTATTTACTAATTTTGAATCATATCCAAAATTAATAATAAAGTCTAAAATTACATTTTATATTATAATGTATCAAGATACATTAAAAAAACTCCCAATTATGAATTTGAACATTTCAAATTCAATTTAATGATAAATTACCTCAATACTCTTTACAAGCTAGAAATGGGACCTAATGGACTTGCAGATCAGAAACTCCAATGATGTGAAATTAATTGACTAAACTCATTAACCAAATTAATCAATATTCGTTAACTGTGGGTATACTCCACTAACGACAAAGTTGCACTCTTCTCACTACATATATATTTCTGTGTCCACAAATATAGATCAATAACAGCAAGTTAGTCCTTCACGAGTGTTCGTAACACCAGCTGGATCAAATTACCGTTTTACCCCTAGGTTACCTCTACATCGTTAAATACCAGTGCTCCTCTAATAAACAACCTGTTTATAGTCCAACAATTAAACAGAAACCCTCTCGAGCCAGTGAGAGGGTAGGGCCATTTGTTCAAGTATCAGAGACACCACTTAAGAGAACACTCATCTATTTACCTTGAAGTCAGGAATGAGCGAAATCCATCTTGTATGATTATGTTCCAAGCTACCCACTCGGTCTTATCCCCAAAATGGTAGGCATATTGAGTCAGCAAACTGGCCACTCTCACCCATAAAAATCAAAGGACAATCTCTCGTGAATAGAAGTTCATAATATACTTAGAAGTAAGACTAAGTTGCCTAGGTCATCCTATTGAAATAGAAACCTAACTAGTCAATGGAGTTACATCAAGTGGTTACTATTTTGCAATTCGTCTTGTGCAAATTCATTGCACAGGATACCCCCACTCGCATGTCTCTTACACAAACGCGTTGGATCATTGCATTTGTATCAAATTCAAAGCGAGTCATATTCATAGTGTTACTAGGATAAAGTACCTAACCTTAAATCTATACTACCCTTTAGGCTGTATCTTGAACATTGATCCTTATATGTCTCTACATACAGTTCAAAAATCATAAGACAGCCTAGAATGCTAGTTTATTAGATGTTTGGGTTAATAAGACAAAATTAAATAAAACATCAATAGCATTTATTGATAAAAATATTAATAACTACTTATTATTGACGGTCATTTAATTACATTCACTATCTACGAGTTTTAGGGCATAAAACCAAACACTTTATATCTGGGTTGATAATTAATTTTAATTCCTGGTTTTAGTTTGAAGATCCCTTTGCAGTCAACAACTTTCTGATTTAGGGGCTCATCCACAAGCACCCAAGTGTCATTCTTATGTAGAGAGTCTATTTCTAGTTGCATTGCATTGTTTACAGATTTGTTTGATGATTTTGCTTATTGTCTGTTTGATTTCTGATGCTACTTCTCCTCGATTGTTTCCCATTTAGAAAACAATGCTTCAAACTCATTTTTTTTTAAACTTTAGCTCAAGCTCTTTCGAGTGGAGAGAATCTAAAACAATATCAAGATTTTTCTCCCATATTTGATAGCTTCCTTATTTCCTTATACTTTTCAAGTACGGAGATAAATTTTTTTTCCCCTATACTTGCTATTGCCAAGCAGATCTCATTAAATTCATCAATATTCTCTTCAAGATCTTTAGTTGAATCCATTTTGTATCCAAACAGTTTTTCTTTCAAATAGATCTTATTAGTTATCGATTCTGACACATACATTTCATCTAGTTTCTTCCATAGGTCAAAGACATTATCAATATTAGCAACGCTTCTCCAAACACTATCAGAGAGATATGGAATAACAGTGCTATATGCTATTTCTTACATCTCAGCTTTTTAATCTTCAGTCATAGTAGTAGGTAACTTACTTGGATTAATGAGTGCTTCCGCAACCTTCTATTAGACGAGAAAATCTTTCATCTTTCTCTCCACAAACTAAAGTCTCCTCTTCCATCGAATTGATCTATCTCAAATTTCGCTGTCGTCTCAAGCAACTTCAATCCTTAGAGGATCAGACACAATTGAAAGAAAAACTGTTATTCGTTTATGAGCTCAATCGCACCTTAAGTGACCAATAATCAGGGAGAAAACAGAGATCGAAAGATCATAAATGTGAAAACAGGCTTCGATCAATCAAGGATTCTTATACAAAGCTCTTATACCAATTGTTGTAAAACATTTAACCAATAGCAATGCAAGTGGAATCGAAAATGGAAATGAAAAACACAGCTAAGTAAATAAAAGGAGTCAGTGAGTAAGAAGAAGAAAAAGAAGTAGACAAGGAATTAAAGTGGTTTGACTATAAAAGTCTATATCCACTTGAATCTGAGAGCAGAAACTTCATGAAGGAACTCTTAACGAAGAGCATCCATGAGTGCGTTCGGATCTTTTCGATTTCATTGTGGCCGAAATACCACACACACATTCTAACAAATAGTTATGCAATTTACACTAATTAACGACATGCTTTGATAAATAAAATACAAGGGATTGAGTTCACATACCAATTGAAGACTCTCTTCAATTTCGAACTCAACGCAACGGAAGAACCTCTACGTTCTCTATCGCCCAGCAAAATAGTCGGCTACGGCAGCACGATTGTCTACACGAACGGCAGCAACACGAACAAGCACGAGCAAGTAAGAGCGGGGAGGACACCACTACTTAGAGCCCTTGGTATTCTCGAAGTGAGAATCCAAAGCGTGGTCTTTGTTGAATTTGGTAGAGGTCGGAGGAACAGGCTGATCGTTTAGACGATAAACAAGTGGGAGAGAAAGCTATCGAATAGCGGGGATGCTTATCGTTTAGACAAAGCTACATGATCGTGTAGGTTTTACTAAGCGATCGTCTAGTAATATGTAAACAATCGTTTAGAAAACGCAGCATGCTAGGCGATCGTTTAGGAAAGCTAAGCAATCGTTTAGAGAAAGACGTGTGATCGTTTAGATGCGGGTGTGCGATCGTTTAAGCGATGAAGCTCTATCATATAGGCTCTCAGCTTAGCAATCAAGACGTTTTCACACCAATTGCGAATTTTTTTACGAACTCTTGAAAAATGAAACAAATTTTCATTTTATTCTTCAGTTACAATAACCAAATACTAAATTTCCCATTAATGCACGATCGAGGAGAAGATTTCAACCAATTATCATATAATTAACCAATTTAATTAATACATAAATAGAATCATATTATATTTTTACCCTATAGTTTGATATCATATATCTACTATAGTAATTTCTCCTCCACTTGATATAAATCATATTTATATCTAATTTCCTCCAAAATAATGTATCTCATACATTTAGCTAATTATATCATATATAATTAACCAGTTAAATTATATCATATATAATCGAACTCCCTCTTGTCAATTTGAACATTTCAAACTGACCCAAAAACTGATTCTCGACTTTATCCAAGCTACCTGGGGATCTTATGGACCTGTAGCCTGAAGCTCCAACGACACGTGAATAGCTGACTAAACTCTTTAGCTACAAGATCCACCATCCGTTAACTATCCGGCATTCCACTAAAGACCAATAATTGAACTCTTCTTACAACAGATATATTTATGCATCCATCGGAAATAACCAATCATGAATACAATAACCCTTCACAGATACTCATAAGTATAGTTGGGCCAATTTACCATTTTTCCCCTGTAGTTACATCTCACTCCTTAAGTACCACTGATTCCTCTAATGAACAATACAACATAGTCCAACTATGTGTGAACACCTCTTGAGCCAAGAGAATGTTTGTGGCGCCACATCATTCAAGCCTTGGAATCAGCCCTTAAGGGAGCTATCTATCTACTTACCCCTACCTTGGGGAAGAAGTGAATTTCATCTTATGTAGTTGAGTTCCCAGCTCCCAAATCAGACGAATCCCCAAAATGGTAGGTTTGAATCAGTGACCTAGCCACTCGCACCCATATAAATCAAAGGATCACCCTCAATGGCAGGAGTTCCCAACTCATTCAGGATTGAGGTCATGTTACCTATGGTCATCCTAGTGAAGTCAAGTCTCTGTCATGAACGGTGTTATATAACGAGATGTTAACACTTCGTGGTCAGGTCTTATATAAACTCTTTGTACAGGAGTCCCCGCTCACATGTCCCCTACACGAATGATCAGGATCAGACCATCTTTGACAAGTCACAACACTTGTGACCATTCCACAAAGCGAGCCGCATCCGTAGCGTTACTAGGATAAAGTTTCCCTCTTAAATCCATATCCTACAAACCATTTTGTTTATCACTTAAGACATGATCCACTTGTATGTCACCATATACATGCTTAAGTTACATACAGATAACCAAGGATTTTATGTTCATTGGTTTGTATATACAACTGAGCAAAAACAAGATGTGAAGTAAAATATCATATATTATAAAACACAAGCATTCATACAAACTGTTTACAAATTACAGGACACGACACTTTAGGGCATCAACCTCAACACTTCATTCTTCAATATTCATGTTACAGAAAGAACCAAAGACAAGAAATGAAATTGTAGGTAGTTGAATGTTGTCGTCTTCTTTCTGTTATGTTTGTTGTAACCACTAGAACTTCTTCGTTGACTATAAGCGCCTATATAAAAAGAAAACGAATGAGAAAATAGAACAAGAGAAAGAGAGCAAGGCATTCATTCTGTAATAAGTTTGAAGAAGAAGTAATAAAAGAGACCCTCCCGAATTGCACAGTGGACGTAGGCCTTTGGCCGAACCACTTAAATACTTGTGTTCTTTCTTTCTTTCTCTACGATGGTCTAGCATTTACTTAAGTATCGTTTACATGATCGTTTAGTTCCTATCACATCATTTACACGATCGTTTAGCTCCGCACTACATCGTCTATACGATCATCTAATTCCTCAACTGTTATCTATACGATCATTTACCTCTACTCAGCTATCGTCTACACGATCGTCTAGTGCTTCGTATTATCATTTACATAATTGAACTATCGTTTAGTTTTGTGGAGCTTTGTCTACACGATTGAGCTGCCTTCAGGTAAACAATTGAAGAGTTTTAAAGCCTTAAGCATACAACCTTCTCTAAGTCTTGAAGTGTACTTGACCGTTAATTCTGAGTAGTTTGTGACTACAAACAAGAGATTCATACTTATCTGGGACAACAAGTGGTATCAGAGCCAGAGAACAGTTCAAGACAGATCCAAGATTGAATTCTTGCATACTTCGAATCAGATAAGTCAATCTTGAAGTTCAAGAATGGCTACAACCATATATGAAATCGAGAAGTTTGATGGTAAGACAGACTTTGAATTATGGAAAGCGAAGATTAAGGTAGTTTGGGACAGTAGAAGGCACTTCTGGCCATTACATACCCTGCAAAATACCCTGAAACACTCACCAATGTAGAGAAAGAGACAATCGAGGTAAATGCTTATGGAACTATTGTCTTGAATGTTACAGACAGTGTTTTGGGGCAGATTGTTGCCAGCCTACTGCTTATGACATCTGAAACAAACTAAACGAGATTTATCTCAACAAAGACTTGCCTAATAAAGCTTTCTTGAGGGAAAGATTTTTCACATACAAGATGGAAGCTGCAAAGTCCCTCACTGACAATTTGAACGAGTTCAAGAGACTGTCATCAGAATTCATATCAATAGGAGACAATATTGGGGAAGAAAATGAGGCTTTTATCTTACTTAATTCTTTACCATAATCATTTAAAGATGTCAAGATAGCCATGAAGTACGATAGAGAAAGAATCATTACCAAGCAATAATTTCAGCAATAAGAGTCAGAGAACTAGAATTACAAATGAGCAAGAAAGATCAGCAAGGAGGAGAAGGCTTGTTTTCAAAGGGGAAAACAAAGAACAATGGGAAGGGAAGGCAGAATGGTGATGACAAGTCTAAGATCAAGTGTCATTTTTGCCACAAAATTGGACACATGAAGAAAGACTGTTATGGCTTGAAGAGGAAGTTGAACCAACTGAACAAGGGAGGAAAATAGACAGAGGTTGTTGTAAGGGAAAATTCCCTTGTGTATTCAGATGCCTTGGCTACAACTGAAGAGTGTGGAGAGCAGAATTCTATGGAGACTCAAAATTGGGTGATAGATTCTGGTTGTGCAATCCATATGACACCTTGGTGATAGATTCTGGTTGTGCAGTCCATATGACACCATCTAAATGGTGGTTTTATACCTACAAGAAGTGGGATGGAGGGCTGATCTACATGGGAAATAACAATACCTACAGGGCTATTGGAATAGGGTCTGTATTCTTAAAGATGCAAGATGGTTCGGTGAAGTTAATTAGGAATGTGAGGCATGTTCTTACATTGAAGAGAAATCTTCTATCATTGGAGATGTTTGACTCCATTGACTGTGAATATAGAGGAGTTGGAGACACTTTTAAAATAATTAAAGACTCAAAAGTAATGTTGGTGGCAACCAAAGTTAATGGCTTGTATGCCATTAAAGATGTGCAAATGGCACATTCAGCCTTGATGGCAACTGATGAAGAACCCACAGAAGATGAGCTATGGCACAAAATTCTATCTAATATTAGTGTGAGAGAGTTGCAAGTTCTCTCAAAATAAGGAAATCTTTCTAAAGCTATTGGAGACAGCTTGAAGTTTTGTAAACATTGCATACTTGGCAAGGCAACAAGGCAAGGCTTCCCTAAAGGACAACACACCTCCAAGAAGATACTTGGATATGTGCATTCTGACCTATGGGGGCCAGCACACTCTCCTTCACTAAGTGGAGCAAGGTACTTTCTTTCCTTTGTTAATGATTACTCAAGGAAGAGTTGTGTTTACTTTCTAAAAACCGAAGATGAAGTGTTTAGTAGATTCAATGAATGGAAGGCCTTGATTGAAAAGTAAACCTCTAAACATATTAAGCACTTGAGAACTGACAATGGTTTAGAGTTTTGTGGAGAAGAGTTCAACTTGTTTTGCAGGGAGAATGGCATTGTAAGGCACAGAACAGTGAGGTATACACCTCAACAAAATGGAGTTGCTGAAAGATTGAATGGAACAGTGCTTGAAAGGGTGAGATGTCAGCTGTCCAATGCTCTTTTCCCTGAGAAATATTGGGTTGAAGTTGTTTCCTTCACAATCTACACTCTAAATAGGTACCCACATCAGTCCATTGAGCTAAAAACTCCAAAAGAAAGGTGAATGGGACAGCCTCCCAAGTTAGAACACTTGAAGGTGTTTAGGTGTGTAGGCATATGTGCATCAAAGCCAAGGTAAGTTGAAACCAAGAGCTGTCAAATGCATGTTTCTAGGTTTTACACCGGAGTGAAGGGTTATAGACTATGACATCCTATTGAGAAGAGATGTATTAATAGTAGAGATGTTGTGTTCAGAGAAAATGAAATATTTATGATGTCCGAGCAACCATTAACATCTATATCTAAGACTAGTAACACAAGGTTTGAGGTGGAGTCTCAAAATGATCAAGGAGTTTCTTCTTCTTCTCAAAATCTAGATGTTGAAGGTGATGACACTGCTGAGACTAGTGAACTTGTGTTAAATGAACAAGTAAAGACACATAGAGATTTACAGAATTATTCCTTAGCAAGAGACAGAACTAGAAGAACCATTGTGCCCCCGACAAGATATCAAGAATCTGAATTTGCTAATATCTCTTTAAGTGATGCCATTTCATTAAGCAACAATGAACCCACCAGTTTTGAGGAAGCAACTAACAATCCTAATGCTAGACAGTGGATTGAGGCAATGAATGATAAACTGAGGTCCCTCAACCAAAATTATACCTGGAAACTAGTACCTTTGCCTAAAGGGTACACACTTATTTCATGTTAGTGGATTTACAAATTTAAAGAAGAAATTCCAAGGGTACAAGAGTTTAGGTTCAAGGCAAGACTAGTTGCTAAGGGGTTCACACAAAAGGAATGGATTGATCACACTGAGGTCTTTTCTCCTGTGGTGAAACACACATCCATTAGGCTATTCATCTCTTTAGTTGTTCAAAAGGACTTGGAGTTAGACCAATTGGATGTGAAGACAATCTTTTTACATGGATTGTTGAATGAGACTATTTACATGAAGCAACCTCAAGGGTATGTGAAGAAAGGAGAAGAAGACTTGGTGTGTCTACTAAACAAGTTTATCTATGGGCTTAAGCAGTCACCAAGGTGATGGTATAAGAGATTTGATCAAGTAATCTCTAAAATGAGATTCAAGAGAAGCTGTTATGATGGCTGGTAGTTCCAAAGAAGAGTTGAAGCAAGTTAAGATGATCCTAAAGAAAGAGTTTGATTTGAAAGACGTAGAGGAATCTAGAAGGATTCTAGGCATTGAGATTGACAGAGAAAGAAGACATGACAGATTCTATGTGAGTCAATCAGAATATTGTAGAAAAATACTGTAGAGGTTCGAAATAGAAGGTGCCAAACCAGTTGGCACTCCACTTGCTCCAAAATTTTAAGCTCTCAGCTGCAAACAATCCTAAAAACATAGATAAAGATCACATAAATCATATGAAGTTTTTTCCCTATTCCCAAGCAGTGGGATCTCTGATGTACCTAATGACTTCAACCAGACCAGATCTGTCTTATGCTACAAGTTTGGTCAGTAGGTAAATGGCAAATCCTAGTAAACAACATTGGGAAGCAGTCAAATGGATATTGAGGTATCTCTGTTCATCAAAGGAAGCAAGGATCTTATACAGACAGAATGACCCTTCCAATGATGAAATGTATGGTTATGTTGATGTTGATTATGCAGGGGATCTGGATAGGAAGCGCTCACTATCTGATTATGGTTTCCTATGGGGAAACAATCTGATAAGTTAGAAGGCTAGTTTGCAGTCAGTTGTGGCCCTTTCCACAACAGAAGCTGAGTTTATAGCACTATCTGAGACTGTGAAAGAAGGTTTGTGGCTGAAGGGATTACTAAACGATTTTGGTATTACATAAACAAAAGTGAGAATATATTGTGACAACCAAAGCACAATTTACTTATCTAAAAACAAACAGTTTCACAGAAGAACCAGACACATTGACATCAAATACCATTTTATCATATAGAAGATTGAGAAAGGGGAAGTTGAGGTAGTAAAAATACATACCTCAAACAATGCGGCTAATATGCTGACCAAAACAGTCCCACTAAGCAAGCTTGGTCGATGCTTGGACCTCCTTAAGTTCGAGTTACGTGAAAAAGGTTAGCTTAAGTTAGCTCAACAAGCAAAGAGAGAAAGGTACTCTGGATGTTTACAAAGGTGGAGATTATTACAGAAAGAACCAAAGACAAGAAATGAAATTTGTAGGCAGTTGAATGTTGTCGTCTTCTTTCTATTATGTTTGTTGTAACCACCAGAGCTTCTTCATTGACTATGAGCGCCTATATAAAAAGAAAACGAATGAAAGAATAGAACGAGAGAGAGACAGCAAGGTATTCATTTTGTAATAAGTTTGAAGAAGAAGTAATAAAAGAGACCCTCCTAATTTGCACAGTGGACATAGACCTTTGGTCGAACCAATTAAATAATTGTGTTTTCTTTCTTTCTCTACGATCGTCTAACATTTACTTAAGTATCGTTTACACAATCGTTTAGTTCCTATCGCATCATTTACACGATCGTTTAGCTCCGTATCGCATCATCTATACGATTGTCTAATTCCTTAGTTGTCGTCTATACGATCGTTTAGCTCTACTCAACTATCGTCTACACAATCGTCTAGTGCTTCGTATTTTCGTTTACATAATTGAACTATCATCTAATTTTGTGAAGCTTTGTCTACACGATTGAGATGCCTTCAGGTAAACGATTGAAGAGTTTTAAAGCCTTAAGCATACAATTTTCTCTGAGTCTTGAAGTGTACTTAACCGTTAATTCTGATTAGTTTGTGACTAATAAAAGAATCATACTCATTTGGGACAACAATTCATATGAGAAACAATCAGAGAGAAAAGAAATACAACCAATCAGAGAGATATTGAAAACACTCTTATCTCTTTGCTTTTCAAAACCAGCTCACCGAATTAATCCCCCAAGAAAGAGGTGATCAAATACCCCTTCTCCATCATCACAAATATTAACAAACTATAGTTAGTTAACTAACAAACTATTAATCATGGTTAAAGGAGTAGCAGAATGAGTTATAACAAACAGAAGTGAGCTGAGAGAGTCGCAAATATTTCAACATATTTCTTAGATGATAATTATTTTGTGTATGTGAGATGTAAGAAGTCACATGTTTTAAATGGGAGATTGAACTATCTTCCAATCAGTCTTTCTTTTGTACTCTTTTCTTTCTCCCCCTTCGATTGAAGAAGCCCGTCCATTCCTCTATGCATTACCCTTTTTCTACCTTCGACTTCAAACAATAACCAGCTCGCTGCTCTGACGGGTGGGTTTGTGACCTTTAAAATGGTATAATTCATGTTATTATATATTGGCAAAAAAAATCACATGTACTAAAAGGATTTTTCTCTACATAATCATCCCAAATGATAAGTGAACAAGACTTTAGTGGAAGATGAAAAGTCACATATGAAGAAGGTGACAAAAGAGGCTTCTTGTGCCTCATCTTCTCCATTATTAGCACTACTTAATTAATGGTTCCTATTCTTGTGGTGAAGAGAGAAAGTTAATTAGAAAGCAACCTTTTTCATTTCCCTAAATTCTCTAACTTCTTCATATTTTCTTTCTATCGTACACAAAATGTCTAAATAGTTTGCTAAAACAACACACCAAGTGTCAATTTCTAATGTGCATGTTTTTTAAGTGAGAAAATGATGTCTAGCATTTTTCAACCAAACCATATCCACAGAATTTGACTTCTCGCCCAAATTGCCTTTTGAATTCGACCACATCAATAGAAAATAAAAAACAAATTCGACCACATTAATCGAAAATAAAGGACAATTAGTATAATTTGAGTATATATATATATACTCTAAACCTTTTTTATTTATTTGATAAATATTTCTATTTTTCAAAAGTTATAATATTACCATACATCTTTCATTAAATATCAAAATCACCATGAGAATAAAACTTTGTTACATTGTTGGATGAAATTAAGATTTAGAATGATGTGATGTTGATCTAGAATCGAAAAT
Organism: Benincasa hispida; assembly: GCF_027475165.1. Lineage (NCBI taxonomy): Eukaryota > Viridiplantae > Streptophyta > Magnoliopsida > Cucurbitales > Cucurbitaceae > Benincasa > Benincasa hispida. The sequence continues at coordinate 66,684,061 of NC_143488.1, forward strand.
TGAGATTGTCACATTGTTTTAGATCATTATCATATTGTTTTATATTTTCATTTTTATTTAACATTCTAACAAAATTTTATTTGAATAATGATTTTAAAACATTTATAAAAGGTTAAAGGATGTTGGAGTAATATTGCAATTTTTAAAAGTGAAAAGTGTTGTTTTACCGATAATGAGTTAACTATTTTGTTACTTTCAATATTATGGCAACATGCTAATTGAACCAAGAAGTGGTTATTTGGCAAGAGTGATTCAAGAGAGTGGACAAGCTCAACCAATTAAGTGTGATAAAGGAAATAAATAAATAAATAAATTTGATGTCATGACTTATAAGTGAGCAAGGAAAATGAAATGCACTATTTTGTGAGGGAAAAAAATTCTAGTACTACGAAAGTTTTCATACTCTCCTAATCAATATCAAAGATTTCATAGAAAAATATCAATTTTAAGCATTGGAGGATGATAATGTGAAGTGAAAGAATTTTGTACCGATAAGATAGAATGTGTTTGGTTTAATTTTTTAAGTATTTAATTTTAGAAAAAATTATTTTAAAAAAAGTTGAAGTATTCAACAACCACTCAAAATATCTTTTTAAAAAATGAGTTTATAAAATAAGTTTTAAGATAAACACTTAAAAACAACATTGAAAAAAATTATTTTTGAGTATTTAATGGTAAATCTCTATCTAATTTGTATAATTCTTAACATTACCAAAACACTCTCAAAAGTCATCTATCTCACTCCACCGTGTTGTTGTGGCTACCATCGCTCTCTGTCGACCACCAACTCCGACGGCTAACTCTGATCGCTACCACCAATCTCCACCATTGGCCAACTTTGGTCACCAACATTGTCCGTCACCACTTATGCCCACCATTGCCAACCAACTCCATCCATCCACCACCACATGCAGCAATTTTCGACGACCACCACCACCAATTATGACGGCAACTATTATTTCAAATTATTAGTTCGTAGTATTTTATAGTCGTCTTTTATAGTAATTTGACATTGATAAAAGCACTTTTAGTATATAACAAACTAAACAAATTTATATATAAAAATATTTTTGAAAAATAGTTATCAAATACATTAGTGTTTTTATTTTAAACCATTTTTATAAAAAAAAAATGTTGAATTGAAAATGATCTATTGAAAAATATTTTTTTCCCAAATCAATCTAAAGATGTCTAAAGATCCTTGAAAAGTGTGAGTCTATGAAACCATTTAATAAAATTTTGAAATGTAGACCTAAATATGTTATAACTTTCAAATGTCGAGTCCATAATCCTAATTTAACATTTTTGAAAAGTAAAAAAATCACATGATATTAGAGTTAGAAAAACGTACCTTGGGACAGTCAACTTCACACTTACGTTCAAGATAATTTAACTATTTTAACTTTGGACACGTGCTATGAACAAAAGTCTCCCAAGACAATTATTATCTTATTCTATTTTTTAAAAAGCTTTGTTAAGTAAATAAGGTTGGAGGAATTCTTTTCCACGAGAAAGAAGCGGAGGAATTCAAATCATGAACATCTTTATCGCTAACACATACCCTATACAAATTAAAATAAGCTCATTTTAGTATGACATCTTCGTTTTAAGATTTTTTATTGATCTTAAAATCTATTAAATATATATCTAATTAAGACCTCATTTGGTAACCATTTTATTTTTTGTTTTTGTTTTTTAAAATTAAATTTATGAATATTACTTATATTTCTAAATTTCTCTTTTAGTTATTTACTTTTAACTAATAGTTTAAAAAACCAAGTCAATGTTGAAAACTAAAAAAAAAATAGCTTTCAAAATGTTATTTTTGTTTTTAAAATTTAGCTAAAAATTCAATCATTGTACTTAAAAAATATACAAATCATTGTAAAAAATGTGGATGAATAAGTTTAATTTTAAAAAACAAAAAAAATAAATAAATGGTTACTAAGTTGCATACATAATTTCTTCTCAATATCTGATACGTGTTGAGATGCATTCATATTTGTACATTCTTTTTTTTTTTTTTCCTTGTAGTACAATGGTATAGAGAGATTCGAACTATTAACATATTATTTGCTAATACATCTATACATCCATTTTAAATGTGCATCTTAAAACCACGTGTCAAACTATCATCGGACGATGGGATAAAATGTAGGATATGTATAGCTTAGGATGGAGATAATAATCTTCAAAAAATAAAAATAAAAATAAACTAAACAGATTCAGTTTTCGCCGCCGTCAACGCACCGTTGGCCGGAGTGACGATTTTGATCTCGACATCTTCAGCTTCCTCCTCCCTAAACTTCCTGTAAATATCACTCTTATAAAACTTCCATGTCCGAACCACCAAAATCAGCGAAACAAGTCCCCCAAACACCGTCGCCGCCGTGATTATAAGAAACGCTTTTCTGTAACATTCCACTCCCAAGCAACTCAAATCCTCCCCTATATTTCTCCGTCGCCCCGCCGCTTCCATCTGCCGTTGCGCCTCTCTGTCGTACAAATGACCTGCCACTCTCACGTTCAGAATATACGCTCCAATCGGACTTGCCGCTCCTCCCAAATTGTACAGAGTCGCGTAGTATTTCAACCCGAAAATCTCCGATATGATTGCGAAGATCAACGGCCACTGCGCGCCGAAGCAGAACCCGACTACGATTGAAGAAAAATACAGCGAATTCGGAACTCCGAATGCGATTAGAAGATGGCCGACGCAGGACAGAATAAGTGTAGCGAAGAGAAACAGAGGACGTGGGACTTTGTACTTTTTCCAAAAATATTCCGATACGAATCCGGAGACTACACGGCCGAGGTAATTCCATATGCTGACGAGAGAGATGAATGTGGTGGTACTGTGAGACGGGTACCCCAAAGACTCTCCAATTTGGCCCAAGTTGTCAATCGCGGTCAATGTTCCACCGACACCACAGATTGTGGCGATAAAAAGAATTATCATATCGACGCTGAAAATGGCTTGTGGGATTGTGTAGTCCTCTCCTCTGTTTGGGGGTTTAAACGTATTTTTAAAGCAGGAGCCTGACGGAGGGCTCGGCGGTGCCAGTGGCGGTGGTCGTGGTGGTTGTTGAGATGCTAGCTCTAATTGTAAAATCGGGTTTGCGATTTTACTCTTCCAAACATTCAATTCCTCTCTGAAAACGATGGCCAGAGGCAGTAAAAGCAGCACAATCACAACAATGGCACTTCCGACGTATTGTATTTGTTGAAATCGGAGACGATTTTGCAAAATAATCAAAACCATTAACGACCCAGCAAGACCGAGAGAAATATAAAGGATATGGTAAAATACTTTCAGCTCGTTGGGCTGCCGGAGATCCTTAATGATGCGAACGAAACGGAGGAAAGTAACAGAGACGGCGGCGGGAAGCCAGGCGATTAAGAAGATAAGAGATTTGGAATTATTGCCATAAAAGGCATGGAAAAGCTGGGACAAAATGGCGCCGCTTAAGCCAACGAATCCCTTCAAAAGCCCCAAAACGCTACCACGACTTTCCGGGAAGTTTTTGACGCAGGTTACAAGAGCCCCAGTATTTGCAAAAGTCTGAGAATTAGCTCCGATGCAAATGTAGAGACACATATGCCAGATTTGGGGTTTGGGGATCCGATTAGTTACGGCCAGCCAAATCATGGTGTAGCCGAAAAGGTTCATGACGGCGCCGATTAGAAGAACCACCCAGGCCGGAGCGACCTCGTTGATGAGGCCGCTGATGACGCCGACATTGCCGCCCAAGTCCTTGAAGAAGCTGAGCAAGTTGAGGGTGGTTTGGTCGTAGCCTAAGGAGGACTTGATGTCGGAGGAGTAGAGGCCAAACATGTAGGTAGCGCCGGCGACGGACATGATGAGAATGGAAGCGAAGACAGAGAACCAGCGGCCAAAGAGGAACTGGTACCAGAAGGGGTTGGCGGAGGTGGGATTTGAGGCGGCCATCTTTTCCGGTTTTGGAGATGAAATGGTGAGTGAGTGGGAGTGTATATATACAGTTTGAAAGGAGGTTTCATGGAAGGTTGGAGTGGGGATTGGATATTATGTCCTGTTTGATTTTGGCTCTGTTTTGCTGCTGCTGCTCTGCCACTCTCTCCGCCACTTATCAGGAATTGGATGGTTGGAAAGAAAGGGACAGTTGTAATGCAATGAACCTAAGATTTATTATCATTTTTTTTTCTTTTTTTAACGTGGGAAAAATACTTTTTGTTACTAAGTTTTTGGTATAATTTTTATTTACTCATATTTTTCAAATGTTATACATTTGTCTTTTAAACTTTGAATTTTATTTTAATTTAGTACTTAAGTTTCAAAATATTATAATTTTACTTTCAAGATTTGAAATTTGTTTCAATTTAGTTCCTAAGTTTTAATATTTTACATTTTTAATCTCAATTTTTCATTAAATACTCACTTTTAATCATTAATGTCAATTCTTATTAATTAATTAAAAACAATTATAAAGTGAAATTTTAAATTTAATTTTCAAAGTAATAAAAAAATAGTGAAACTTAATTAATTATAATATTTTTATGATTTTTAATTTATTAGCATAAATTAATAATAAAGACAAAATGATTATTTAATGAATAATCAAGGTTGAACATGTAAATCAAACATATGAACCAAATTGAAGCAAAACTCACATGTCAAAGATAAAATTGTAACATTTTGAAATTTAGGGACTAGATAGAACTAAACCTAAAACCTAGGGACCAAAAAACTATTTTTCTTTATTATTTTTTAGTTTAATTTTTTTAAACCTATTATTATTTAGTTTAGTTTTCTTTAATAGAAAAAGATTATTTAATTTTTTTTTTTTTTTTTTTGAAAAAAGATTATTTAGTTTTGTTAGTAGAACATGTGTAGAACTTGAAATTCTCACATTATGTTGATGAACTATGTGTCTGCTAGACAGGACAAGTTGATTAAATTTTAGCCAAATCTTTCATTTCAGTGTTTGAATCAGGAATTTTTGGAATTCTTACAAGAATATGAATTGCTTAGTAGATAAAAGTATAAGTTTATGAAAAATTATTTTAAATGATAAAATTACTGAAAATATTTACAAATAATAGTAAAATATCATAGTCTGTTGTGGATAGACAGTAAAATTTTGCTATATTTATAAATATCTTTGTTTATTTTCATATATTTGAAAATAGTCCTAAGTTTTTCTAGACATAGGTAAGTTTTTTAATTTTACATTTTCTATTTCTATCTTATTTTTTTTACTTTTCATAATATTTCAAAACTAAGATTAGAATAGAAATAGAATGTAAGTTGTATGGCAGGGGTATTTTTCCTAATTTATCCAAGGTATTTATTAAAATTTTAAAAGTTTGGTTAAATTTTGTAGTCAATTAATGGTTTGCCTGCCTTAAATTAGAGAGTTGTTAAGACATTTGGATCGGAAAATCAAACTTTTAATTTTAAAGTTATAATAAATACTATATCAGTTGAATTATGTGCATTTTGACACACTTACTATTTTTTTGAGAATTAATCTTCAAATCTAAATGTATATTGTAATGACAATAACAACTTAAAAAATTAAGCTAATATAAGACTTGAATTTAAAAAATATAAAATATTGAGATTAAATTGAAATTAAATTTTAGTCCCACCTAAAACTTTCACTATCGACCTAGCTTCCTCAATGACAAAATCTACTTCAGAGAGATCTATTGACACGTTAATAAAAAGATTCATTACTTTCAAAGAGTTGAACTGAACATAAATATTACACACTTTGGTATAGTGAATTTGTTCTAATCCCTCACAACAAAATAATAGCCTTAAGAGCCTTAACCTCGATGACTTCTTAAATGAATTCGAGTTTAACCAAGTGGAGACAACGCAATTGAACTTGAAACATCTAAATAACATCGTAGCTTAACTAACAAGATTTCACGCTGAATCAATGTTAAGATATATATTTTGGTATAAACTAAATTAAGCAAAAAAAACTTACCTTTTGACTTTTATTGCCATTCAATAAATAAAATCTAGCACAAATGTTTTTTAAAAACCAGAATTATAACCTTAACTAACCAAGTAATAGCATAATTTTTTTCTATTTCAGACAGAAATATAAGATTTTTTTTTTCCGAAAATGGAATGAATTATATTTTTTTCAAAAAAAGAAAAAGAAGTTGTAATAGTTTTCTTGTATGGAATAAATGTTAAATGAAAATATAATATTATGTCAAGTTTTAGAAAATTTGGAAACAACAATCTGAATTGATTGAAACCTAACGCAGGGCATAATCCTAATTATTCTATTTTAGAGTTTTCATAATCTTAAAAACGTACATTTTCAATATTCGATATCAAATATGGGAAGCCTAACAAGCCTTGCTAAAAATTTATTTTGGTCAATTTCGATGAAAAATTACAAAATTTGTCTGAAAAATCAAAAACTCAAATATTAGTTTCAACCTCATACGAAATTCAAATAAACGATAGTTTTGTTTCTTCAAATATTTATCTTGGCTAATGTGACCAAAGTTCCTTTCCATTTTAATCATCATCCTTTCAAAATGTTTTTATTTATTTAATTGTAACCTCACTTCCTTAGTTTCTTTATTTTAGAATATCTAATTTTAGTGATTGTATTTTCATTAAATTTCAAATTCAACTTTAAAGTATCTATACATCTTTTCAAATTTAATTTTTATTGAAACTCATTGAATAACAATAATAATTTTTATGTAAGAAAATAAAATATGTGAATACATTTCTAAAATTTATAATAAAATGCAATAGATAATAAAAAGTTTGTGAAAAAATAACAGTAAATTTATTATTGGGATTAATTTTAAGATTTATTAAAATATAAGAACTAAATATAACAAATTTCAAATTATAAGGACCCAAATCATATTTTAACTCTTTTATAAAAGAAAAATATTTGGTATATCATGAATTATAAGCTGATATTCAATTACAAGTTTTTATGTGTCAAAAACATTTAAAAACTTTTTAAAATATTTTTTCCTTTATGATTAAAGAAAATACATAGAAATGGTGTACCCAATATCATTGGGTTATTTATTATTATTTTTCTTTGCCTTTTAACATGTGATAGTTTGAGCCCTCATCATATGCAGTCTTCTAACATGTTTTCCACCCAAAATAATAATAATAATAATAATAATATTAATTTAAGGGTACAATAATGTTTAAAAAATTGGGTTTATAGCAGTATATGCTAACAAAAACAAAATAGAGAAACCAAAATATTCTCTAAGAAATACAAGGCCAAAATGAAATTTTCAAGACTAGAAAGATTTAAAATTGACCGTCAAAAATTTCAGAAATCAAAATGTTCATTTTCAGATTACAAAAATTAAAATAGAAGAGGACATAGTTGAAAAATAAGATTTATACCTAAATAAAATATAAATAATAAAAAATTAAAATAGAAGAGTACATAGTAAAAAACAAAACAAAAAACAAAAAACAAAAAAAAAGATTTTATCCTACATAAATAATCAACCCGTGATTTAACAATAATGAAGAGGGGAATAATAGAATCGGAGATTTTAGGTACACAATGCTATATATATATATATATATATATATATATATATATATATATATATATATATATATATATATATATATATATATAATTATTATTATCTTTCACATGAAAAAAATGACAAATTCAGTAGAATAATGGTTATAATTAGACCCTCAAATTTTAATCGTAAAAGTTGAACCCTCAAATTTATATAATTGTTATAATTAGACCCTTAGACATACATAATTTAAGAGTGTGTTTGGAATACATTTTTCAAATATTTAATTTTAAAAAAATAAGTCATTTTGGAAGAAATTAGAGTGTTTGATAACCCCACTCAAAATAGCTTTTCAAATATGTTTTCAAAAGTGTTGAAATAAAAATGAATTTTTTTGTAAAACAATTTTTTCTCGAGTCAATCCAAAAGGGTTCTAATTTTGAGAATTCTATTTTTCTTTTCATTTGGAAGATTAATTTTTTATGATTATAAATTTGAATGTCTAATTTTAAAATTGGTATAAATTTGAGAGCTCGATTTTTAATATAAATGCAAAAACTCCAATTGATTTTTAACCATTTGCTAAAGAAAGAAAGGGATTAATGTTGAGCAGAAGTGCTTTGGAGGGTTGCATGTAGGCACAGTGCAATTTGGTCCACAAGAAATTCCGCGTTGGTTTTTTTGGAAGCGAGATGAAGTTCCGTGTTGAAATGGAGAATTTGAATTTGTGTCGCGTTATTTTCAAACACGCTTCAACATTTTAAATATGTTCATTTATCAAAAAAGATACTTCCGTTTTTTTTTTTTAAGTAATCAAAATATACTTCTAAACTATGGATTCCATTTCAATTATATTCTTTCGATCTTGAACTTTGTTCCTAAAAACAACTTTTATAAACTTTTCAAATTTTAGCTTTAATTTTGAAAATATTCATAGAATGTAAAGAACAAAACAACAAACTAGTAAATAAAAGTGATGTTTATAGACTTAATTTTTTAAAAATAAAAATAATCTAATTTTTACCAAACGATCAAAACCCAGCCTAAATGATTTTTAGGAAACAGGTGGTAAATAATTTCCACGTTGATATTTATCTAGCCTTAGGTAAATAATTTCCACGTTGATATTTATCTAGCCTTACACGTTTAGGGTCAGGATTTTCTTTCTCCACTAACACTTACAGATTGCAATGAATTTGAATCAATTCCATTTTGTATCAATTTTGTACAGAATTCAAACGAGAGAGAGGAGGAAAAATGTGAGTGCTCTGTGAAGGTTTTTCTGGAAAAGAAGAAGATGAAGATAAGCTTTTGGGCTTGCATGTAGTGTAGAAAAGGAAAAAGAAATACAAGAATTTAACGTGGTTCGACAACTAGAGGCGTACATCCACGGGAGGAGCTGAAGATCTTTATTTCTTGGGGAGATTAGAGAGAATCCAGATAAGTGCTTTAAGTTTTGAAGTAATTTTTTAAGTCTTAGTTAGCTTACAATATCATCCTTTATATAGATGATTTACAAAGTGGTTACTAACAGAATGTAAAAGTTGATTACACACTATTTATTTCTGGTTTCTTAACAAATCTCTACGTTGAAATTAACTTTTGCTTTGAGTCAACTCCCCTTTGCTAATCACTTTCTTCTATCCTTTTTCTTGTAGCTCAAATCCAATAAGTCAAGATACTTCTGGAGTTTGAGTTGTGTAACAATTTTAGTCAGCATATCAGAGGCATTATCAGAGGTATGTATCTTTAGTACTTCAATCTTCTTTTCTTCGATTTGTTCTCGAATAAAATGGTACTTCACATCTATATGTTGAAGGAAATCAAACATGAGAATTTCCATAAGTAGCGGAATGATCGTTCCAAATTTCATTCGAAATTGAACATACACAATTACAGTACAGAAACAGAAACTTACAGGTTATGCACGATACGAAATTACAACATGCTTTACTAGATAATCAAGGGATAGAACATCATACCTTTGAAGACTCATCTTCAAACTCTCTCGATCACAAACGCTCGTTCAAACTCCAAGACTACAACACATGAATGCTCAAACACAGCGACCACAACACAACATGATCAACCAGCAACCACCACACGAATACCACGAACTCAACAAACGGCCAACAAAAATCTCGACTCAAATTGAGTTAAGTAAGACACCACCATAATGACTACCTTAGTATTCTCGGTGTGAGAATCCAGAAGTGTGGGTTCTGTGTGGACTTGGTTAGAGGACGAGACTGGAGGTATAATAATCGTGTAAACGATTGAGCAAGTGGGAGATGACAAAAGTCCATCGTATAGACGAACACCCAATCGTTTAACAAATGCTCCACGGTCGTTTAGCAAAAGCTCCACGATCGATTAGCTAATAGCCAGCTGAGTGAACTATCGTGTAGTGTCATTCTATGATCGTTTAGTCTCTCTTCAGCTATCATTTAGTGAATCATATTCACTTGACAGCCTTTCCGTGAGAACTTGCTGAGAATGGAAACTTTCTCAAATCTACTAAATTTAGGAAAATATTTTTCCTTTTATCTCATAAATTTAGGAAACCACCAATAACCTCCCACTCAATTGGTTATTAGAGAAAAAGAGATAATTATCCAAAAATTAATATTATTATAAATATATATATGATAATAGTGGTACAATGACCGTGTCCTGGATTGGATTAGAACCTACTGACGATTCCAACTGTAAAATATATGTCAGGACGTGTACACAACATAGCGTACATCAAACTCCCAACTGCATATGCATATGAAATTTTGTTCATCTCCTCAACTTCTAGAGGTGTTTTAGGACATTGTTCCTTAAACAAATGAATCTCATGCTTGAAGGTAATAAACCTTTCTTGGAATTTTGCATATTATACCTTGACAACATCTTGTCAATATAAGATGCCTAAGATAGTGTCAATGTTTTATTCTTTTGGTTCCGAAAGATCTGTATTCCTAAAACATACTGGGCATCACCCAAATATTTCATTTGGAACTGTGTTACTAACCATTTTTTACGTCAGCAAGAAAACTTGTCTCATTCCCAATGAGCAAGATATCATCAACATATAGAACTAAGAATGCTACAGTTTTGTTGACTATTTTCTTGTATACACAAGGTTCGTCAACGCTCTATTCAAAGTCATAAGATTTTATCGCAGTGTCAAATCTTGTATTCTAGGATTTGGATGCTTGTTTCAACCCATAAATGGATCAACTAAGCTTACAAACTTTTCGTTCCTGTCCTTTTTCGATGGACCCTTTTGGTTGAGACATAAAAATACTTTCATTAAGATAGTCATTCAGAAAAGCTATCTTGACATCCATTTTTCATATCTTATAGTCATAATATGTGGTAATGGCAAGAAGTATTCTTATTGATTTGATTATGGCAACAGGAGAAAAAGTTTCTTCATAATCAACTCCTTCTCTTTGGGTAAAACCATTTGCCACGAGTCTGGCTTTATAGGTCCGTATCTTGCCAGTTTGGTCTCGTTTTGTCTTGTAGATCCATTTACAACCTATAGGTGTTACCCCATGTGGTTGATCTACATGTTCCTAGACAGAGCTGAAGTACACAGACTCCATTTCATCGTCCATGGCTTTTATACATTGTTCCCTATCGACATCTTCCATTGCCTTCTTAAAGGTTAATAGATCCTCTAAACCATCATCTTGTATGATGTTTTGAGTTTCTGTTAAATCCATGTAGCATTCAGATTGTTGAATAATCCTCCCACTACGACGAGGCATTGTCAACTCTTGGGATGGACATGACGGAACAACAACCGTTGTTGATGGACCTGCTTGATCAACAACTCGTGTTGATCTTTCTGTAGTACCTTTAGACAGTTCTTGCAATATTAGTTTACTATGAGGTAGATGATTTTTAATATGATCCTCTTCTAAGAACGTTGCATTTATTGATACAAACACTTTATCTTCTTGGGGATCATAAAAGTATCCTCCTTTTGTTTCTATGGGGTATCCTACAAATAGGCATAATTTCGAACATTTTTTCAATTTCTTAGGATTCTATACCAACACGTGTGCTGGACAACCCCAAATACGGAAATGACGTAAACTCGTTTTGCGTCCTTTCCACAATTCATATGGTGTTACTGAAACACTTTTGGATGGAACAACGTTCAGAATATAAACTGCAGTATGTACTGCATAGCCCAAAAAGGATTGAGGTAATTAAGCATAACTCATCATAGACAGAACCATGTCCAAAAAGGTTCGATTTCTCCTTTCTGCAATACCGTTTTGTTGTGGTGTTCCAGGTACTGTGAGTTGAGATTGAATTCCATGATCTACTAAATAGTTATGGAATTTCAAATCCATATACTCACCACCTCGATCAGATCGAAGTGTTTTAATTCTTTTTTTTAATTGATTTTCAGTCTTAGCCTTAAATTCTTTGAACTTTTCAAGAGTTTCAGACTTGTGACTGATTAAATAAATATAGCCATATGGAGAGTAATCGTCAATAAAACTGACGAAGTACTGATATCCTTCTCGAGCTTTAACATTCATCGGATCACAAAGGTCTGAATGTATAAGTTCAAGATGTTCTTTGGCACGAATACTTTTGTCAGAAAAAGATCTTTTCGTCATTTTTCCCTCAAGACATGATTCACATGGAGGTAAGGAACTGTCTTCTAATTGATTTAAATGATCATTTTTTTTACTAATCTCTCAATCCTGTTGAGATTAATATGACCAAGCCTGAGGTGCCAAAGATAGGCGTTAGGAGAAATTTTCCGCTTTTTATTATGAGCCTTGGTCGTTTTAAACATCTCTATATTTAAAATGGATTTTTCTTTAGTTGGTTGTAATATGTATAAGTTATTTTCAAGTCTAATAGAACATATATGAACACCTCTTGAATAAACAAACACTTCATTACATTCAAAAGATACACTGTACATATTCTCTAATAGACAGGAAATGGAGATCAATTTTCTTTTCATCTTTGGTAAAAAGAACACATTCTTGAGCAAGATAAAAGAATCTCCAAAAAACAACTTCACATCTCCCACTACTTCAACTGAAATGACTTCACCTGTTCCCACCTTGAAAGTCATCTCATATTCAAAAAGTCTTCTCTAAGAACTAGTTTCCTATAGAAAAGTACAAACATGATTAGCGGCGTCTGAATCCAATATCCAGGTAAGGTGAGAATTTTTCACTATACATGTTTCAACAACCAGTAAATCATATTTACCTTGTTTAGCCTTTTCTGCTTTCTTTTCAGCTAGATATTTTGGGCAGTTTCGTTTCTGATGCCCAACCTCTCCACAATGGAAACATTTTTCCTTGGGAGTTTTTCTTTTATTTTTCTTTGCAGTGGCTTTTTTTTTCCCCTTTTCCTTTCTTTTTCATTTGTACGATTTTATCTTTAGAAGAAGAAGGACCAGCTTTCTTATCATCAGTGGGTTTCATTCCTGACGTTGACCCCTTATAAAACTTTTTCGGTATCGAAATAACATTTATTTTTTTTTCTTCAGTTTCATCATAGATTGATAAGTTTGCAACTCATTCAACAGCGCTGTTAAGTTATAAGTGATTTTTTTTCATGACAGCATTTGTCCTAAATAACAGATAACTCTCAGAAAGAGGTTCCAGTATCATGGTTGGCTTGTCTCGTCTAGCATTGCCCCGTGAGCCTCCGCAATATTGAAATGAACCATCATGTTGAGAACGTGTTCTCACGTTGGTTCCATCTTTCATGCGAGTCACATACATATATTTGATGGCTTCATGTCTAACAGACGATGACGGTTGCCCGAACATCTCCTGTAATGATGCCATAATCTCACGGGCTGTGCGCATGACCTCATGCTTCTTGTTGAGTACATCAGATATACTCGCCAAGATATAGGCATGGGCTTTCTTGTTCACCCTCACCCACCTATCATAGACGTCTCAAACATTTCGGATAGTCGTTAAACTGGAAACTGGAGGACACTTCTCCGTCAACACAAACTTCAGATCGTCTACAACTAATATCATATTGATGTTTGAATTCCAATTCGAATAACCCTCTCCATTAAATTTATCAGAAGCAAGCAATTGTATGATTGAGTTCGACATTGCTGAAACATTTTAAATAAGCTCTATTAAATATGCATCTATATCCATTTTTAGCGAAACTAATAAATTACCCAATAAATCTTTATTTATTTGCAACGATACTTAAGTGATTTAGAACAATTGCTACCGAGGGGCAGTCAAGAATTCCTTCACGAAAGCAAGACAGTTCTTGACCAAATACTATTATCCAGAATAACTCATATTCCAATAGTTCTTTTGGTTATCACTTTCGATCAAGATCTTTACTAACAATTAATAATTCTTATAAGTGTGACCCACCATTTTCAGATCTTATAGAATGGTATGAATATGCCTCCGAAATAGAAGACAATATCCAAGACAGAACTATAAGATCCTATTCATTTTACTGAAGCTTGGGTTGTTCCGAATCCTATGTTACAACCCTCCGTAGGGATCGCCACGGTTAACGACTAGCTAGTGTAGCATAAAAACGACAGCAGGCAGAACATAAGAATCTCACGATTCAAACTCATGGAGAAGACCGAAGAACAATGTTGACACATTTCCTTCACCCACATACTATGAACTACTTCCCTCATTCACCTTGTTATTGACCCATGCAAACACTTTCCGTATGAAGCAGTCGAGATAAAATCGACACGAAGCCGAGCATGGATCTCACGGTGTGAACTCTTAAGGACATGAGAGCTAATAACTATATATCAAATATATTGTTAATCTCCCACTGAAGTGTTCTAAATGTTTGGGTAATTTACTTAGGCATGATGGCTAATTTCATACAACCTAAGTCTAAGTGGTTTATCCAAGTATAACTCTTATAATTGGATTTAACCTACAATGTCTAGGTGATAAACCATTTTATTACCTCACATCGCTCACGCAAGCTCATAAAATCAGTTAACAACTCTCAATCGTTCGGTCATAATCCCCGGGTAGGAGGTGTTCCATAAACCGTCAACTTAAATACCCCCAGCCTTAGACAGGTTTATGAACCGATATGAGTTTGTAACCGTATTTTCTAAGGTAACAATCTATTTTAACATTTAAAATTAGTTGTTAACCTAAGTGAGCATGCAGCTATTCTTTGTTATGGATTTTAAACGTCTAACCAATTTTATAACAACTTACAAAATTTAGACATGCTCAACATCCACAACATTCAACAAAGGTATCTAATATAACCATTATATTAAACACAACCCTAACATACATACTATATATTATAACAATTATAACATACTTTCAATGCATGTAACATGCTTCTTACGATGAGGTTTTAAATCTACATGGCATACTGTATGCATATACATGAATTATTTAATTATTACATACATCTCATGCATAAACAATTAAATACTAACTAATATGGTTTTCGTTTTGACATAAACAAGCAAATAGATGCCTAAATATTACAAACAGCTTCAAAACCGTCTTTGAACGCTCGAACCGCTCCAAACTGAACCCAAGCAACTTGAACCGGACTGGATACATCTGAACTTGACCAACAAAGTCTGAACCGGACCAGCCAAAAACCTTTTGAGGCTGAACCAGATTGGACCTTGAGAAAACTGGTCAAACCAGCTGCTCTCAGTCCAACCTCAAAGTCTTGCTAAGGCCAATCATGTAGCGCTGAAGCAATCATCTAGTGTCATTGCCTTATGTTGAGAAGAGGTACACGATCGTTTAGTGTTTGTCGAAGTTAAAAAATCGTTTAGCTCTATCGTATAGAACTACACAATCGCTTAGTACCATCGCCTACCTATCGCTTAGCTCTACCGCATAGAACTACACGATCGTTTAACACCATCGCCTAGAGCTTTCATGTCATCGCTTAGTATCCGCCGCAGCTAAACAATCGCTTAGCTCCATCGTATATAACATCATCGCGTCGCTTAGCAATTTGTCTACACAATCGCTTAGCTTTGTATCTAAACGATCACCTAGCACTATCGCATAGCACTTCATCGCATCGTTTAGTGCACGCTATAGCTGAATGATTGTGTAGTGCCATCGTTTAGAAAATCCAATGTATCGTTTAGTTCCCACGCCAAAGCTAAACGATCGCATAGTGCTATCGTATAGCATTTGAACACATCGCTTAGCTCCTGCAGGTACCCGATCGTATAGCGTTCAACATTACAACGACCAACGCCCATTGCTATACTATCGTCTAGCTTTTCTTCACATCGTGTAACGTCTAGAACTAAACAATCATTTAGCAACTGAACCTCAACAACGAATTTGAGCAGAAGCTGGAAAAACTGGAACAGCAACTTGGCCTCCGTCACTTGTTTATTCAATTACAACTAAATTTCAAGTCTAATGACTCCAAATAAATTATACTCTTGCTAACACATAAAAGCTCATCAAACAAGAGCCAATTACAAATTTAATTGAGAAATTAAAGAGAATTAAAATGTCAAAACTCAGAAAACCATATCAGTGAATCAGTTTAATATATCTCATGAAAAACACCCATCACACCAAAATTAAACCAAATTGAATGCTTAAAAGATGCTCTGATACCAATTGTTAGAGTTAGATAACATGCAGCGAAAGTATCAAGGATCCATAAGCATTAAAATTCATTAATTTTGGCAGAAACTAAAGCATGCTCTTCTACAAATAGGGTTTTAAGATCATACCTTTGAAGAACTCTTCAAGAACTTGATCAATTCACAACAGTCTTCACCAAAGATCACCGTGAACCACTTCAAGATCTTCTCCACTATCCTCTTGGAGTTTTAAACCGAGTTTAGGGACTCAAGAACAACTTGAAACGATGAAGAACAATGAAAAACTCACAACTCACTTTGAAGAACTCTTTCTTCTAACTGAAATTTTCTCTCAAAATTTATGTGTTATGCATGCCCTAACCTCACTCCAATTTTCTTTATTTATTGCAGATAAACATGCAAATAAGGGAAGTGCATGGCTTACAGCTCATGCTTGGAGTATTAATGAAGAGAAGGAAATGGGCTTTGTGTGAGCATAAAGAATATGATATTGGAAAATCAACATTTTCCATTTAAAGCATGCAAATCGATTTTTCATTTTTTTTAAATCAAATTTGATTTCAAAAACCATTTTGATTTATAAAACTGAAAAATAATTTTCTAAAATTAATTTCATAAATTAATTTAAATCATATTTAAATATATATATTCTTCTATTCCGTCTAATTTGAACGTTTCAAATTAATTTTTCAAGCTACTCTAAAGCTTAACCATTTAGGAGCTAGTAGGGGGACCTCGCAGACCTACAAATCATGGGCTCCAACGATTCGAGATTAATCGGCTAAACTCATCAGTCTAATCTAACCTCCATTTGTTAACTAATGGGACACTCCACTATAGCTCATAATTGAACTCCCCTCATTGTAGATATATTATATCCACTTAATAACCATAATCAGTAAGTCGATCCTTCACAGGTTGTTCGTAATTACAACTAGGTCAAAATTACCATTTTACCTCTGTGAATACATCTTATTCCTTAAGTTCCTACTAACCCTCTAATGAAAAATTCTGATTCATAATCTCTACGAATCAAATTCTTTCTCTATCATGAGAAGGCGGGGCCCCGATTGTTCAAGACTCGAAATCAGTACTTAAGAGAACAACCTATCTGCTAACCCTTAATAGGGTAGGAGTGAATTCCATCCATCTTTCAAGGCTATGTCCCCAGGTATTCATCTGGTCTTATCCCCAAAATGGTAAGCTTATTTAGTAGTGTTGTTGGACTACTCTCACCGTTTGTAGATCAAAGGATAATCCCGAACAAACAGAAGTTCATAACTAGCTCAAGATTAAGATCGAGTTAACCTAGATTATATGATAAATGAAATAGTCAGTTTTAACAGTAAACGATCGTTATAAAGAAAAGTGACTATTTTCGTGGTCCAGTTTATATGAAAACTCATTGTATAGGATGCCTTCACTTACATGTCTCAACATGTACGATTTGTGGATCACATCGTTTGTAGCACTTTACAACTTCTTGTAACAACTATAGAATGAGCCGCATCCAATAATGTTACTAGGATGAGATACCGAATTTCATCCATATACTTATTAGACCATTTAGGCTATATATTATCAACTTGATCCTATTTATATCACTATATAAAGTTACAGTATTCAGACCATAGCCAAGGATACGTTTATTGGATTTTCATAATAAGATGCAAAATCAACAAGTCATTATTATTGATAAATAGAATGTTTAACACGAATTGCGAGTTCTAGGACATTCCCAACAACATATAAACCATAGCTCTTTTTTATTTCATGGTACTTAATGTAAATCTCATTTACATTAATCTTCCACTTGATGTATCTCATACATCATACCGATCATATCATATATAATCGAATTTCCTCTTGTCAATTTGAACATTTCAAATCAACACCAAGAACTGATTCTCAACTTGTATCCATTGAGCTACCAAGGGGACCTTATGGACCCATAACTCGAAGCTTCAACGGTACGTGAATAACTAACTAAACTCTTTAGTCATGGGATCCACCATTCGTTAACTGCCAGACACTCCATTAAAGACTGACAGATGAACTCAACTTACTAAGATATATTATGTGTCCATATCAACCAAACAACAGTGCTATAACTCTTCACAGATCGCTCGTAAGTACAGCTGGGCCAATAACCGTTATGCCCCTGTAGTTACATCTAACTCCTTAAGTACCACTGATCCCTCTAATGAACATAAGTCATAGTCTTACTATGACTGAGTCCTCTCTTCCAAAGAGAAGCTGTGGCCACTATGTTCAAGACCCGGAATCAGCTCTTAAGGGAGCAATCAATCTATTTACCGCTGCTTCGGGGAATGAGTGAATTCCATCTTGTGTAACTGAGTTCCCAGCTCCCAAATCAGACAAATCTTCAAAAAGGTAGGCATGTTGAGTTGGCAATCTAGCCACTCTCACCTATACTAATCAAAGGACTGGCCTCAAAGGCAGAAGTTTCCAAAACACTCAGGATTGAGGTCATGTCACCTATGGTCGTTTAGGTGAGATGCAAATCTCAAGTATCAACAGCATTATATACAGAGATGAATCATCTCGTGGTTCGGTCTTATACAAATTATTTGTATAAGACACCCTGCTCGCATGTCTCCACATAAATAGTCAGGATCTACCATCTATAGTAGTTCACAACACTTGCAAACCTCTACAAAGCGGGCCGTATTTGTAGTGTCTCTAGGATTAGGTATACCTCCTTAATCCTTATACTACAAACCTTTTTAGGTTATCATTTAAGGCATGATCCACTTGTATATCTCATATATATACTTAAGTTTACACACAATAACCATGGAGTTTTGTTTATTGGATATGAGTAAATGTCAAATAAAATAACTCTTGTTTTATTCATAACAATGTGTACAGATTACAAACTACGAGACTCCGGGAGAATTAGGACACCAATCCCAACATATGTTTTGTACGATTATGATACTATGGATGTTTGGATAGATGTATAGTACTTTGATTATCGCAATATATTTTTACCGTATTCTGTGTTATAACAAAGTCTAGGAGAAGACCTTTTAGCCATAGGCCCTCTTTCACAACTTCTAATAGGGCAATGAACTCTACCTCAGTGGTGGAAAGGGCTATCACTGATTACAGTGAAGTCTTCCAACTTAGGACACAACTTCCATATAGGAAGATATATCTTGATATCTTCTTCTGTCGAGGTCCCTTGCATAATCTGAGTCAACAAAGCTAAACAACTCTGGTTCTATGTCAATGGCTTGTTGGTATGGTAGTCTGGCACCCCATAGTGCCCTTTAGATACCTCAAAATCCATTTGGTAGCCTCCTAATGTCTTTTGCTTGGGTTGGCCATGTACCTACTGACCAAACTAGTTGAATAAGCTATGTTATGTCTTGTAGAGATCATCATATATATAACGCTCCCCACTGCTTGGGAGTAAGGTATTGTAGACATTAGTCTTTGATGCTCAATATTTGTTTCTTTGGGTGAATTCTTTCCTGGTAATTTGAAATGTTGTGCAATGTGTGTGCTTACTATTTTTGCTTTTTTCATATGGAACTCCTAAATCAATTTCTCACAGTATTTAGTCTGATTTATGTATAGTTTAAGAGATGTTCTATTTCTTTTAATATCAATGTCAAGTATCATGTTTACGTTTCCCATTTTTTTTCATTTCAAACTCTGATTTTAAGAGAACTTTAACTTGTTTCAATTCTTTCCAGTACTTATTGGCAATAACATATCATCCACATATAGAAGTAGATAAATAGGATTTGAAAAAGTTTTAGTGTTGATGTAAACACAACTGTCATAGGAGCTCTTTAAGAACTCATTCTTTTGCATAAACTCATGAAACCTCCTGTTCTAACACCTAGGGGATTGCTTTGGTCCATAGATGGACATCTTAAGTAGACAGTAGTGATCTTCTTTCCCTTTGACTTGATAGCCTTTAGGTAGACACATATATATGATTTCCTCTAGATAACCATGAAGGAAAGTTGTTGTTACATCAAGTTGGTCAAGCTCTAGGTTCTATTGTGCTACTATGGATAGAAGTAGTCTAATAGAGGTTTGTTTGACCACAGGAGAAAATATCTCATTGTAGTCAACTCCTAGTCTTTGTGTAAACCCCTTAGCAACCAACCTAGATTTATACCTAGGTTCTTGAACACTAGGGATACCTTTCTTAAACTTGTACACCCATTTGGATACTATAGGCTTGAACACTAGGTTTATGTAATCCTCATACCTTGAAAACGGTAATTGTTCTCTTTTGTCTGTCTCTAGCTAAGGTATAGTTCTTTAGGTCTTGACCCTCTTGCTCAGTGTCAGAAGTTGCCTCTTCTTCTTCTTCCTATTGAGGCATCTGGTCACTGGTATTATCAGAATTTGAGCTTGAGGGAACTAATAGAGGCATAAGTGAATGCTCCACCTCAATTGGATCTGTCTGCTCTTGAGGTGTTTGTTCAGGGGGTGTTAGCTTTCTGCATAAACATTTCAGTCTCTCTATGACATCTCTACTAGTTACACACTTTTTCTCAGTAGGATGCCATAGTCTGAAACCTTTGGCTCCTTCAGTAAACCCTAAAAACATGCATTTGACAGCTCGGGCATTCAGTTTCCCCTTACTCTGATGCACAAAACCAATACACCTAAAAACCCTTAGGTTACTTAGATTAGGTGGGTGTTTGGTCCATTTTTCCTCAGAAGTAAGAAGATCTAATGAAGCATGAAGGCATCTATTAAGTGTGTAAACTGTATAGGAGGTTGCTTCAGCCCAAAATTTCTCTGGTAGGATAGCATCAGATAAAAGACTCCTCATTCTTTCAAGTATAGTTCTGTTTAGCCTTTCTGCCACCCTATTCTGTTGAGGTGTGTACCTCACTATTCTGTGTCTGACATTCCTTGTTGCCTATAAAAAATATTGAATTCTTCTGCACAAAATTCAAGCCTATTATCTGTTCTAAGGCATTTAATTTGACAGCTAGTTTGTTTTTCAACCATAATCTTCCATTCCTTAAATTTCTCAAAGACCATGTCTTTAGTTTTAAGAAAATATATCCAGCTTTTTCTAGAGAAATCATCAACAAAAGTTACGAAATACCTGGCACCACTCAAGGATTGAAAAGGTAAAGGCTCCATAGGTTTGAGTCATAGTCAAGGATTTCTTTAGTTGTGTGCTGAGCCTTGGTAAAACTCTGCCTTGTTGCCTTCTCTATTACACAATATTCACAAAAGGATAGGCCTTGATGAACCCCTTTAGGTAAGATTCCTTGTTTCGCTAGAGCTTGAAGGCCTTTGGCACTGATGTGTGAGAATCTTTTGTGTCAGAGATCTCCTTTAGTAGGTTTTTTAGATGTTACAACTAAAGCTGACTGCAATTTTTGAACTCCTTGAACTACATAAACACCATTTATTTTTACTCCTCTGAAGACTGTCTTAGCATCCTTCAAAATTTCACAATAGCCTCATTTTTCTCTGTATTCAAAGCCAATTGAGTCAAGCATGCCCAATGAGATCAAATTTCTTTTTAACTTGGGCAATGTTTGACATTTTTTAGTAGCTTCACTGACCCATCTTCTATTTTTAGTGAAACTGAGCCAATACCAACTACTGAAAATGAGTGGTTATTACACATGTATACTGAGCCTCCATCCATTTATTTATAAGTATTGAACCAATCCTTGTTAGGGGTTATATGAAAAGAACACCCTGAATCAAAAACCCAATCAAGGTTCTTAGTCGGTTCTTCAGTTTCTGCCCTTTGGTTTGAGGTGGTTAGGGCATCTAAGTAAAGGAATGAATCTTCCCCTACTGAGGCATCTCCTGGCTATGTTGATTGATTATTCTAATTTTGATTTTGATTTTTATGTTCATTCTTCCATTTTAAGATTTTGTAATTTTTTATTAGATGTCCAATCTTTTTGCAGTATTTATATCTAATCTTAGACTTCTCTTTGTTTTCTTCTGTGGAAACTTGTTTGCCCTTCTCTTTATTGTGATGTTTAGACTTTCCTTTCACAAATAATCCCTTCTTTATTTGTCATCAATTCCATTTCTTTGATTTTAAGTGTTGAATTCATAATGTCTGTGGTAACTGAGTCTCTCCTATACTTTAGGGCTATTTTCACATCTTTGTATGTTTCTGGAAGTGAATTTAAAGAACAAAGGTTTCATTATCTGCCCCAATAATGTCACCTTGAGTTTTAAACTCAACTGTAATCTTTTTAAACTCATCAAGATTTTCTGTCAGGGTTTTAGATGGATTCATCTTAAACGTAAAGAATCTTTTCCTCAAGAAAAGTTTGTTAGGTAGATATTTAGTTTCATATAGCTCATTTAGCTTGTCCACATTTTGAAGGTTGTATCTTGATCAATCACTAATTTAAGTACACTGTCTGCGAGATTCAGAACAAGAGTTCCATATGCAATTAACTCCATATTTTCCCTATCATCTTCTGTTACAGTAGTAGGGAGTTTAGAGGGGTCTTCAAGAGCTTTGTGAGCTTTCTATTGCCCCAAAACATCTCTGATTTTAGCCTTCCACAGACTGAAATCTCCTTTCCCATCGAATTTTTCTATACCATATCTTGCAACAACCATCTCCTAGCTTTCGTGAATGCTTACAATGCTCCAAGATTAACTTTCTTGAATTCTTAACAAATCTTTTGTTCTTGTAGACTCTAATACTAATTTGTTGGACCTTTCCACTTTCCACACAGGCCCAAAACTGAAGAAGGTGCTTAAGATTGATGCTCTGGAGAAGAAGGTTAAATAATCTACCACGTTGATATTTATCTAGCCTTACACGTTTAGGGTCAGAATTTTCTTTCTCCATTAACACTTATAGATTGCAACCAATCTGAATCAATTTCATTTTGTATAAGTTTTGTACAGAGTTCAAACGAGAGAGAGGAGGAAAAATATGAGTGCTCTGTGAAGGTATTTCTAGAAAAAAAGAAGATGAAGATAAGCTTTTGGGTTTGCATGTAATGAAGAAAACGAAACAAAACACGAGAATTTAACGTGGTTCAGTAACCAGAGGCCTACATCCAAGGGAGGAGCTGAAGATCTTTATTCTTGGGGAGATCAAAGAAAATACAGATAAGTGCTTTAAGTTTTGAAGTAATTTTCTAAGTTTTAGTTAGCTTACAAATATTTACAAAGTAGTTACTAACAGAATGTAAAAGTTGATTTCACATTGTTTATTTTTGGTTTCTTAACAATAATGAAGCCTAATTTTTTTAGGTTTTAAATCTTAATTTGCATTTTAAAACATTTATAAAAAGTAATTAACAA
The DNA here is from genome assembly GCF_027475165.1 of Benincasa hispida. Lineage (NCBI taxonomy): Eukaryota > Viridiplantae > Streptophyta > Magnoliopsida > Cucurbitales > Cucurbitaceae > Benincasa > Benincasa hispida. The sequence goes on from NC_143488.1 coordinate 66,707,501, forward strand.
AACAAAGAAAATTGAGTGATGTTTTATAAGCTTGCTCTTCAAAAACCAATAATTAAAATCCAAATGATTTCCATTCCGAATTTTCAAATTTATTCTATTTTAATTTGTTGACATTAAAAAATTTCAATTGAAGTGATATTTTTTAAATAACTATTTTAAACTAATATTTTTTAAATGTCAATTTTAGTCTTCGATTTATATATATAAAAGCAGTTATTTTGATCCTTAAATATTATTTCAATTAACATCCTACTACTCAGTATCTACCCCATCTAATTTATCAAGATTAATACACACCCATGTAGACATCTATGTTATCATATTCCCTTTGAGAAGCAAAATTATTATTTTTTTGAAGTTGAAAAAGAATTAAGATAAACGTTTTTTTTACTGTATAAATTAAAATAGATATTTTGAAAGTTTATAAATTAAAATAAATTTTAAATATGAGAGATTAAAATGTGATTTAAAACCTAATTTTCATTTCGAGAATGAAAAAGTAAAGATATTTTTTATAAATAGAAATGAGGTAGGAGATTTGAACCTAATTTTTAAATATAAGAGATTAAAATGCAATTTAAAGCCTAATTTTTATTATGAGAAATAAAAATTAAAGGTATTTTTTTTAAGTATAAATGGAGTAAAAAATTTGAACCATGTTGAATCTTAGTGTCAGTTGATTTCAACTAATTTTGGGGGAAAAAAGAATAAGGAAGAAAAAAAAAGATATTAATTTACCCTCCCTTTATTTAGAACATCGACAAAGATTCATTTAAACTAAACTGATAATCAACTTTGGGTGTGTTTAGATTACATTTTGAAGTGTTTAATTTAAAAAATAAGTTATTGTGGAAAAAATTAGGGTGTTTAACAACCACTTAAAATAACTTTCAAATATATTTTAATCAATTTTTATCAAAAGTGGTTAAATAAAAATTAGTTATTTTAAAAATATTTTTTCTTTAAGTGAATCCAAATGGACCATTTGCTTCTTATCCATCTATGGAAGAAAATTTAATTCAAAACTTTTTAGAATCAAATATAATTCCTAGAATAAAAATGAGAGAAAAAAACTTTTTTCTCTCTCTTCCTTTTAGTAGTGGCTTAGGATAATAAATTGATTGCTTTGAATTGACCAATTATAACAAAATTTGTTTTCATAAACTTCGGAATGGAAAGTATTTAGTTTGGTGTGTGGTTTGACCATTATTTTTTTTTCTTTTTTCTTTTTCTTTTTTTTTTTTTTTGCATTATTATTGCAGCTAATTTAATTAACCAAGACAATATTTTATTTAACTGAGAATTGAGATCCTACATATACATAGAGTCAATAATATTTTAAAAGTTAGATGATTAATAAAAGTTAAATGATTGTTAAAATTTACAAAATATGAAAATTGGTTTAGAATAAGTGAAACTAGATGCAAAACTGAAAACAGAGAATTAAAAAACAAAATCATTTTCATTTGGTACTTAATTTGTGCAAGAGCTTTGCCTTCTATTCAAATCAATTTTCATAATTAGCCTTTATAAATGAAATTTCCATAAACCAAACACGAATATTTCATTCGATAATTATTTGGAGTTTCTCAAAATTAAATTTATAAATACTACGTCCACCAACTAATAGTTTTTGTTTTAAAATTCAAACTAAATTATGAAAAAAGAAGAGTTAAGAAAAAAAAGTGCTTTTAGATGGGCATGGAGGCAAAGTTCTTAAGAGTACTATATGAAGCATAATGTTAGGTGAACTGCAGACATACACATGATCTTTTTGCCATGAGTTTCATACACACTTTCCATTAGGCAATAATAATAATAATAATAATAATAATAGAAAAAAAAAAAAAAAAAAACTTTAGTGTCCATTGGACTGCATCTATGTTTGCGTAGCCCAATCAGTTATCTAATAAAAAAATTGTCATTAACAATTAAAAATACATTAAATTATTATTATTATTACCATATTTGAAAAAATGCATGATTTAAGTACAGTTTAGATTGGATCGATTATCATAATGTAGAAGGAAAAAGAAGGAAAACTCCACTTTAAAATTGAATGGGTTTTTAAGTACAGAAAAATTGGAGAAGAGAAGTGGGAATGAATGAGTTAAGAAGAAGATGCAAAAAGGAACAAAATAAAAGCCTACACAATTGAAAAATTGGAATATATTCTAATTTTATTAGAAAGAGAGAGCACATGGGGGATTGAGTTGGCAAATAATGTATACATTTTGACAAAAACTTGGATGAAGTTGACAAGTGTTGAAGCATGCATTAATATATGTGTGCTTTCTTTTGGTTGTTTTACTTGTCTTTTATATTATCAAAAACTTTCTTCACCATTTATTTCAAATGCATTGAGGAGGGTTCGCAATAATAGATATGATAAAAGAAAGGTCAAAGATAAAAAAATAAAAAAATAAGTTGTTAGTTAAAGTTATTGTTCAAAAGTTGGCATATATATGTTCTAGAAGCTTATATTGTTTAGAAATTCTCTATCCTACATCTAATGTTGCAAAAATGTTAGAACACATTGTGACTGATCTAAAGAGATTTGATTTCTAAAAATTGAAGATAAATAAATGATGGGATCAATAATGTATGCTAAAAGGAGGTTATTTCTACTGTTAGAAACTCTGGTTGTGGAAATCATTATTTAGGTGTCCATATAGGAAGAATAGAAAGGAATCAGATTTGTGCTTGTCATTGCTAAATTATTGCTTCATCTTTGTAAGTTTTATTGAGAAATTATGGAAAACAATGGGCACAAAAAATAAACATATAGCAACAAGAAAAATTACTGGGAGCAGGACTAAAGTCTTAGGTAAGAGATCACAATTTGATATGAGGCTTTTTGAATGATTCTAAAATCGAAATTAGAAATATTTGTTTAAAATAGATACAATAAGATGTGAAGAAGATGTATTATCCTAAATAAAACTCTTTATCTTAATGAACACCAACCTTAATTTTTCTTATTAAAATTTGCATTAAAAGCTTTCTAATAATTAAGGTTAAGAACTTAGATCACAAATATTCAATAGTATTTGACAAAACTAAAGTATTTAGGTTGAAAGAGAATACAAATGGATTAAATTAACAATCTAGGGGTCGCTAAATTTTTAGTCCTTTGGAACTTCTAATCAAGGCTTTTTATTTTAGGATTAATACTTTGGATGCATCCAAGAAGAATTTTTCGTGTGATAAATTTAGCAACTATAACTGAACAATTGAGTGAGCTAGATTTAAAAAGATAACCCAACTCATGTTCCACACCAAAGCATTTTTCTTATGTTTGTCTATATTATTTTCACTTTAAGTTCAGTCTCACCAGTCTGGCCCATGCTCAGTCCAAGCTCGATCTAGGCTCAACTCAAAATCAACATTTGACCTGCACGCCTCATTTATTCAATTGCTTATTTTGCAAATCAACTCATCTGCCAGCATAGTAAGCTTACCATGTATACTTCATCATATATATTTTTTTAAAATATGTTAGATATATAATAGTTTTTAATTAACATGAAAAATTTAAAAGGTTTAAAAACTAATAACTTTTTATAAGAAAATTAATTAATACTAAATAAAATTTTATGATATTAATAATTCTATCTAGAAAAAGTTATAAAAGTATGAAATAAATTAAAATAAATTTAATAAAAAAATATAAATGGAATAAATTTTAGGGTTATTTTCAAATAAAGAAAAATGACTCAACTTATTTACGACTATAACAAAATTTTATTATCTATCAGTGATAGACCGCGATAATCACTGTCTATCAGTGATAGACTGCAATAGACATCTATAGTAATAGACGTCTATCGCGATCTGTCACTGATAAACAGTGACATTTTGCTATATTTGAAAATATTTTCAACAGTTTTACTATTTTAAACAATTACCCTGAATTTTAATATTATTTCATTTAGAAAATATAAAATATACATATAAATTTTTAAATTAAATAATGAAAGATTTAGGGAATTAGCCTACTACATAACTAATATTTCACAAATGTCCTAAAATTTAGTAATATTTCATAACTAAATTTCAACAACATTTTGGGACATTTTTAACCTTTTAATAGAATTCTTACTATATCACAAATTTTTAACCTTTTAATATATATATATAACCAATTTACTATATCATAAATTAAACTATATATTATATCTAATATAACATATAATCTATACTTTATATTATATTATATATAATATAACCTATAATTTAATATTCTCTCATTTAACCTATACTATTTAATATGGATCAAAATCATATTAAATTTAACTTATAGTTTTTATATGAATCACATTCACATAATTAATATGTCACACCCCCTCTCAGACTACTGTCTGAGCCTAGGAAAGGACATAACTGCAGCGGTTATCAACCTTTTTGCTGACACTTACTGCCTAATAATACTGGCAGAAATAATCTGATACCAACATACAATCTCAAACACAGTGGTTGCCTCTATGGCTAAACAACATTAAGTTTAAACACAAAACATTTACAGAGATTACATTACAAGTTTCATAAGTCCCGACACCAAAACCTTTATGTCCCTACATGAACAACTATAACATGTGTACAATATTTAAAGTAACCACCTAACAGAGGGGTTACAGTAACTCTAGTCCTTGAGTGACAGAACAGATGCAGAGCTACCTCATGAGGATTTGACTGCTACCTGTGGGAAAGAAAAACATTTGAAAACGGGGTGAGCTTGCTAGCCCAGTGAGTGACTTAAGAAAGAAAACTAATTCTCATGCATAAGTCTCAATAAAGAGATCATACTGAAATAATAAATCTCTACAGTAACCTTGTATTGAGATATAAACATTTTCCAAGCATAAAGCAAGTAAATTTATTTTCATCATAAAACATTAAACTGTTATTTAGTTGAGAATACCTGCTGTGGTTAAATCTCAATGTCAACTGCTTTGTCAAGAGAGAACCCTCGATCTTTGACTTAGTCAAGAGAAAACTCTTTTGCTCAATCTCTGACTTTAACTACCTTCGTGCACGTGGCAATAACTAAGTACCATCATACCTTAGGTACTTATGCTCAGATACCTTCTTAAATGTCCCTCAGTATCGAGCTACTCGGATACCTTCTCAAATGTTCCTCAGTATCGAGCTTCAAGTAAAATTAATCATACTATGACTTTCTCTTTAAAGCATGTAAAGCAATACGCATAGAAAACATGTCTTTAAAGATACTAATGCATGCTTGGTGTATTTAAACACATATTAGTTTTTCAATAAACTTTCATACATGGCATGCATTTAAAACATAACTCATGGTTTGCTCGGAAATTACTTTGTAAAACTAACTAGCATGAGAATAATCTTTCTTTAAAACATGGTTTCTTTAAAACATTATAAATATTTAGTTACTCACAACTTTTAGAATTACTCATTAAGGGTTGATATGCTTCTATCACTGGTGTCAAACCTTGTTGTAGGTTTAACACTTAGGAATTTCTTTGAGATTTTGGCTCATGCAATGCCTCCAACTGCTCCCCACAAACGCAACCCATTTGTGCAACCAATACTTTTCTCTAAGTGTTCTTACAGCTGCACATGGTCATCCACAAGGCTGCTTATACGTCCAAGACTACACTGCAAGCTCTCCTCAACCTACATAGCAGGTCCAACGCATAGAAAAGCTCAGTCCTTGGCCTATCCAAACGTTTTCTTCGAGCTGTCAGCTTACTCAACCCAAGCAGCTACCTTAAAATTTCAGCTTCAAACTCCTCGTGGTTTGTTCTGAAGACTCAATTTTTTATTAGCGGCCCGGATTCACCCATGAACAGAACCTCTGGTCACGTTTTCCTTTCTCCGGCCTTATTTCGTTGAGAACTTCTTTCGGCAGTGTTACCTTTTAAAGTAGACTCTCAGACCTTTCCAACAACACCAAGATTTCTCAATTTGACTCTCAAACCTTTCCAACAACACCAAGATTTCTCAATTTGCACGGAGGAAATGATCAAACTGATCGTTTGAAGTTCAGCCTCCCCTTTTATACTACTTTCCACCGCTTACCATTAAGTCTTAGCACGACACCTTCAGCTTTCGTGGAGTTAAATCTGGTGTTTAAGGCAACTGGTGCTCTTAATTCGTGGTTAAGACTAATCAACGCATGTTCAATCGTTTAGCTTACCGCCTCATCGTGTAGCTCATCCTTCAACTTATCGTTCAATGACCTCTTGCTGAAGTTTAACACCCAACGATCTAGCTCTCGCCCATCGCGTAGCACACAGCTTATCGCACAGCTCTCACTCATCGTGTAGCTCTCGCTGACGCTCATCGTGTAGCGCTGACGCCTATCATTTAGTGTCATCGCCCATCGTTTAACGCTATCATCCATCGTGTAGCACTATCGTCTAGCGCATAACTCTGCATCATCTAGCGCCCCACATAGCTACACGATCGTCTACCGCATCGCTTAGCGCCGCTCACAGCTACAGGATCTCTACTGCATCGTTTAGCACCGCACATTGCTACACGATCGTCTAGCGTGCATAACTTCCCCAGCGCACACCTGAAGCTGTCACATGCATGCTAACCTCTCAAGACTTGGCTGCCGCATGCCTTATCCACGCATAACTTTTCTCTCGACCACACTTTGGCTTCCTTCAATGCCCAAATAACCTCTCAAATGAGCAAGGCCACGCCCTTAACTCAACTCCAATGCCTAGCATAAGACCTATGCATGGACACAACACTTAGCCATTTTTTTCTAGTTTCCAACGCATGGGTTATACTTAGCCATTTCTTCAAGCTTCGCTCAAGAGTCAAGCTTTCAAACTCAAACTTTTCTTCTAACTTTTTACCCTTTTCTCTACAATTTAATATTAATTTAAATATCAATCTACTCACCACACTGGTCTCAATAGGAAACATACTCAAGTAGAGAAACTAGAGTTCAGGGTTTACATAATATTTGAATCATATTCAAATATTTATCTCCTATCAAATAAAACTTCATATTATAATGTATCATATACATTATATTAATTATATCATATATAATTATTTCCCTATATTAATTTTAACTATTTATATTAATCCAAAAATTAATTTGATTCTCGTTAATCCTATATATTAAAGCTCTAATGGTACTTGATTAATTAATTAAACTCTTTAATTAAATTCCATTAATTTTTAGTCACTCCACTAAAGACCGACAACTGCACTCTTCACACTACAAATATATTTCTGTGTTCACTGGATATAACCAATCAACGGTGCGTTGACCCTTCATAAATTGCTCGTAAGTACAGCTGGGTCAGAAGTACCATTTTGCCCTTATAGTTTCATCTAACTCCTTAAATACCACTAATCTCTCTAATTAACAATAAATTATAGTCCAACCATAACCAAATACCTCAGGGACTAGGAGAGGGTGTAGCGTCACATTGTTCAGGCTCCATAATCAGTTCTTAAGGGAGCAATGTCTTTACTTACTCTAACTATAAAGAATTAGTGGATTCCTTCTTGTGTAGTTGCATTCTCAGCTCCCCAGTCAAACAGATCTCTAACATGGTAGGCATATTGAGTCGGCGAGACTGACCACTCTCATCCGTGCATATGAAATGATCGCCTTCATAGGCAGGAGTCATCCTAGTGAAATGTAAGTCTAGCAACGGTGTTATTCAGAGAGATTATTCATTTGATTCGATCTTATACAAACTCTTTATATAGAATGTCTTCGCTCACATGTTTCTACATAAATGATCAAGATCAGATTATTTGTAGGACTTTATAACAATTTTAAATCCACAAAGTGGGTCGTATTCGTAGTGTCATCAGGATAAGGTACCCAACCTTATCCATCTACTACAAACCATTTAGGTTATCACTTAAACATGATCCACTTGTATGTCTCCACATACATGTTTAGCTATAGAAGGTAACCTTGGATCTTAGTTTATTGGTTTTGTGGTTAATACAAATAAATATCAAAATAAAATACTGTTATTTTATTAGATAAATAAATAAAAAATTGAACAATACAATTATAAAACTACAAGACCACGAGATTTAGGACATCAACCCCAAAAATCTTCCACTTGTCTTAAAGCTAATGGGGTGTACATCATAAAGTCAAACTATTACAATAGTACACAAAAATAAAAAAAACTAGGGCATACAATACACGCCCAGTATAAAATCTTCCACTTGCCCTAGACTAGATGTGGTTGTCTCATAGACCCGCACTCTACAGGTGACCCTCAAACAACTTGGTCGTGAAGGCCTTTGTAAATAGATCAGCAACGTTATGGGCCAAAGCAATCTGTGTAACGATCACATCCCCTTGATGCACACCCGTATCAGGTGATACTTGCGCTCAATATGCTTTCCATACTTGTGGCTTCCAGACTCCCTAGAATTAGCCATAGCACCATTTTATCACAATAAAGAGTGGTGGGTTTTAACATGTCTGGAACAACTTTCAAATTAGTCAAGAATTTCTTGAGCCAAATAGCCTTCTCGTTAGCTACACAAGCCACTACATATTCTGTCTCCATAGTGGAGTCAGTAATGCACTCCTGCTTGGTATTTCTCCAGACTACAACTCCTTTATTAAGAGTAAACACTGATCCTAAAATGGATTTCCTAGAATCCTTATCAATATGAAAATCAGAGTCAGTATATCTTGTAAGGATCAAATCTTTAGATTCATACATGAACATATAGTCTCTCGTTCTCCGAAGATACTTGATGATGGTTTTAACGGCAGTTCAGTGATCTAGTCCTAGATTAGACTGATATCTACTAACTATCCCCACTGTATAGCAGATGTCAGATCTAGTACATAAAATCACATATATCAGGCTGCCAACAGCTAATGTATAGGGGATCCATCTCATGTCCTCAACTTCTTGAGGTATCTTAGGACACTATTCCTTAGACAAAGTAACTCCATCCTTGAAAAGAAGCAAGCGTTCTTAGAATTTTACATTGAATACTTGATAAACATCATGTCAATGTATGATGCCTAAGAAAAGGCTAGCGTTCTTTTTTTTTTTTTTTTTTTTTGCGATCCTTAAAGATCTGAATGCCCAGAACAAACTGCACCTCTCCCAAATCTTTCATTTGAAATTGGGCCGCCAGCCATTATTTTATATCAATTAGTAAACCTACATCATTCCCAATGAGTAGGATATCATCTACATACAACACTAAGAAAGCTATTGAACTGTTGATGATTTTTTTGTAAACATAAGGTTCAACAATGTTTTAATCAAAGTCATAAGATTTGATCGCAGTATCAAATCTTATATTCCAAGATCGAGAACTTGTTTCAGTCCATAAATGGACCGATTAAGCTTACAAACCTTTTGCTCTTGACCTTGGGTTATGAATCCCCCTAGTTGCTGTATACAGATGGTCTCCTCAAGATTGTCATTAAAAAAATGCAGTCTTGACGTCCATTTGCTAGATCATAATATGCAACAATGGATAGGAGTATCTAGATAGATTTCAACATGGTAATAGGTGAAAAAGTCTCTTCATAGGCAACTCCCTCAACCTGGATATAACCATTCGCCACTAGTCTAACCTTAGAGGTTTACACCTTTCCATCTGCACTCTTTTTCCTCTTGTAGATTCATTTGCAACCTATAGGTTTTACCCCATTAGGTTGATCTACAAGATCCCATGCTGAATTGAATTATATGGACTCCATTTCAAGATCCATAGCTTTGATTCATTCATCTTTATCTACATCCCCTTTGCCTTCTTATAAGATAATGGATCTTCAACATCGCCATCAGATATGACGGTTAAGGCTTCTGTTAAACCTAAATAACGAATAGGTTGGTTCTCAACCCTCCCATTACGTCAAGGTTCTCTCAACGGTTGAGGTTTATATAACCTACAAGATGAATCGACATCAACAACTCTTGTTGATGTACTTGGTTCTCAACAACTCTTGTTTAAGGTTTAGTAGTTTTGCTAGAAAACTCATTCAATACTATTTTACTGTGTGATTTTTGCTCCCTTATGTGTTCTTCTAAAAAAGTAGCGTTTTTTTACATTAACACTTTATGATCGTTTTCTTCAGGGTAGCCTACAAATAGGCCCAATTTTGAATGAGGTTCCAATTTCTTAGGATTAACCTTAAACACGTATACTGGGCAATCTCAAATTCTGAAATGGCATAAACTATCTTGTACGGCAATTCCATAATTCCAAAAGTATTTTCAAACACTCTTGGATGGAACATAGTTCAAAATATAGGTTGTAGTCTGTACTGCATAACCACAAAATGAATCAAGTAAATAAGTGTAACTCATAATAGACCGAATCATATCCAACAAGGTTTGATTTCTCCTTTCTGATATACCATTTTGTTAAGGTGTACCAGGTGTCGAGAGTTGAAATACAATTCCATGTTTTATCAAATAATCCTAGAATTTCAAATTCATATACTCTCCACCTCGATCAGATCGAAGTGCTTTAATTGTTGTACTTAATGCATTTTCAACTTCAGCCTTGTACTCCTTGAACTTTTCAAGGGCTTCAAACTTATGTTGCATTAAGTAAATGTACTCATACCTTGAATAATCATCATTAAAAGTGATGAAGAATTCAAACCCTCCTCTTTCCTTAACATTCATAGAATCACAGAGATCCGAATGTACAAGTTTTAAGGGTTTTTTTAGCTCTATGACCTTTTCCAGTAAAAGGTCTCTTAGTCATATTGCCTTCAAAGCATGACTCACATACTGGTAGAGAATTTTCTTCTAACTCACTTAGATTGAGATTTATGTGACATAATCTTAGGTGCCAAAGTTAGGAGAAATTTTATTTTTTTTATTTTAAGTTACAACAATTCTGAACAGTTCACTATTAAGGAGGGTCTTAGATGCTAACGGCCTTAGCACATAAAGGTTATCTTCAATATTTTCAAAAGAAATTTGAACACCATTCTTGTGAATAAACATTTTATTTACATTAAAAGATAAGGAATTCGTTTGTTCTAACAAGCACTTTACAGAAATCAAGTTCCTTTCTAAATCAGGAATAACGTATACATTTTCTAATAAAAGGTAAGATTTTTGTAAACAAAGACGAATTCCTTCCACTACCTTAGTCGAGACGATGTGTCCAATTCCAACACGCATCGTCATCTCACTAGTCTCTAGCTACCGCTAGGAACTAATTCCCTAAAATGAAGAACAAACATGGTTAGTGGCATCTGAGTCAGTTATCCACGTCGAATTATCATTCTCCACTAAATAGCTTTCCAACACGAGTAAATCACATTTACCTTGTTTGACCTTCTTCTTTTTGCCAAATATTTAGGACAGTTCCTTTTCTAATGTCCCTCTTGGTTGAAATGGAAACGAATTCTCTTTGCAGCCTTGACTTTTTTACCCTTTTGAGTAGCAGCGGGGTTAGCTTTCCCCTAGTCTCCCTTCTTCTTCTTCGACTTTTTTAATGTCGAAAGAAGAAGATGCAAATTTAGTTCCGAAGGTCAAACCTCTGTAGAACCTTTTGGAGGATGAGGCAACATTTTTCTCACCCTTCTGTTTCTTGACTTTCATCAAGGACTGATAAGTCTACAGCTCATTTAGCAGGGTGGTCAGGTTGTAGTCAATTTTGTTCATAACAACATTGCTACTGAACTATAGGAATCTTTCAGTTAAAGTTTCCAAGACGAAGCTAACATGGTTGGCCTCATCAGTGACAAATCCATTCATCTCCGTCACGTTAAAATGGATTATCATGTTCAAAACATGTTCACGAAGAGATGCAACCTTCTTGCATACGGGCATTGAAGATGTATTTAAGAGCATCATGCTTGAGCTGAGTGGACGGTTGTCCAAACATTCTCCTTAGGGACTCGATGATCTCACGGGTTGTGAGCATGGGCTCATGATTCTTGGCCAAAACTTCAGATAAGTTGGCCAAGATATACGCTTGAGTCTTTTCATTCGTTCTAACCCATCACTTATATGCTTCTCGAACATTTCGAATGGCATTGGAAGTGGGACTTGAGGACACTCCTCAACGAGGACAAATCGCATATCATCGATTATAAGGATAGTATTGATAGTATTTTCCATGTAGCTTAGTTATTGGCGTTAAGTTTGTCAACGGCAAGCAAATTTAATGTAGTGGTTATCATTTTGAAATTGTTTAAAAACAAATAATTTATTTATATTAGTTATACATGCATTACCCAATGAAACTACCAATCAATTTAGCAAAATAAAATAATGCACTCCATGTGACATCTATTTTGTATGCTTCAGTGGGCAGGATAAAAACCACCATAGGGCGATCAGTTACCCTTTCACTAAATTAAGACAGTCTCAATGAATAATTACACCAGAATAACTCTTATTCCTATAATTATTAGTCACCATTGTTTGGTACGAAAAATGTTAACTTACTTGACATTTTCTTGTAAGTGTAACCTCACATTTTAGATTCTAGATTTCGCCCCAATGAGCCAATCGTAGGAAAAATTTGATTGGAACAAAAACTAAAGCGATCTTATCCATTTCTGGAGTTTGAGTAAAAATTCATGGAAATGTCATCTGTACGGGGATACAAGCAAAAGTGCCTTGAGACCGAACATGAAGGTTTACTACAAACTAATGAGAGAGACTATGGGATGTGTTGACACACGTTCCTCTCCCACTTACTATAAACATTCTCTCCATTCACCATGTCGTTGACCTATGCAAATGCTATCAGTAGAGGAACACTGTTGTGGTTGATGTCCTAAATCTTATTGGGTCATATAGTTTTAATTGTAATGAACAAAAAATTTATTTATTTAATAAAATATGAGATGTTTTATTTAACATTTAGTAGCATTAAACTCACAAACCAATAAACTAACATCCAAGTTTATCATCTGTAGCTTAAACATGTATGTAGGGATATACAGGTGGTCATGTTAAAGTGATAACCCAAATGGTCTGTAGTAGATGGATAAGGTTAGGTACCTTATCCTGGTGGTACTACAAATACAACCCAAGATATTACAGTTGTTGTAAAGTACTACAAATGATCTGATCCTGATCATTCATGTGGAAAACATGTGAGCAAGGGTAGTCTATGCAAAAGAGTTTGTATAAGACCGGACCACAAAATGACTAGTCTCATTATATAACATTCATAATAGAGACTTACATTTCACCAGGATGACCATAGGCGACATGACCTGAATGCTGAGTGAGTTGTGAACTTCTGCCTATGAAAGCGGTCCTTTGATTTGTATGAGTGAGAGTGGTCAAATCGTCGACTCAATAAGCCTACCATTTTAGGGATTCATCTGATTAGGGAGCTGGGAACATAGCTACACAAGACATAATTTACTCCTTCCCCAATGTCAAGGTAAGTAGATAAATTGCTCCCTTAAGGGCTAATTTCGAGGCTTGAACAATGTGGCACTACATCCTCTCATGGCCTGAGAGGGGTTTGGTCATAGTTGGACTATGACTTATTATTCATTAGAGGGATCAGTGGTACTTAAGAAGTTAAATGTAACTATAGGGAAAAAAAGGGTAATTTTGGTCTAGCTATACTTACGAGCAATTTGTGAAAGATCATCGCACTATAGACTGGTTATATCTAATGGACACAGAAATATATTTAGTGGAGTGTCTGATAGTTAATGGATGTTGAATAATTAATTTAATGAAATGAATAATTAATTTAATGAAAAGAGTTTAATTAATTATTCAAGTACAATTGAAGCTTCAATCTATAGGTCCATGAGGTCCCTTTTATAGCTCAACAAGGATGATTAATTTGAATTGTTCAATTTAAATTAGGGAATTAATTATATATGATATAATTGTATATGATACATTATTTGAGAGGAAATAAATATTTGAATATGATTCAAATATTAATTATGTGAATTGGATTCATATGATTAAATTTAGTATAAATGAGATTTATATTAAATACCATGCATTAATGAGATAATGAAAATTATAGGTTATATTGTATTCGATACAATATCAAAATATAGGTTATATGTTATATTTGATATAAATTATTTTAATTTATTTTGAAAATATTTTTGGGAAGGAGTTGTAACTCCCTCTCCCTTCTCTCTACTTCGTAGGTGTGTGGGTGAGGGTGTAGAGAAGTTGGTTTCTTAGTTTCTCTCTTTTTGAGTTTTATAGAATTCAGAGAAGAGTTCCCTGAGAAAATTCTCTGAATTTCATCTCTTCTCTTCCTCTCAAACTTTCCCTTCTTTTTGGCTCTGAATCTCGATCACGATTGACACCAATTTTGAATTACAAACTCGATAGCAACTTAATACGGCCAAAACAACGGGCCCTTACATATTAAATCATAAATAAGCAGCGAAAATTCTAAAAGCCAATCCTAAAAACATCTGAAATGTGAAAACTACATATTCATAATGCAGATCTATCCACCCACCATTACTCTGAATAAAATCCAAAAAATAAAATTGGTACTAAAAAGTCGCGCGCTCTAATATAGATTGTAGGATGTGTGAACACCCAATGCGGAAGCAGAGAGTGGATGTGAAAGGAAGTTATTTCCCCTTAAGTAAGTTTCTGTGCATTTTATATAGGAACGAAAAAAGTATTTTGAGAATGATCTAAATCTCACCACTCTTAGTTTTTCTTTTTCTCTCTTAATCTCTCGGAGAAAATTATTTTCTAAAAAAAATTCTATCTACTCCCACCAATTTGGACCCCACAATCCATTGATTTTGGCCCTGAGAATAGTTGGGCAATTTTTTTGTGGTGTCCATTTTCAATATTGGGAGTTCATGCAGACGAATTCTACAGAGGTCCTTGAAGAAATTGGTTTTCAAAGGTATTTTATATATATATATATATTTCCTTTATTGAATTTTAATCTTATGTTACTGTAAAATATCGATTTTGATTTCCTCATTTCCAATTCAGAGACAAAAATCCCTTCAAAATATACATTTAAGCTTCATGTGGATTCTTGCTTTCATTTATTTGGATTTTTGGAGAAACTTTTCTTTCTTGTGTAAGTTTTGAAAAGAAATTTGTTTCCGGAAGTTCATAACTGCAAAAAAAAAAAAAAATGTAATTTATATGCTCCTTTCGGTATTAATATATATTTAAAGAAACTGAACGATAAAAAAGACTGAAAAGGTAAATTGGGTCAGACTTTTGTATATAATCATTTATGTAAAAAAAAAATAGGTTATTCATGTAAAAATGTACTTTATATACTAACTCATTAGGCCATTCATATAAAAAAAAAATAGAAAAGTTTAGATAATTGCATATAATTATAGAGTAGAGTATATATGTAGAAAGCCCTTACATAATTACTATTCAACTAATCCAATGGACTGATCCAAATCCAATCCAAACTCAACCCAAAATTTTGATTCAATGAGCCAAGTCTAAGAGTTGAACAACATGCTTTGCAATTGAAGGTTGAATTGGTCCGATCCAAGCCCAAATAATATTGAAGGACTTTGGACTTGGACCTGGGTTGAGTTTGGGCCTTTACCTTTTAGCTGAGTTGGGCCAAGTTGACTCAATGATAAGAGAAATTGCGGTAAATGGCCAAAATGTGAGTGTGATTTTGAAAGATGTCCATTCTTTTTAATATAATGAAATATGACCACTAGTATTTGAGGAGAAACCCACTATTCATTAGATTATTCCATATTTACCCCTACAAATTCCTCACATCTACAAAAGATGTGAGATCACACGCTTTTTCTCAGGTAGTTTTGAAAAGATATTTACAAATAATATTGGTTGTAGATTTGATTTAGGTTTGAAAATTAAAATTATATCTTTTTAATTAATTAAAGGATTTTTAATATTTCCAACAAAAATATTATATATATCTTTATCTCTAGATTTTTTTTAACCAAATCCCTATCTCTAGATTATGTTTATAGTTTATGTTCTTATCTCTAACAAGCAAATTTTTCAATCTTTTTGGCATTATCAATTTCATCTTATTAAACGATGGTCGGGTTAATAACAATTTCAAAATTAAGCAATGTGGGATTATCAAGTAAAGGTTTTTTTTTACTTTTTCTTTTAAAACATGAATTTTCACCAACAATAGGATACAGCTTAAGAGGGGCTAGATATTTTTCACAAATGACTAACTTGCAAATCCACAACCAAGATTCGAGAAAGAGAGACAATTCAAACCTAAGAAATTTAAAAAATTAATAATAAGAATAATAATAAACAGATCTACTTGCTTTGAATATGTGTATAAGAACAAAACATTATGTTAATTAAATATTGAAAAAAAAAAAAAAGAGAATAATGTTACATTTATATTAGTCAATGGAAAAGTATCAAAAAGAACCAAGAGAAAAACAACGAACAAAGCAGACATAACTGTTGGCCATTATTTCTCTCAAATCCTTCATTTGTTGGATGGATATTCACACACACACTCTCTCTTTGATTCACTAATTTTTATATTAATTACACATTTTGAACTTATAAAATATACATGGATTCTCCGGCCGGCCTTGTCCTATATATATTCTCCATTTATCGTATATATATATATATATATATATATCATAACCATTCCCCCGCAGAATTATCTTTAACTATATATATATGGTTAGTGAGCTTGGTTTTGGTTAAAAGGGTTATTATCTATGGAAGAATTATTTGTTAAGGAAAAACAAAACGATGATGAGAAAAACATCAGTTCTATTAGCAGACCAGATGTTATAATTGATTGTCGTACTAAGGAGGAGGAGGCGACGGTGACGGTGGAAGAGCCGCCGCTGAGACAAAAGACAAAGAGGGTGGCCACCTTAGATGCTTTCAGAGGTCTTACTATTGTGGTTAGTGCTAAACAAAACTCTAAGCGTTGTTTGTTTGTTTGTCTTTTTTCGTATATGAACAAATTGATGAAGAAGTAGTGTTATATGTGCTGCAGTTAATGATATTGGTAGACGATGCTGGTGGAGCGTATTCACGAATCGACCACTCGCCGTGGAATGGTTGCACGTTAGCAGACTTTGTGATGCCATTTTTCCTCTTCATTGTCGGTGTTGCCATTGCCCTCGCTTTCAAGGTATTTTTATAACACACCATTCGGGACAAGAGTTGATTTGTTTAGTCATTTGATGACCCATCAAATAAAAGCTTAATAAGACATGAAAGCTCACGTTAATAAGTTGTAGGGCCCACAATTCGTTTAGGGTCGTTTGTTTCGCGAGCATCTTATATTTGGACATCTAGATTACCGTATTTATTTTTCAATATTGTGAGATCCCAACATCCGAAGATTCCTGAGTATCCTAAGATGTCTGGACAAAGGGCATCTGTAGAGTTTTGGATATACTGCATGAATTTTTCAAATTTTCGAGTTGAGAACATCCTCATTTTACTTTTTATCCTTCCTTTTTATTATATATAAAGAGATATCTCCATTTGCATTATATAATTAAAATAAACACTGTCATGTATATCATATATTTTCAGTTAATATCGTAATTCTTATTATTTTTTAGCAATATATTCAAATTTAAATTTAAACTAATATTTATTTTATAAAAAAAAAACTTAAATTATGATATATTATTTTGTTGAGAAAAATAACATATAAAAATTATATAAATTTTATGAGAAATTCAAATTGATAAAAACAAATATGTTATATAAGTTCAAATTATATCAAATTAATTATAAAGTAGTAAATAGTCATAAGGACATTCTTGGAATTTTATGTAAATTTAATACGTTTCCGAGTAGAAATCCTACGAAATAAATATAATTATCAAAATATTTTCATATATCTATAAAAGTATTTCTACAAAACAAATATGGTAATCTAAAGATGTCGGACATCTATAATTCCTAATGTATATAATTTCGGACATTTAAGATTTCAGTTATCTATATTCCCAAAACAACAAATGGCCACTTAAGAAGTCGTTGGATGAATAAAAAATGTAGGAATTAATAATTTCACTTCCACTTCTCTGTTTAAAAACTAATTAGGTTTTTGAAAACTGTTTTTTTCTTTTTACCCTCACAATTTCTTGATTATTATCATCTTCTTCCTTTAGAAAAATATAAGAATGCTTAGCCAAATTTGAAAAACAAAAACTAGGTTTTAAATAATTATTAGCAAAATTAGCATATTGTGAATACATGGTTAGAAAATTTTAAAAAATATATATATATATTTGTGGAAATAATATATACCAGCTTAATTTTTAAAAATAAAAAAAAATACCAAGACTTCTTTTTATAACCATTGGATTTCTGAAAGTTATGGTTGTTTTTTTTTTTTTTTTTTCACATTATTTTTACAATAATTTTTCATTTTTGTTTAGAAAATATTTAAATTTTTAGGCAAATTCAAAAAACTAAACAAATGGAAAAAGTTTTTAAAAACTATTTTTTAGTACCCAAAAAATTGTTTTTGTTTTGAATTTGACAAAAAGACTCAAGTGGTTTTTTAAGAATGGTGAAAAGCATACTAAATAAATAGCGAGTAAACAAACATAAAGTTCAAAAAATAAAAATTCAAATTCAAATGTTTATTAAAATGACTTAATATAGATTATTTACTATTGATGAATGATGAATTTGAAATGAGTTTGCAGAAAATTTCGAATATCAAACAAGGAGTGAAGAAGATAACTTTGAGGACTGTAAAGCTTGTGTTTTGGGGTCTGATACTGCAAGGTGGATACTCTCATGCTCCTGATGATCTTCAATATGGTGTTGATATGAAACACATTCGATGGTGTGGCATTCTTCAAGTATTGTTCATCAAAACTTCTCTCTCTTCTTACCTCTTTAAATTTCATATATCTATTAAATACAAAATCCAACTTTATAATTCTATTAGCTACCTTTTAAAGTTTTGGAATATATTAGAGCCTATAAAATTATCCGTAAACCTCATCGTTATTTGTTTCAAAACTACCTATATACTTCAAAATCTACAAGATACACCTTGAACATTTATAAATATTTCCAAAACTACTTTTAAAATAGAAATCCTTTAAAATTTCGTATAGAAATTAAGATTTATAACAGTGTGACAGTGACCTAAAATAATATGGTGATATCAAATTTTCTTCTAGGTCATTGTCACACTGTTTTAGGTTTCATTTCTATTCAAAATTTCAATATTTCTTCGTAGACTACTTTTTTTAGTTTTCAAAATTCTGTGTTGGATTTTGAAATTATTCCTAAAGTGTAGAGAACAAAACAAAGAAATCAATAAGTGAAAGTAGAATTTATAATCTTAAGTTTCACAAATCAAAAACAAGTTGATTATCAAACACGATAACATACTACATACGTAATTAAAATATAATTTGTGGGTGATGAATTTGCAGAGAATAGCATTGGTATACTTTGTAATAGCCATGATTGAAGCTTTCACCACCATAGGAAGACCAAGGGTCATCTTGGGCCATGGCCATATCTCCATCTTCACTGCACATCGTTGGCAATGGTGGCTTTCAGCTCTCTCCCTCTTTATCTCTGTTTCTTAATTTCTCTGTCTTTTCACATTAAACATTTTATTCTCTGCAGGATTGGAGGATTTGCAGCTCTAATTATATACATAATTACAACTTATGCACTCTATGTTCCAGATTGGAGCTTCTCAGTGCTGGACAATGACCAGCTGCTGCACCATTACACAGTAAAACCTCCTTTGCCCCCAAATTCTAAGGCTTCACTCAGTTATTCATCTTGTTGTGGCTTAAAACTTGTGTTGATTTTCAGGTGGTTTGTGGGGTTAGAGGCCACTTGGGCCCTGCCTGCAATGCTGTAGGCTATGTTGATCGCCAAGTTTGGGGCATTAACCATCTCTACTCCTACCCTGTTTGGACTCGCCACAAGGTTTTATAGCTCTTTCTTAGGATGTAGATCAATAAAAGATAAATGTTTTTGTTTTGAATAAAGAGACTCATATGTGACATCTGCTGAGAAATTATTCTAGGAGGCTGGAACAATGTGGCTAACGATTCGTTTCTAAAAGGGTTGTTGAATTTGTAACAAATGATTCAGGACTGCACGTTTAGCTCACCAGACGATGGCCCTCTTCGAGATGATGCTCCAAGTTGGTGTCTAGCTCCATTCGAGCCCGAGGGCTTGTTGAGGTTTGACACTTTCTTCTAGTATATCAAAACATCTAGTCTAGAGTATATATCTAAACCAATTGAGCTATATTACGAAGTGAGATTAATTTTGATTGGTGTTATTGGTTTCAGTTCAGTTTCAGCCATTCTTTCTGGCACCATCGGCATCCATTATGGTCATGTTCTGATTCATTTCAAGGTACAGAAATGACTTCCAGTTCAATTGAATGTATGGGTTTTCATCCAGAGATTTAAAAAGTGGAAATGAAATTGATGGTTATGGAACTTTTTTGCAGACTCACTCTCAAAGGCTCAAGCAATGGGTGGCAATGGGGTTTGGCTTCTTTATCATTGGCATCATCCTTCATTTCACAAATGGTTTGATCCCATGATTTTCTTTCAAAGTTCAATACCTCTTACCAAACAATCTCAAAACATAACTGATTCTAAGACTTAATTTGCAGCCATTCCAATAAACAAACAGCTTTACAGTCTTAGCTATGTCTGCTTCACAGCAGGAGCAGCTGGAATAGTTTTCTCAGGTTTCTACATTCTGGTAAAAATAAAATTCAAATCTCTTTCAAACCCATTTTTCATCTCTGAATCTCTACCATTTTAGTTCAATGCTTTGTTTGTTTCATTATTGTCTCTTCCTACATTGACACAGATCGACGTTTGGGGGTTCCGAAAGCCATTCTTATTTCTAGAATGGATTGGAATGAATGCAATGCTGGTGTTTGTAATGGCGGCTCAGGGAATTTTTGCAGCTTTTATCAATGGATGGTACTATAGAGATCCTGAAAACTCGATAGTAAGTACTGTTATCTATCGACATTGCAAAATCGACCTACATGTCCTTCAAATGATTCAGATTTGTGTTTAGAAATGATGGGTGATTAATAATATAAACAGGTTCATTGGATTCAAAAGCATGTATTCATCAATGTTTGGCATTCAAGAAAATTAGGAACTTTGCTGTATGTGATATTTGCTGAAATAGCATTCTGGGCAATAGTGGCTGGGATTTTGCACAAGCTGGGAGTGTACTGGAAATTATAAAGACTTGGAAGAATTGAAGCCAAACTATGGAAAAAACACCAAATTTCTGCCCTTTATTTCCTTTCATTTTTTGGTTGGTTCAAATCTTCTCTTTGAGTCTGTAAAATATTTCTACATGCAACAGTACTTTTGTATAACAGCAAGGCATTGATAAATGAAAATTTTCATGTAATCGCTAGAAACTTCGTATTTCCATTAACAAAATTTGGTAATTAGCAACAACTTATTCCTATCATATTTCTTTTCAAAATGGTAACAGGTGCTCTGTATAAAATTGAGACCAATAGAACTCTCAAGGCAAGTTGTTTATCAAAAGACTTGAAAATATCAACCTTTACATCATATAATTCACACGATTCTATCCCTTTAGAATACAAACATGTTACATGCATCAATAAGATAAGGAGGAGCAACCCATTTTAACCTGGAAGAGCAAGCTATATATATAGCTAACTAAAATATTCTTTCCACTTAAGAAATTTTGTACTACGCCCATCCCATCAACATCTTCCGGACTCCTTCCTCGATCTTGCTTCTCGGAACCGAAGACCCAGCTCCTTCATCAAGCATGACTCTGTACACTTCCCATTCTCGGTCTCCGATCAAATGGCGTCTGATTTCTGCCTGGAAGACAATCTCATTGTAGTTAAGCTTTGCCATCATATACACCAAAAGCAAAAACAGAGAGACAAAGGGAACATTCTCCAGATGAATTGTCAAAACTGAAGTTTGAAAAGCTAAATCACAAATTTGAGACTTTAGTGCATCAGAAAGCAAAGACAGCGAATATTCAAATTGGACTTGAAAAGGTCGTGGAATATATCATGCAGTGGATATCCTAATCATATGTGAGCCAGCTAAATTTTAGTAAGCATCTAGGAAAATGCCAGAAAGACGCTAGGGGGATATGAAAGGAACGAATGATTGCAAGGATGACATCTAATAGTTCCATAAATTATTGTAAGATAGGGAAATACCAAAAAAATACCAATGTCGAGCAATTTCAAAGCAAGAGTGATGTCATAGAACACAAGAGGCCGACCCTTGCCAGATAACTCAGTGGGGTTTGCTACAAAGAGCTCTGTGTCGGGACCTCTGCTCAAAACAGCTACTCTGAGGGGACGAATCAGTTCCATCTGTAAGCGAGTTGACAATGCATTCTGCTTACTTTGGTCTAAAATCTTCTTTCCATCCGCTTGCATGATAAACAAGTCAATCTCACAGGTTCTTCTCTGCTTCTTATTAAAGCGTCCATACGAAATCTGGCTACACAATTAAGTTTAAATATTGGTAACAGAACCTGAACTAATATGCAGTGTACAAGAAAATTATTTTAATGAATCCCTGTCATAGAAAATGAATTAGAGGAAAGAATCAGACCCAACAGAATTGGGTGCCCATATTTCCAATAATTGTGGCCATTCAGTGATAACTTTTAAAATAAATATTACATAGGCATTGAACTGAATGTTTATATACCTGAATGTTGTAATCCTTGAGAGTTCTCATAATGTCGTAAATAAGACCTTTGTGATCTTGACAGACAATTTGAACTAGGGTATGAGAAGGACTGAGCGAATTGTCCAATGTAACAGATACATCTTTAGAAGCTAATGATCTGCTAGGTGACTTTTCATTCAACTCCAAGCTACATGATTCTTCAGCTATTTCAGATGGAAGAGACGATGCTTGTGAGCATGACATAACTCCAGCGTCAATCATCTCTATTTCACAACTTATCATTGCATCCCCCAAGACATGTTTCAAGTGGTCACATGTGTCACGCTGTCTCTTTGATGTGTGCATAAGCTCCCTAATGGAAACACAAAAATGAAAATATGTTTTCTGAAACAAGGAAAAAGGAAAAACACCAGACATTAGTATCTAGAAGTTATAATATTATATATTCATGTCAAACACGAGTTGGGGTTTCTCTCCTCAAGGTCTTCAATTGTACATTAAAATGTACCATCTCCCTTACTCTGCTACTGAAAATATGAATATGTTGCCATCATCTCAAGAACTTTCAAACCCAAGACCTTCCACTCAACTGCTCACAGGTAAAAGAAACAAAATTGGAGACAACGAAGAGGTAAACAGGAAAGCTCGCTCAAGAAGAGTTGAACACACAAGATTAGTTACAATTTAACCTAAAATGAAAGGACACCGTGCAAACACCACTTCCCACTCATACTACTAGGATAACCGTCCACTTTCGTTTTCCTTGCCAATGATATATTGGATGAGTTGAACTACTTGAACTATTTATGCAAGTTGTACTATTTTAGCTCTAACGAAACCATGAACCCATCTCATACAAGTCAATCAAAATGAATTTAATACTTGGGAAATACATAAATTACACATAGCAGATAAATAAAGCTCGATGTTGAACCTGGTGTCGATGATGAAAAACAAGTCCATCACTTTTCCATCTGGGGTGGTCGACACTTTCACTTTCTCTATAAGAAGCTCAAGCTCGCAAAGAACCCATGTTACATCTACAAAGAAAACCACTCTCTCAAAATTAGAGACAGATATGACAAGCAAGATGAAAGGAAACCAAGGGAGGAGACAAGAAGAACAATATTCCACGCTTTGCTCTCTTTTTTCCTCCTTGGGGGAATGGGGGGGTGGTGTGGGGGGGGGTCTACATTTAAGGAACAAACTTCAATTGACGGGTTGAATCAGATAAATCCAATATACAGTCCTACTCCTACTCATAGAACAAAAAAATTAAAGGGGAGGAAATTAACAAACCGTGTAAAAGCCCTCTTCGGTCATGGCAACAAAATTTCAAAAGAAACATATCGGGGGGCTTTGAGGACTGCGGTTCCGGGCGGAAATAAGAAAGCATAGAAGCTGAAGAACAAGAAGGGCAAACCTCCACCAGCCTCTGTTTCAATAATCCCCACCTCGTCGTCGAATTTCCAGTCACCCAAAACACTATGTAGCACCATTTACCATCGGTCGTAACATCTTCAACACGGTATTCACAAAATCACAAGATTAACAACGCCATCACGTCACTAGTTGAAACAAATCAATCCAAAAAGAAAAAAGAAAAAACACAATCGCCCACTAGCTGTTTGATAAAAATACCGAAAACAAAAACCCAACCAGGACGTCTAAAATGAAAGCAAAGAAATTATTCGAGGATTTACTCACCGCCTCTGACAATGTTAAGACCAAAGAAGAGAATTATGCGGCACAAGTCGCAGCCCAACCCGGTTTTGTCGGGACAATTGACAGTGATGACGGTAGGCTCATCGTCTTTCTCCGACGGCCTCACAAGCACCACATCGTCGTGCAAAATACCCATATCTTTGTCTCTTCGTTTTCTTCTTCTTACTCGTCGGTGGGGCTCTGAGATTTAGAGTTTTCCGATGGGTTCTCAAGCAGAAAAATACATTAATCCTTTAATTTTTAACAATTTCGTTTGTCTTTTGACCAAAATGTCCTTCACAATCCCAAAAAATTCCCTAAACAAATACGGCTTTCGAATATTAATGGAATTTCATTATACTTAATCCGTACTCTCACAGTCTCCCTCTCTCCCCTCAATATATTCTTTCTTTTTCGAATGAATTTAAATAATTCAAAGATATTTTTTAAAAAAATCGCAGATGAGGGGTGCAATTTTGTAAATTGAGAGAAACAAAATATTTAGGATTGGTGAAATATATGAGATTTGCAGAATTATTTTTTATGACGGACAGAGAAAAAGTAAAAGAAGGTGACAAAAGACAGAACAACCAAAAAAATGTGATTTTTAGGTACGATTATTGAATAATAAAGAGAGTTTCTTTTCTCTTCCTTTTTTTCCTTTTTCTTTGAAGAGAATTAAAAAAAAAAAAAAAAAAAAAAAAAAAAAATAGTTAGATTACAAGTAAAGGTTGAATTTTAATTTAAGCGTCCAGTAAAATAATTAATCTTTGAATTTTATCACATTTTGAAAGGGTTTTTTTCTTTTTCTTTTTTTTTTCTTTTTTTTTGAAAGGACATCATAAAAGGTTTAGATTGATTTATTAGATTTTTTTTTATTAATTTAATCTATGTAAGTTTTGGTCCAAATTTAATTAGGGTTCGAGGTATAATTATAACTATTACCGTACTTTAGGGATATGTTTGTAAATTGTCTTTTATATTATATTTACGTTAGTACATTTTGTTGTTTTTTATATTTCATAATGTTTTTCAATGTAATTGAAATGTCAATTCATTCCTTCGATTGTTAATAAATTTAAGAAGTTTAAATAATGTCTACGTATAGGAAAATTCAATAATATGATCTTATCTAACGTCCTTTTCTTTATTTGCAATTTCCAATTATTAATCCTTTTAATCAAATATATATATCACAAATAGGTAATTTTTAATCAAACTTTAACACCCTTCTGTTGATTTGTTCATGGCTTCATCTGAAAATGTTTTTATCTTCGGCCTTTTATTTGTATTTTTCAATTATTCTTATCTTCTGTTTATATATATATATATATATATATATAAAAGATCGAAAAGGGTTTGATTGGTAGTCACTTTATCGTTTACTTATTCTTTATTTTCTTTTTATTTGAAAATGATATATAGTAAGATTCTGTTTTTCTTTTTTTCTTTTTCTTTTTTTATAGCTATTTAGATTTGAAGATTTTGAGGGGATAGCCGAAGAAGAAAAAGGGAATATACATTTAAAAAAATGATGATTGGTCTAAAAGAAGGAACAAGGCCAAAAAATTAAATTATAAAAGAGAACTTTGAGATTTTATTCTCTGATATTTACTTTATGTTGGTAAGCTTTTCAAATATTTATAGAGTACAAAATTCTTTTCTTTCTTCAAAATTATCTTATATTTGCAAGTCATGATACTAAATATCATGCACTATTGTGACTACAACAATTAGCTAATCAGAAGCTAAAACATTAGTATACAAAGATACAAATTTCAATTCACATAAAAGATAATAAATAATAAGTCAATCATAAACGTAGTTTTGACCCAAAAAAAAATTGATTGAGACATATTGTATTCACATCTAAAAGTATAAGATTTGAATTCTTGATCAATTCTCTAAACAAACATTTTTTTTTGGCTAAATTCAAAAAAAAAAAAAAACCTTTAAACTTTGTCATTTATTTTTAAAGTACTATATTCATTCCAAAGTTGTAATATTACTCTTGACCTTATACTAATATTTCAAAACTACCTTAACAATAAAGCTTCATTAGAATTTTGGATAAAAAATAGGACTTGGACGGATGCATCGATATTGTAACTTGATAGAATAAGGATTTTGTTCTAGATCATTGCCATATCATTTTAGATATTAATTGTCGTCCAACATTCTAATAAATTTCTACTCTCAAAAGTAGTTTGAAATGTCTATAAAATATTAAGGGTAATTTTGTAACTTGATAGAATAAGGATATTTGTTTAATAAAATAAAGTATAGAGAACATTGACCCATATTTGTGAGATTTTTAGTTAACAAAGTTTAAGATATTTTTTTAGTTGAGATTTTTCAATAAAACACATCAAATGACATATTGGTAGACATTGTTCAAATTACATAAAGTTTAGCATCACTATAATTATCTTTTCAAAATAAAATATATATTTATGTTCTAATCAAACAGAAATTGATCTTTTGTTTTCATCTTCAACAATTGGATTCTCATTAAATAATTATTTCCTTAGCATCTACTATGTAAAAGACAAAGTGTAATGGAAACTTAGACTCAATAATTCAATAATTCAATTGTTAAATACTAATAAGTCCCATTTTTCATTAATCAATCAAATCAAACAATTCCAAAAAAGAAAAAAAAAATGAATCTCTTAAAGTGTGAATGGGAAAAGAAAAAAGTAGAATCACATCCCATTGACATTGGGATAAAAATCTCCACACAAGTTGATTCTTGTTGTTGGATTCCACTAATGCCCCCTCCACTCTCCCTCTAAAGTAAAGCATTTGATTGGCTTACACATAATAGCATATGTTAAATATTAGCTAAAACATTATTATATTATAGTTTGTATTTGGAGTATATTTCTTTAGTTTGAATTATAATAATATGTGTTTGAGGTGTAAACTATTTTAATTTGGAAAGGAAATAATAAACACCGTAGCAAAAAATTAAAAAACTTTAACAAATAATAAATATTGTAATAAATGTGGATTTCGAAATAATGTCGACATCAGTAAACTATGGTTATCATAATCTTAGGATAGACGTTGCACCAAATGTCTCCTAAATTTGGCATCATAGTAATGGACAACATTTGGTTTCTTGCTTGGTTGGCTACGGCCTTCAACCCTCTTCCTTCATCAATTTTTCTTAACATTTAGTTAGTTTAACACTATTCATATAAAACCCACTTGTAATTATAAATGTCACTCTCAATTAATAAATAATAAAATTTTATTCACACAAAATAATAATATATATTTGCTATCCTAGATGCCACTTGTGTAGTCACAGTGGTAATAATATACTTCAATTATATATACTATATATTAATTTTTATACGATTGAATAATGAAGGCATTAAAAAAGTTAAATGGACAGACCACTCATTTAACGGCAATCAATTACCTATCCAATGTTAATTATTAAAATAATTACAATTGATAATATTTTTAAGAATAATAATCGAGTGTATAACATCATTTTAAAAAAATGTAAATATAGACAAATCTATCAGACGACTCTCAAGTCTATCAAATAGACTTGATAGACTTGATAGACTCTTACTAGTGATATAGTCTATCACTGATAGACACCTATCAATAATATGGTTTATCATTGATAGACTATTTAAATTTAGTCATATTTGTAATTCTTTTTACATTATGTTATATGTGCTAATACTCTTGGTCTAATATCTATATTTGCAAGTGTCCGTAATTATTATGAACGAGATCATTAGTATATTAGTAATAAGAAAATATTCCATGGTTAAAATTATAGTATATATAAAGTTGTTATTTCTTGGCCTAATAGGTAGGCCTATAGAATCTAACAATAGGTTAGAAAATCTAGTCCTTTGGAAGTGATAAATCATTGGTGTGGATTGGGACCTTTTCAAGAGGATTCTTCTTTACCCTCCAATAAATAAGTTACATAAAAAAGGTATAACATCAATTCAAGGGAACATTGAAACTTTATTATGACTTTAATTTACAACATAAATACATGAAATATAGAAAGTATTTAATATTTATGTATATTTTGTATCTTAGGGTTTTGGTGTCCACTCAATTTGGAAGATAGAGATAGACCAACAAATTATGCCCTTTGTGGCAGCATTTTAATCAAAAAGGGTTGTCTTCCTCATTACCTCTTGGCTGTCCAAAAAGGTAAGTCAATAAATTGAATTTTATATATATACACAAAAACAATGACACTTTTGTAATCCCCTTGATTATAATTTTAACCACATGGATAAAGACTTTGTAAGAAGGTGTATTATAATTTATAGGTTAAATAAGTTATAGAAATGGGCTGTTTTAGAAAGTAATTAAACTTATATTTAATATGTAACTTTAGGCCCCTTTTGATAATCATTTGGTTTTTAGTTTATAATTTTTGAAAATTAAACTTATAAACATCTCTCCACCTCTAAATATCTTGCTTTAACATCTACTTTTTATCCATGTTTTTAAAAACCAAGTCCAATCTTAAAAACTTAAAAAAGTAGTTTTTAAAAATTATTTTTGTTTTTAAAATTTGGTTAAGAATTCAAATCTTCTACTTAAGATTGATATAAACCATGATAAGAAAACGAGAGGAAATATACTTAATTTTTTAAAATCAAAAAACGAAATTGTTACAAAACGGAGCCTTAATTATCAAATTTAGAAATTTTTTAAATCTTAAGCCCTACAACATACAAACAAAGCCTTAAAATTGTGCCCTAAAGTTCCTATAAATGAATTGGTATATAAAATCTTTTTCAATACACTAAATTCTTTTACAAATTGTCACCATTATAGCTCAACTTGCATAAATTTATACCATTTACAATCACCTCGAGAAGTACGATTTTCAACCCACATGTTTAAGGAAAAAAAAAAAACTTATATAACCCACAAATCTTACTAACCAAATATAGATTGTACAACTCATTTTTCCACCATTATATTAATACTTTAGATTATTTTTACACAGTCTTCCCAATAAAATAATAAAATAAAAATTCATCCAAATGTGTTTTGGAATAATTTCATTATAGATAATTGTATTTGACAAATAATTTGGGCAAAATCATTTTCGATTAAAAGGAAAGTACGAGTCCCATGTGGATGGTTGGCTAACAAACCAACTTTTCCATTAATCCTAATCAAAATAATATGAGTATTAGAAGATTAGATTACCCAAAACGGCTACAAAATCAAATTACTTATTTGGGGACAAGGCAAGAAAAAACCAAATGTGATATATCGACTGCAATTTGGCGTATCGTCTTGCTCATCTAAATTATTAAAGCCATATTTGAGAATAACGGTATTTTAGCATATTCTGTTTTGAAAATTGTACTTATTTTCCACCCTTTTTTTGGTATGATTTTCAAATTTTTTTAAGATATGTTCCCAAAAAAATAAAGGCAAGTTGTTTAAAACTTTTTTAGTTTTCAAAACTTTCACTTTGATTTTCAAAAGATATTTTTAGAAAGTAAATAATAAAAGACAAAAATGTATCGAAGAGTAATATTTATAAGCTTAATTTTAAAAGATCCAAAGGGTGATTCAAATTTTGAATAAAAAAAATATAAACAATTACAAAATGATGGGTATTTGGTTCCTTAATTAGGATTTAGTTATATAATGAGTTGTTTGACATGAGAACTAAAAATTTCATTCATGATCAAAGATTATATATCTAAATCCTAATTACCAAAAACATTATTCAATATTAAAAAAAAAAAAACAAATAAAGTTTTGTTTGGGATTGTTGTAGTTTTTTAAAATAATTATTAACTGTGCTTTTAGAAAAATCAATTGTGAAATGAAGTAAATTAGTGCTTGGTAAATTTAAACTTGAAACCTGAAAAAGTAAGCATTAGTGTTTGGTAAATAAATACTAGATTATCTTGTTTTAGTTATAATAGCTAAAATAGACTTATTACTAAAACTTTTATTTTTTTTATAAAATATAATTTTAAATCTATGTAAAATGATATATTTTGTTTATTTTAAACTAATTTTAAAATATTAAGGAAAATAGTTTTATTTTTTAAAAAATAAATATGGTACAATTGTTATAAAAACAAAAGATATAGATTTGATTAGGTGAGAAAGAAATAAACATATGAAATAAATCTTAATTTTAAATAATAAAATTAAAAATTAATTTAAGATCGTATTAGATTTGAAGAATCCAAAAGTGAGTACGATACCAATTTTAAAATAGGCGTGAAATAAACCTATTTTTAAAAGTGATTTTAACATATTTCCAATCTCTTATATATATATATATATATTAAAAAAAAAAGAAACTATTAAGATTTATTTTTAATCACTTTTATCCCTCCCTACAGTAGGTCCTAAACACACCCTAAATAACCAATATTTTCAACCATCAACATTCATAATATTAATAGATATCAAAAGACATTGAAAATTTGAAGATCTTGAATGATTAAATGCAAGATTTTTAAATTTATAGTAACATATAAAGATGAGATTCAAACCTCAAATCTATTGGTTTAGTATATATAACTTTAGCCAATTGAGTCATACTCAAATTAGTGTACATGTTTGATTTTGAAATTGTTAGAATTACTTTTGTTAGGTTTAAAATGACTATGAGACATAATTATACTTTAATTTAATATTTAAATTTATATTTTTAAATATAATTTTCGTATCATCAAATTAATTTTAAACGATTAAAAGCATATTTCATAATAATTTTGAAAACGATCAAAGTGTTCTTTAATAATTTTAAATTCATGTTAAAACATGTCTTAAATAGTTTGATAGTTTAGAGAATTAAAAATGGTCCATGATTATTGGATATGGTGATAATAATGAAATCTTGAACTTGAAGCTTCAATACAAATTATAATAACAACAAAAATTAAAAATTAAAAAAAAAAAAATGGAGCTTCATGTCTCTATGTCTAGAATGAAATAGGAAAATGAGAAGTATTCTTGGAAGTTGATTTCATTTTCTTTCAAAAAGTGGATGAAAGAGTGAAAATGAAGGGTTGGAATGAGTTTGAACCCAACCAAGATGTTGATATTTCTTCATATTGGCAAATGACAGAGCTGCCCTTCCATCTTTTCTCACCACATTTCATTCTGATTTCTGCCACTTAATTTCCAAAGCCAAACTCCCCCAAATGGCAATTCTCTCTTTCTACATCCCATCTACAATTTTGCTTTTTAGACCTCATGCTATTGTCTTTTCTTATAAGATTTAGTCTCTATACTTCTAAGCTATTCTATCGTACATGTGATGGACACCGGTAAGTTTCATTCTTAGATTTATTTATTTTAATTAACATTTTAGCAATAATATTTTCTTTTTTATTACGAGCAAAATAATGACTTCTCACATGGGTTAGCATCATTAAGATATATATGAGACCACAACAAATTAAGGTGAATAGCAGGCAAAGCTGAGATCGCCTCCGACCTAAACCTAGAACTTTCGACAACCCAACTCACCCACACAAAGATATTACCTGCAAAAATATGTACCAGCAATAGAGCTTGAACTAATATGTGTAACCAACTTTGATACACTTTTATAAAAGGAATGTGCAATTCCTTGTAAAAGTCAACACTACTTCAAATTCAATACTAACTTTAGCATCAGAGTTCAAGTGATCGGCACCATACCAGTTTGAGGTTGTGTGACAAGTCAAAAATCCACGGCTGAAAAAGACCCGTTAGATGACTTCACATCAACCAGCCCACCTAGTTCCAGAAAAGTGCATCCACGTTTGTCAATATTCATTACCAACTAGTGTGGACGTTATATTCAGCCCTCAATTACTTATAGCATCCATAGGAATTGTTATTTACTTCAATTGCTTATCCAAAAAGTAAGGCCTGTATTATTTCAGTATATCAACTTGACCCCAAAAAAGTATTTTTCTTTCTAGATTTCAACAATTGCATCAAGGGATAGAACTGGCCACTCAAAAACCATCCAGAAAATATATCCTAGTAAATTTAAGAATTTCTAAGATATTATGCGTTATGCAATGTTGGTTAACAGTAACTACAGCAGTATGAAATTATCGAAAATCAATACTACCTAATAAGGGTGTTCAAAAAAACCTGATCAACCCAACCCAATCCAACCCATACAGTTTTATTAGTTGAGTTATCAATTCATTTGGGTTAGATTTGATTCAAATAAATAAAAATTTTATGGGCTGAATTGGTTCATAGACTCATTTAAAATAACCCGAACCAATCCAAAACTTATTCTTAATTTTAAAAACTAAGTTGTTTTTACTTATGATACAATTATTTCTACATATATTTATTTTTATTTCATTTTATTTCGTGATTTTTTTTTATTTTTTTTTGTTTCCAACAGCTCCTAAAAATAATTTTTTAGCACTTTGGAAAGAAAATTTTTATAATTATATTGAAATTAAGCTATTAATCTTAATTAAATACATGAAAATAATTAAATAATTTTTTTATATATTAACATTTTACTTATTTTTATAACAAAAAATTAAATAAATAACCCGACTAACCCAATCCCACCCAACCAAAACGTTTCATGGTTCAATTGAGTTGAATTCATTATTTAATAAGGGTTATCTGGATGGAAGAAATTTACCACCCGAACGATTGAATTTGGTCTAAAAATTACTTCAATCACCCAACCCAACCCACAAACCCTGCTACTACCTAATCAACAAAATATATAGCATAGTGATAACAAGGACAAGAAGCTTACATCCACCATCTAACATACCATGCCATACTATCTAGTACTACATACCAACAATAACATGAGCTACAAAGGGATTGGTGGATATAGTATGCAATCTATACAGTCAATGGGCCATATGTAAATATAAAGGAGAACAACACATAACTTAGTCAGCTTGCTCCAAGAACTTCACAATGTTAACATGAAGGCAGACAAAGCAGGCAAGGCATCAGTCAAAATTACTATGGGAACAAGAGAGTTGGAAGCCAACAGTGAGTTAAGCTAATATTTTAGGCCAATTTCATCCTTTTTTTATTTCTCAGAGATTCCACAAGCATTAATTAGCTCCAAAGAAGGAAAACATATTCAAGCCATCCAACTAGATTATTCAGAAAGCATACCTACAAAGTCTGTATCGATGTTATTCAGAAAGCATGCTGTGACAAAATGAACTGTATTGATGGTATTAGGATGAGAGTTTTAAAGTTTTTTTTTTCTTTTCTGATCGATTGGAAATCATAGCTTCCTAAAATCGATGGTGCCACAGCTTCCAGGGCCACAAATATTCATCGATTCTTGCTGACAGGTATGTACAATAGAAATTTTCAGATTCAGTCTTGCTTCTCGTCCGCGGCATCCACAGCTTTTGGAGGTGGGTGTTGCTGACCAGCTAGAGGTTCTAAGTCCACCTGTTAAGATTAAGAAAAAGCTTGCTTCAAGCAGCCAGAGGAGCAAACCTCAAGGATTGAAACCACTAGACAGTAGGTGTAAATAATGTAGAACACCCATATATCTGCTGTTAACAAGTCTGACATAAAAAACATCAAAATAAAAACAGAAACAATTACAAAGACATGTCTCGTTTTACGGAAGAAAATGAAAACACATAAACTTTCATCCTATGGTAGTATACATCTCTGATGTCTTCTGTAGCTTGAGTACATACATAATGCATTATGATTTGGGATCATCATATCCTTTTCAGTTTAACATAGAGAAGAGAGAATTGGAGGGGGAGAGAAATCTAAGAATGTCATCAAAATCAAAAGAAGTCACCATCTCTAATTTATTCGTTCACAACTAACAAAAAGTGATTCTAGCAGGTCCTATAACCTAATAACAACGATTTAAAAGGAAAAAGGCAGCCTCGTGGCTTTTCTTCTTGGTGAGTTGAGGGGCAAGTATCGAAACAATATGAGGTGGACAAGCGAAGAGTCTCTCTCAACCTATTCAGTAAAGTTTTGCCTCCAAAGAATTTTTGTGATCTTGTACGGTTCAAGGTCTCTAATTGGAGAACCCAACATAAGTTCTTTTTTTCCTATTTTTTTTTTCTTTTTTCTTCTTTTTTGTCATTACTCCACCTACATCAACTTAGATTGAAGGGCCTAGTTTTATGTAATCCTTCATCTTCGAGAATGGAACCCCTTATCCATTTCTACTTTAGGGCAGTTTTGTTGGCAAATGAATTTATTTCAGATTCTTGTACAATATAAAATAGAATTAAAGTAAAAAAATGATCCAGTTTTACTTTTAAGTAAGGTAATTGCTCTTTTGACTACCCTAAGATTACAAAAAACTAGTCACAAGTGCCTAATCAACATTAGGTTCCCTTATTTATGGATCAAGCCAAATGTCATTTTGAACACATAATTTATATCCAATGTCTTAAAGTTAGTTCATTTTCCTTCCTAATCTTGTATAACATGTATCTACCTCAACACACCAAAGAAAATTTGATCATTCTACCATTACCGGAAATCACTATTCGATAGAAGATAGTGGATTTAGAGAACTATTGTATCAACAAGCATCTATTCAACATGAAGAAAATCCCACCCCCCACATCCCTGGAAAAAAGAGGAAGATGAACTGAGTTAGTATCACAAGAACAAGATACAACCCTGTTAAATCTCCTCAGTATGCCCAAACTATTAAAAGTGACTTCTTGAAAAAACAATTAACCAATACATACAGCAGAAGCCAAAACTCCATTGTTTTTGACAACTACCTTAGCAACAAGCATTCAGTCAACGACACAATCAATGGATCAAAGCTTAAACTTCATCATAACCCGCGCACATCATTTATATCCCAATTTCTCAACAAAAACCCATCCCTTCCCCCAATCTTCCGTGTCAAAAGACAATTAGAAAACAAAATACAGTAAAAATAATAGCAGAACCACTCACATTGCTATTTTGTTTGGCAGCAGGGCGATAGGGACAAGCCGGTGGTACCCTTTGTGGTTTTCTATATTCCCAGCCAAAAATTCCATAAATTTTGCCCTAACAGAAAATTCAAGAAAAACAACAAAATAAAAACATCAAATTGAGATGAATATTAACAAAATTCCCTTGAATACCATAGAAAAACCCAAAATCTTTAAGGCGATTAGATGAACAGGCGAAAATATTAGATCCAAAAGAGAAAGAAATCATATTGGCGTACCATAATTAAATAGAATAGAACAGGAAGCGCGTTGACGACTGGAATGAGAAACAGAGGCAACAGACACGCCAAGCAAACCTAATCAAACGAAAAACAATCGTAAAAGAAAATTTCAAGCTACCAACCGAAAGAAATTGAGGGATCTACCATTTTCGATTCGATTTGCGAAGAGATTGAAAAAGACGATCCCAAATTTGACGAACTGATGGACCCTTTGATGAATCTCAATCAATTAGAGTCGAGGAAAAAGAAAAATCAAAACGTCAATATTAATGGAAAAAGGGGAAAAAAGTTCCGAAAATAATTGGCCCATGCAGGTTTCGAACCTGCGACCTTCGCGTTATTAGCACGACGCTCTAACCAACTGAGCTAATAGGCCACTTGTTGATATGCATAAACTAATTAATTTCTAAATACAAAATAGTATGAAAAATATAATCATAGTATAAATATTGCGATAATAGATGCCTATTAGATACTCGCTTAGTATCTATTAACCATGTATCATGTCTTCATTTTTCAAAGTGTTCTATGTGTCTCAATATTACACATTATTAATGTTCATATAATTCATCTTCTACTTGCCAAATTGCCTATAAATAATGACATTTTGTGGGTTTTGGAAAACACACACATTGGGAAAAATCTAAAAAGATTGGAGAAAGTGTAAAAATCCATCCTTTTTATTTATTTAATTTTATTATTTAGTTATTTCATATATTTATGTATTATGTTTAATTTATTTTATTATTATATTATGTTATATTTATTTTAATATTATACTTTATTTGTATCTATATTCTTGTTATACTCCTCAAGTTCACAACACGTTATTAGCACAAGCTTCTATCGTGCTAAAGGTAGATCCTAAAGATATGTTTGTTATTCTCTCTTCGTTATGATTAATAAATTAAATGTTGTTTTACATATTTGATGTATATTAAATTTTCAATATAAATATAATAGTTTTTTAATAGTTTTACTATGAAAAATATTACAAAATTAGAATTTGTAGTATTTTACATTAATGATAATAATTATTTCTCATTAGTACTTGATGCCAAAATATACCTGGATATCATAAAAATGTGATTATCGAAAAATATTTTTTTTCCCAAAGATCGTCGTGAATAGATGCACTTGAGGCTCCAAAATTTTAAATCAATATGTTATAGAAGATATTTTTCTACATTTCAAATATGCTCATGCAGTAGAAATATCAAGAGAAATGTTTCAAACAATATTCTAAACTAATTTCATATTTTCTCATGACTGAATGAAATAACAAGTTATTGATTAAAAGAATATGAATCTCAATCAATTAGAGCAACAACATTCCCTAAAGTAAATGTTGTAAAATTGTGGATGAAAAATCTTGAATCTCAACCAACTTGAACAACAACATTCCCTGAAGTGAATATTGTGAATATTGTGAATTTTAATAATCCTTGTTGTGGTCGAGATTGTGACCGTGGCAGAGGAATAAATCATTATTATTTTCGTGGTGGTTGTTCTAATCATTCAAATTTCAAAACAACCACACAAAATGATGATCACAAAGCTCCACAAGATAAGAGTTCAAAAAGTATTGAAAATAAATACTTTCGATGTGGAATGACTAAGCATTAGTCACATACCTGTCGTACGCCAAAACACTTATTTGATCTCTATCAAACCTCCCTAAAGGAAAAAGAGAAAAATGTGGAAGCAAATTTTACATACCAGGATAATGACATATTTGTACCATCCCATATGACAAATTTGAATGTGGCTGACTTCTTTAAATCTCCCAAAGAGAAAATTGACAGAATGGAACATCAAGTGTTTTTTTTTTACTTTCAAAATATCTTGATTTAATGTTTTTTTTTTCATCTCCATATGTTTTTCCTCTTAAAAGATGTTAACCTTTGTATATTCCAAATATTATTTTTCTTATTGTAATTATTTCCTTCTAATGAAGAAATCTGGATAAATTTCATATGTTGGGTGACTAAAAAAAAAGAGTAAAGAAGATCTATGTCTGGGAAATAATATAACTACAGATACAATACTTATAAGTATAAAATATTTTTTTAAACCAACAATATTGGAAGTAAAAAGCCAATACTATATCAGGTTCTGCAAACCTGGTTGAAGAATTTGGAAAAACAAATATTATTTTGCCTAGAGAAACAAAATTTACAATTGACAATGTATTGTTCTCTAGTCAATCAAAGAGAAATCTACTAAGTTTTAAAGATATACGTTGCAATGGTCATCATATTGAGACTGATAATTGATAGAACACGAGACATACACAGCGGAATAATGATCTAATTACACTCTAATTTCTTTTAATTAAAAGGAAAATAACATGCAACCCTACTTAATTAATTAGGGTTTTTTTTTTGAGAAATTACCTTTGAAGCTTCCGAAACGTTTTCATCTCCAACCGAACACGAACGGACCACCACTAGAGCTGACCTACTATCCTCTAGAATCAGAACCGGGTTGTGGGACCCGATGGATGAAGAACCCGAGAGAGAGAATGAGATGGAATTAGAAGATAGATTTTGGGTTGGGTTTGGGTTTTTATTTTTCAGCCCAATTTTGAAAACTAATTTGGAACTTGCGCTGTTTATATTAGTTATCTTTTCTGTTTCTGCTTCGTACATAAGACTTGTCACCGCATTACACGATCTTTGCATAATCTTTACAGCCAGCCTTGACCTCAGTATCTTGTATCATGAAACTTGTATCTTGTATCATCTTAGCTTAGATTTACTTTAACGCAATTTATGTTATTATCGCATTTTTACCGCTTTCTTTACTTCATCGCATGTTTAATTACTTGTACACAAAATCTTTATTAATTTGAAAAACCCTCGGTCACATATATCACAAGCACAACGCAATAACCTAAAACAGTCCCTGTGTTCGACCTCGGATCACACCGAGAAACTTGCGGTGAAATTATACTTGGTTTCAACGCAAGGAAACTCGTGACAACGCACAGCATACTACAAGAACATTTGTTAATAACGCATATCTAGAAGTAGTATCACATATCATCATCGCATAAAATTTGCATTAACAAGTTTATGACATGACAACAAGTTTATGGCATGGACTTGCATCATTGCATGCATTGCATTATACAAATTGCGCGTGTTAGAAACAAACCATAATGACTACTTCCTCAAATCATGCTTAAATTCTTGCAACTCACGAGGCTAGCCAAGAATGTATGTGGGTAAGATCAATGACTCAGCACATTCGTGGAACATGTGGTTTGTCTTCTAATAAAAATCTTCCAACAATATTGTACAAAGACAACATAGCATGCATATCCTAAATCAAAGGATGATATATTAAAAGAGATAGAACAAAACATATTTCACCAAAACTTTTATACACTCATGATCTTGAAGAAAATGACAACATCTTTGTATAACAAATTTGTTCGAAAGATAACGTAGCAGACTTATTTATAAAGGCATTACGTACTGCAACCTTTGAAAAACTCGTGCACAACATTGGAATACGACGATTTAGAGATCTCAAATGATGTTTCCACGAGGGCGAGTAAATATACTTTTTAGGAGCATAAATTATATGAAATATGTACTCCTTTTCCTTCACTAGGATTTTTTTCCCATTGAGTTTTTTTCTAGTAAGGTTTTAACGAGACATATTTCATATATATAATGGCATCTAAAGGGGAATACTATAAATATTATGATAATAGATGACAATTAGATGCTCATGCTTAGTGTCCTTTGGCCATGTGTCATGCCCCTATTTCCCAAAGTGTTGTCCATGTGTCTCAACATTACACATTATTAGTGTACATGTCATCCACCTCCTACTTGCCAAATTGCCTATAAATAGTGGCATTTTGTATGGTTTGGAAGACATAGACACATTGGGCAAATTCCA
This sequence comes from Benincasa hispida, assembly GCF_027475165.1. Classification (NCBI taxonomy): domain Eukaryota; kingdom Viridiplantae; phylum Streptophyta; class Magnoliopsida; order Cucurbitales; family Cucurbitaceae; genus Benincasa; species Benincasa hispida. Next base: position 66,746,938 of record NC_143488.1, read on the forward strand.
ATATTCCATGAAAATTTGATAACGTGGAGAATTTAGAGAAATTTCTTATTTTATATTTTGTTTATTTATATATTATATTTATTTTATTTTAATATTAATTTAATTTATTATTATATTATATTTTTTTAATATTATATTTTATTGATATCCTTATTCCTAATGTGCTCCTCAAGTTCACAACAATTCATAGTTTTGAATTTCTTTGCTCTCTCCCTCGATAGAAACGAGGTCCCAAATGTATGCTACTTGGTCTAATAAGACAACAGGTTGTGGTTATTTAAAATAACAGCGTTTTATTTTAAAATTTTTGAGTGATATCAATTTCAGTCTTTCCATCTTCTTTCTTCTCAAATTTAATATTCTTCCTCTTTCTCTCATTCTTTCACGATCCACATCTATCGCATCCTCTCTCTCACCCTCGCCATCTATTCCCCCTTATCGTCAAAGTCGTCGTTGTCACTGTTGTTCACTTCTCGTTGTTCAATGGTATATCCAAGATTTCATCTAAAGGGCACAAATACATATAAATTTAATTTTAGATTTATCGATATAATATTCAAGTCATATAATGACAAATCCAAAATTTCATGTTAAGGGCATAACTTTACAAAAGTTTGAAATTTTAGTCAATTAACTTTTAAATTTGTGTCATATATAGTTCTTGAACTTTAAAAAATATAAATTAGATCATTGAAATCTCGATTGTATGTCTTATATATATATAGTATCAGACATTTTTTTTAAAAAAAATGATGTAACTATTGGCTATAAAATTGAAATTTTGAGCTTTAATTAGAAACAAATATATATACTAAGCTTTTTTTATTATTTTATGAGGTTTTTAGATACCAAATTGAAAGTTTATATATTTGTTAGATATTTTTAAAGGATTTTTTGGTACCATTTTTAAGAGATTTATTAGAGTTAAAATTGAAAGGTTAAATATTTATTAACCATAATTTTAAAAACTAAGGATGAACTTGTACTAACTTAAATATAATTTAAAATAATGGTAAAGTAAATTTAAAATAACAAAAAACAAAAAATTTATGTGTAAAAATAGTGTTTGGATGCCTTAATTTCAAAAATTAAATACCCATGACCAAATAGTTACCACTAAAAAATATTTTTAAATAAATATGTACACATACGTGATAAAAAAATTAAAAATGGATATATATATATATATATATATATATATATATATATATATATATATATATATATTTTTGAAACTTTAAGAATTAAAAACAGGTATATAAATATAAAAAGAAAAAAGAAAAAACAACTAATTTTATTGCGCTTGAACTCAAGACACAAAAGGACTATACAACCACGAAGCCAAGCGACATCTTTATAAATTATAAGGGCATACAATATATAAACAAATATATTCAATAAATACTTACTTTATATATATCCATAAACCAAACCGACGTAAGGGGGTCGTGCTGAAGGGATTGAAATTCTCTGCAGTGGAAGAAATTGTGTCCCAATTTAATTTTACAGAACAATAATTAGAGGACATAAACCTAGGATAAACATAACTAGTTAAACATGCTTTCTAATGTACAAGAAGAAGAAGGGTTAGGATATCACATACCCTTGAAGACAAATTCTTCGCATTCCTCTCCAATTCACGTCGTCTTCTCCCAATCCCACGAACACCACAACCGGACACCACCATGGGGTCTTCCCATTATTTTCAGGGACGAGAATCGTGTAGAGGTGTGGGCTTGCACTCAATCTCGACTTAGAGAAGAGTATGAGAGATTTTCTTAAGAAAAACTTTTGCAGAAAAAACAGAGAGAATGAGAGGGATGAAGGAGGTTATGATCAGAAAACCTCTTTTCTCTCTCCTTTCTTTACCTAAAAGTGAGAGATTTGAAGGGCGAGGGAGTTATATATATATCAACTAACTTACTATATATAAATATAAACTAAATGTTATATCACATCACCTAAAGTTTATATTATGTCAAATATAATATAACCTATACATTTTATATAAATCACATTCATATAATTTAATATTTGAATCATATTCAAATATTTATTCCTCTCATAAGACTATATAAATTTAATATGATGTAGATTTTATATGAATCATATTTATATAATTAATATTAAAATCATATTACAATATTTATTTCTCTCATAAAACTATATAAATTTAATATGAATCATATTCACACTAAATTTTAACATATAGTTTTTATATTAATCATATTCATATAATTAATATTTGAATTATACTCAAATATTTATTTCTCTCATAAAAATGTATCAACAGACATTATATTATATAATGTATCAATATATATTTTAACTGTATCTTATACAGTTAATTTCCTTTAATTAATTTGACCAATTCAAATTACACTAAAATAAATTTGGTTTGCATCAGTCTTCATTAAGCTACAAGGGAACGTTATGGACCTATAGATTGAAGCTCCAATGATACAAGGTTAATTTTTTAAACTCTTCTAATCAAATTAACCAACATTCATTAACTATCGGTAACTCCACTAAAGATCGCCAGCTGAACTCGTCGCACTATAAATATATTTACGTGTCCATTGGATATAACCAATGAACACTGTGTTGGACCCTTCACAAATTACTTGCAAGTACAACTGAGTCAAATTACCGTTTTACCCTTGTAGTTACATCTAACTTCTCAAGTACCATTGATCCTTCTAATAGATAATTAGTCATAGTCCAACTATGACTGAACCCTCTCTTGGGCCATGAGAGGGTGAGACACCTCATTGTTCAAACCTCAAAATCAGCCCTTAAAAGAGCAATTTATCTTTTACCCTAACTATAGGGAATGAGTAAATTTCTTCTTGTGTAGATGTGTTCCCAGCTTCCCAATCAGACGAAGCCCAAAAATGGTAGACTTATTGAGTCGGCGAATCTGGCTACTCTCACCCATACAAATCAAAGGATCGCTTTCATAGGCAAGAGTTCACAGCTCATTCAAGATTAAAGTCAAGTCACCTATGGCCATTCTAGTGAAATGTAAGTCTCTTCTAGCAACGATGTTATAAAGAGAGACTTAACATTTCGTGGTCCGGTCTTTATACAAACTCTTTTATATAAGATACCTCCGCTCATATGTCTCCACAAGAATGATCATGATCATATCATTTGTAGTACTTTATAACAATTGTAACAACTACAAAATGGACGGTATCAGTAGTGTTAGTAGGATAACACAACCAATTTTATCCATATACTACAGATCATTTAGGTTATCACTTAAACATGATTCACTTATATGTTTTCACATACATGTTTAAGTTACATCAGATAATCTTAAATCTTAGGTTAATGAATTATTGTACAAGTAATATAAAATTAATCAATGTTCTCTTTTTTAAACTCTCTCTTCTCTAAGTTTCCTTTTGGTTTTCTCGATTTTGTGTATGTGTGTGTGGGGAGCTAGTTCGATAATGTTAACCAAAAATGAAGAAGCCTTCAATTTCTTTAGTTCATTAATTTTCAAAACCGAAGGGTTCAACTTAGATAAGGGTTTTGGCTAAAACTATACCATACACACCACTAGTACGAGAGTTGAAATACAACAAAACTAATAAAATTAATTTGTATTGATCCAAGCTGCGGAGGCCTTTACTATTATTTGTCGATCCAAGGCCTTTTATTTCCAATTTTATTTCTCTAGCTTCTCTTGCCTCTCTCGCGTCTCTTCTATTCGTGCTACATGGTAGATGTCTTAATAATCTTGTGTATCTCACAAGATCGCGCTTGCTCATCTTTGCAACAATTATTATTTCTTGAAACATATCATGTTTCTCTTTTCTTATAAAATATTATCTTTATCAACAAATCATTGAACATTCTGATCGGTAAGAATCAATCTCAAAAAAAAAAATAAAAAATAAAAAATGGCATGTAAGTTCAATTATTAAAAAATGACAAAAGATGAAAGCAAAATCCCGTATCATGTATGTGTTTAGTTAAGATGTAACAACTCGAACTCAAACATTGGACAAGACTTATCATATAATAATGGGCTATAATGTCCCTCCCATCTCCAAAGCCCACCACTCAAAAAAGCCCTTAGCTTCTTTCAAATTCTATGGTCTTTCTCATTTTGGCAGAGCAATTTTTCTTCTGTCACTCACAGAAAGATTTCTGGCTTTTCAGGCACATGGCTGATCTTCATACATTCTCTAGAGGTAGAGATTTTATGCTGATTAAAAACCCTTATCCATGGCTATGGGCCCTTTTCTGTCATCCCTAAATTATTATTTCAATTTCTGTCCTCTCTTTCATAAAATGCAATGTAAACCCTTAACCACGGCTATGGTTCCCATTTCATAAAATGCAATAATTGCATTTTTAATAAGTAAAGTTTTTGTTAATCATTAAAAACTTTTGTTCCATACTTAGACCATCATGCCCTTCATTTCTTTCCAATTTTTGAAAAATGAAATGTAAAGTTTGAACTTTTATATCTAACTCTTACAAAGATATTTTGGTTTGCTAGTATATGGGCTTCTATAGTACTAACTTGTGAATTTATGTTCTTTACATGTTAAATATATATTCTTTATCTATAGCCCAAATAGCTCTCCAATAAAAATTTGTCACGTGGTAAATAATGTTTTTAATGACGATTTGTATTTTTATTATTATTATTATTTTGGTATAGATTAGATGCATGAGATTAGTTGTACACACTGTCCAACTAGATTATTATTTTTTCTAATAGATGGTAAAGAAATTTTGCACACATGAGAAAATTTATATATCTTATTTTGTTTTTTACTTCAATGATTGTTTAATGATATCAAAATAGAATTTAAAGTTCAATCTATGTAATACGTATATTCATATTTATACTATAAGGGTGATGGTTTAGGATGACTTTTGAAACAGGGAAAAGTGTTCGTTGTTTAAAAAAGAAAAAGGAAAGAAAAATCTATTAGGCAGCTACCCATTTAAAATATTTTTGATAAAAATGTGATAGTATTATATAAGTAACTCAAAAGAGTGATTTTTTAAAACTATTTGGAATAAGATTTGAGAGGTAGAGTTAGAACTTGGAAGTTATAAGGGGAAAGATATTTGGAATAAGAATTGAAAGCAAAAGAGGGAGGTTTGAACAAAAATGATAAAAAGGATAAAAGGGTTAGCTAAACTTCCACATCCCCACATGGGTGAGGCACAAGAATGTTTGGGAAGTGGAAACTGACAAAAGAGGCCTTATTTATATATCTATTGGAAGTTAGCATCTTTCTCATATTCTAAAGCTCAAAAACCAAACAATATTGAAATAGTTTGAAAATGGCAAAAGATACCAAAAGAAGAAAAAGAAAGAGATTGAGGCAATGCCTCATCATATTTCTTGGTTTGGAAACATTCAAAACTTTACTATATAAAAATCTCTTTCTCACTCCAATTAATATATAATGTTAAAAGATCATATCCCTACTTTTGGACCCATTTATTTTATGCACCATCATTTCTAATATAATGGAGGCTTGTGCCATCATATTTGTTGGGTTTTTTCTTCTTCTTCTTCTTCCTTTTTCATTTTATATATCTCTCTCTATGACTCTATATATATTGCATTATTGTTTGTCAAAAGGGCAATCCGTAATGCTTGAGTTTGATTGGTATAGAAAGAGACAGGTTTGTTCAATCAGATTGAGCCAACTCAAGTTTTATCTGTTTTCTTGTGTGTATTTTGCTTACTACTCTCAATGCAATTTCTTCTATTTTCTGCTTTGGTTGCTCTCTTCGGATTCAAATGTGGGTCTCACTTCCTTTGTCTCTAGTCTAAAGTTAAAACAAGGGTCTTTTTTTTGTATTAATTGACACAACAATAAACATCATCATATTCTTGTTATAGTGAAAAAAATATTATCTACTCCTTCAAAAATTGCAATATAGTTTCTTACTTTTCATAAAATTTTAGAATTGCTTTCACAGTAGAAATCTTGTTAGAATGTTGGACGAAAAATTTGAAAACTATAGTGAAACAGAAATTGAAACTTGAACATCGCCAACTATACTATTCTAGGACACTGCAACGACCGCTACGTGAGAAACAACGAATCTCTAAATACCTCCATTATGGTATGACATTGTCTACTTTAGGCATATAACTTCATGGCTTTACTAAAAGTTTATGTACTATGAGAGATAGTTGTCATTTCCATATCAACTCACCATCACCCTCATGGACGGATTTAGTATGGGTCCAGAAGGGCTCGAGTCCTCCCCTCTCCCGACCCTCCTCAACTTTATACTCTTTATATATATACACAAAACTAGCTTAATATCTAAATTACTAGCTAGCCTAGTGTTAAGTATGTCTTTTAACCCCCTCTAGACCTAGGTCAAACCCTACTCATTACATTTATTTTTCCTAAATTATATAAAGCCCCCGTCAAAAAAATTAGTTTTAACAACTTTAACTTTAAATATAGTTTTGAAACATTTATGAAAAGACAAAATTAGTTTTAACAGACTTAACTTTAAATGTGGTTTTGAAATATTTATGAAAAGACAAGAGTGATATAATGAAACTATTCAAAGAATACGAGTAACTTTTTTTCTTTAAAGGATTTGTATTAATAGGGAGAGTTACTTTTGGATTAGGTCAAGGTAACCAGCATGTCTTCATGTTTTTCATAGTATATATCTATTTTGGATTAAGCTCACATGACTTTTGCTTTTGTTACACTCCAAATGTATCATCATATTCTCTACCTCTCAATCATCAAAAAGTTATGGTCTACTCTACTTATATATATGATGTGTTGGATTTAGGAAGCAAGCAGCGGAAGCAAAACAAGATCATTAAGCATTCTAATTCATTAATTTTAGCTTCAAACTTAACATGCTCATAAACTAAAAACAGAGTTTCAATACTAATCTTTGAAGTACCTTTGAATCACAAACTCCAGCTGCAATGCTCTCTTTCTTTGGATGTGAACCACCACAAGCTCTTCCCTACTATTCTCTTGGTGCCTTAGATTGAGTCGTGGGACTCAAAACAAGCTTGAATTAGAGAAGATGGAGAAGAAAGGTTTTCTGGTTTTACTATGAAAAACGGTTTTCTTCAACCTTCAATTTCTCAAAATTCCAACTTTATATTATATGATTATCATGGAATTAAATTTTCTGCATGAATCACAGCTCATACTTGAGAAATTTGAGTGAAAAGTAATGAGGTATGAGTAAGGTGCTTGAAGAAGTGAGTGGAAAAATCCAACTCTTTTTGGAATTTCCAAATTTTTAATTCCTTTTATTTTTTTCAACTTTAATTCTAATAATTAAAATTGAAATTTTATTAATTTTACAAAAATTAATTCAAAATTAATTTTTCTAATATAATTAATTAATTAATTAATTCTAATTAATTTAATATCCAATGTTAAATTAATTTAACACACTTTCACCTTCATGAATTTAATATTTAAATCATATTTAAATATTAATCGATTCTCCAATTTCGTTTAATTCCAAAATTAAACATGTAATTATATCACATATAATTACTAATTCCTTTAACTCTAATTTGAACGTTTCAAATCAACTTATCATGCTACTCTAAGGCTAATCTGTTTGTGAGTAGTAAAGGAACCTAGTAGACCTACAGATCATGGGCTCCAACGATCCGAGATTAATCAGCTAAACTCTTTACACCAAATTAACCCCTATTCGTTAACTATTGGGTCACTCCACTAAAGCCCATAGTTGCACTCCTCTATAGATATATTGTGTCCACTCAATATAATTATGATTAGCACAAGTTGTTTGTAATAATGGTTTGGTCAAAAGGTTGTTTTACCCCCGAGATTACCTTTTGTTCCTTAAGTCTCACTGATCCTCAACAATTGATTTGTGATCCGATCATCAAACCGAGTCCCTCTCGGGCCAATGAGAGGGTAAGGCCCCTTGTTCAAGACTTGGAGTTAGCACTTAAGGGAACAACCTCTCTACTATCCCTAAAAGCGGGTAGGAACGAATTCCATCTTGCACTGTATATCTCCAACTATCTACCCGATCTTACCCCTGAAATGGGAGGCTTATTGAGTTGGCGCTATTGAGCCAACCCTCACTTATACAAATCTAAGGATAATCTCGAATTAACAAGAGTTCATAGTTAGCTCAGAATTAAAGTCAAGTTACCTAGGTCATCGTTTTTAAATAGCCAGTTTTAAACGGTAAACAACGTTATAAAGTAAGAGTGACTTATTTCGTGGTCCGATATTGTGCAAACTCATTGCATAGGCCACCCCCACTCCCCATGTCATCACATGTACAAATTAGGATCACTTAGTCTGTAGTGCTTTACAACTTCTTGTAACAACTACAGAGTGAGCCGCATCCGATAGTGTTACCAGAATAAGACACCCAACCTTATTCATATACTATAAATCATTTAGACTATTTACTCGAACTTGATCCACTCTTATGTCTCCATATAAAGTTCAAGTACTCATGTAATAGTCATGGATCTTTTATTTTATCGGATTTCCTTCTAAAATGAAATAAGCAATCCATATATTCAATAGAACTTTATTGAATCAAACTTCAATAACAACTTTATTGAATTACAGAATAAGTTTATTGTTTACAAACCACGAGTTTTAGGACACAAAACCCAACATGATGTGGATTTTTATACTAACAAATAATATGATACTTTATGTTTACATCCTAACATAATCGTTCGATAACTTCAGTTACCAATATGAATGATGTAATACATTAGCGCAATCATATTGAGTCGAGACTCTTTATTTGAAAGTATTTATGCTTTATGTGATCAAACATTTGTTATATATACAAATATGCCTACACTAATTATATTTATAAATGTAATTTTCAAGAAATCTGAAACTTCTACCTTCTCCAAAATGTACAATATGATTGGCATATATGGGATGCTATGGTTGTCATAAGGCAAGGATAAGCTACCGTATATGTCTAATTTTAGGCACTTTTGATTGTTTGCACATGGCTTATACCTTGAGAATTACGACTTTAAGAATTAAGAGTGCTTATGCAGCTATATATAGATGATCAAAATGATTAGATAAAGTTGTTTCACTAATTATCTTAAATAATTAGCTTATAATACCCATTTTATAATTAAATTATGGTAGTGCTTATAATAAAGATTATATTGATGGAACTTCCTGTCACATTCAACATTTAATAAAATTATTTTGCTAACTCTTTTTCCCTTGTCTCTTGTCTTTATGACTAATTTAATAAGTTGAAAAGACTTTTGTGGTATGCTTTTATTTTACCTAAAGAAAACGCTGGAAAATATATTCTCATTGACCTTGGCTTGAGTTTAAAATAAAGAAATAAAATTTTGAATTATCACCGCATTTACTTCTTAGTAAACATAATCAATCCATCCTAATATAAGAATTATGACTCATTTAAATTCGTTCCAAAATATTACTTAACAATAGGCAGCAATTTTGATTACCCAATCCTAAACAATTTTAAAACATTATTACATATTTTTTTTAGAGAAAAATTATACATTCAATTCTCATCTAACTTGATAAAAAAAAGTTAGTAAAAATTTAAGTGCATGTATAGTTGGGACTCCAATTCCTATTTTATGTTTTTAAATTCACTAAGTGTTTAGCAAATATGTGTTTTTCATACCATTTAAATTATATATTTGGAAATTTTTTTTAGTTATATGATTCAAGTAATGTAAATTTTTAAAAGATTTTTTTTTTATTTTTTCAATATATTCAGATGTTGAATTACAGAATTATATTAAATAAAAATAAAAACCAATATTACATGTTATAAATTCAATTCTTTTTAAAAATAAAATATGTACTAGGTAATGAATTATGAATTAGATAACATTAAAAAATAATAATTACAAAAAAAATTATCATAAATCATGTTGATAAATAATTTTCTCCTAATAAATTTTGATCACTAGTTCATTTATTTTACTATTTATTAATCAAATTTAAATTTATTAAAATGCTTGCTATAACAATCAAGTAAAACCTACAAAGAATCAAATCAACAAAACATGAAATTTTATAATTGTACTCAAAAGTTCTTTTTCTTTTTTCTTTATTTTCTTTTCTCTTTTTGAATTAATTTCTGTCTTGTTTTTATTTTAATTCAATGATTGAGTTTTTAGATAATAATTGGTGTTTCATTTACCAATTTATGTTCAAATTGGTTATTATTATCAAGTTAATATGTATAACTATTTCTTATAAAAATTAATGTGTAATCTAAATATAAGACTAACATTATGAAGGACAATGAGGTACAACATGCAACCTCTTTTGTAACATAATAAAAAATAATAATAATAATTCAATTTTTGAGTAAAATACATGACAAATTTTAATTGGGTAACCGACTATGTTACAAAAAGATGAGTGCAACCAAAGTTCAAAATATCGATGTTAACGAAAATATCGAGTTCTTAATTTTATGGAAATATTGCTTCCAAAGGATATTTCTAGAAAAATTATAAAAAACAAAAAAATCAAACGATAAATTTAAATTAATAAATAAACATTTTATGATTTCCAAACGAATTATTATATATATTATTTATATTAGTTACATTTTGATGATTATTTTTTGTGTTTTGTGAGTTTTTGCACGATATAATGAAAATGTCAATTCACTTCTTATGTTGTTGTCGAACCTATAAAAACGTGAAATATTAATGAAAATATCGATATTTCGACGAAAATGTAATACTATAGGTATAACCCATCTAACACCGAAATATATTTCTTTTGTGAATAACGTTTGGGTATCTTTTCACCAATAGTAAAAGTAAAAACACGAGTTTACAAGTTACCAGTATTATGAGGTCAAACTCTATATATGTTTTACTCATCTCAATGATAGGCTTCACTTGACCCTACCAATCAATAATTGATGCACATATTTTTATCTATTATTACCTCTTACAATATTATAAATTACATATATTGAATTTCCCCTTTAAAAATATACCTATATTTGATGTTCCTGACTTCCTTTTCTTTATCCTTTATAATCTTTTATCTTTAGCCTATGAAGTTTGAGCCATAACTTCTATTTTCCAATCAATCAAGTGAATTCATTAATCCATAGTCTTAGGTTAAAGAAAAAACACATGGACAACAAAGAGCTGTGCTAGAAACCATAACTTCGTCGTAAACAAGGTAGAAAAACACTGATTATAATAATTTTAAAGATAGTACTTATAGTAAGAACATTTTTTCAATCATTTTTCTTTTTAGAAGTATTTAAAAATAATTTCAAGTCGTGTTAAATCACTTTTTTTGGTAAACACAATTACAATAAGGAGATCAAATTTTCTGACTTTAGTAAAAATTTTGAAATATATACTGGTAAAATAAAAACAATTTTCAATGTACCAAAAAGCAATATTAGAAACATCAAATGTGATATGTCATTTTCATTTAATGAAACGAGAACAAAAATAACCTAAACTCCATAAAGAAAGAGGGGGAAAAAACACCACACAATATTTCATTTATTTTTGTTGGCATAAAAATACATTTTTTTTTCTTCTTTTTTCCCTTTCTAATTTGAGATTTTGGACCCTATAAGGTCAACAATTCTCGTATCTGTTCCCTTTTTGTGCCATTTTTTTTTTCAGACCCTCTCTTTCAAAACTAAAAATTTTCAGCCCAATAATAAAATCACCCAAAAAAAAAAAAAAAAAAAAAAGAAAGAAAGAAATTACAGCAAGAATTCAATGGAGTTTTCACTTTCAGTCCATACAAAAGCCTAATTTCTCTTTTTCCCCCAAAATTCTAATGCCAACACTCTGGTGTTAAGGAATGGTCTCTCTTATTATCCCAACAATAGTTGTAAACCAAGTGATGGCTTTGCACCCATTTCATTGCATTTTCCTGTTGCCTAGTCAGCCCCCCTGATCGGAACGGCGACGCTGACACCGGCCGGCACCACGCCGGCGAGTACGCCGAACAACCCCCTGCTTTAAAATTCGTATACTTCGCCACGAATGGCTGGTATCTATAATCGGCTCTGTATTTACCATCCTCTGTTGCCCATGAAGATGCATCCCAAATCGAACCATAAAGCCACATTGGTCTTAAGGGAAATGTCGTGGCGCTTTTTCTTGGGTACCTTCTTATGGGTATGTCGTCAACAAGAAATCTGAAAACAGAGGAAGAAAAAGAAAGAAACAGAGTGGTCAAAACAGAATCCGACCCAGATGGATTCATGGTGAAATTTAGTGATGGGGGTGATGACTTTACGTACATGATTTCATTTGGGCGCCACAGAATGGCGTAATGGTGAAAATCTTTAGTAGGGTCGAACCAGAGATGGAATTTCATTTCTCTGCCGATGATTCGTCCGTCGCCACTTCCTCTGATGTAGACATTGGTTTGTAATGTGTAGGGCTTACCGAATGTCGTTCCTAAGAATTCGATGTCGACTTCGTCGTGGAATCCTGGGTGAGCTTCGTTGTTCGAGAGCTGCGATTAAAAAATCAGAGAGAGATGGACTTCAAAACAGGGAAAGACAAAGCCCGGAAACGTAAAATTAAAAATACAGGGGACTAGGGAATACGTAGAAGGAGGTGATGACGCCGGCGGTGTAGCCGGGTTGGAGTTTGATGGAGGCGCCGAAGTAGCCAGATCGGAAAGGGCGGAGGGACTTGAAGCCGCTGCCGGTGGTGCGATCGAGCCAAATGGAAAGGGTGTTTTGGGAGAGGCTTTGGTGCTGAGGGCCCCAGAGATTGCGGAAGCCTTTGTAGAATTCCATGGAGCGGAAGCGGGTGCTCGGCCAAAACCCGGGGGAGGGGGGCCAGGAGGCGGCGGCGGGGGAAATGAGGAGGAGGAGGAGGGGAAAGAAGAAGGCCATGGAAGATGGGAAGTGGAAGAACAGAGTGACAGTGGCAGGGGGGAAATAGAATAGAGAATGGGAGATACATAAATAAGGATAATTTGTTGCTTTAATGGAAAGGTGGGACCCACGGTCATTTTTTTGGAAGGGTGGGACCCACAGTCTTTTTTTTTTTTTTTACCAATCGGAGAAATAGAATTGCAAGATCAAATAAACACAAAATTAAAATGCCAGAGAAAGGGAATAGAATGGTAAAATTTTAATAATTTTTTAAGTTGGTAGGGGTTTATAAAGGTTAATAGGGGTCAAATATAAGTTTATTACTAGTAGACATTGATAGACTTCTATCTACATCTATCAATATTTAAGTATTTTTTTTTTGTTATTTTTATAAATACTTATTTTTAAAAGAAGAAAAAAAGTTACTTTTTTTCATTTTCTTTATTGGACTCCAATTAATGGGGTCTTAATAGTAAATATTATGGGAAAAATGAAAATGCCTCTTACGAAAAATTGTTTTATGGTTGATGAAACTTTCATTGATGGATGGAAGATATCTAATATTTAGATCAAGGTTTCAATTTTTGTAAGAAAATATCCATTTTTTTTTTTTTTTTTTAAGAAAAGTTTTCAAGTTGATAAATTGAGTATAGCTCAACAATGATCGATCCACCTTATCGAAGATTCAATATTCCATCTCTATAATTATTATATTAGAAAAAAACTTTCGAGTTAAATCCTTAACTATGATAGTATGTTAAGGCTGGTTAGTATAAAGTTGGTAGGTCACCAAATTATTGTTTTATTGACAAGTTTTGAACATGCATGTAGAATTAATACTTTAATAAATGAAAATTATATTCAGGTCGAATTTTGCAAATGGATGGATTGTTTCACATGTAAATAGCATGTTCCTGTCTAAATAGGCTAATAAACCCATAATATTAAGTCTAGTTGGATCATTATTTGATTTTTGGAATAAATAATCAATAATAGTGGTACTTCTAAACTTAATTTTCAATAATTAAATGGTTATTCAAAAGTGTCTAATGATTTCTCCTTTTCACTTGAAAGATTAGTGATTTTTAAAAATTTTACTTAGTTTCTTAGAAGTTTTTTACAAATGGAATAATAATATTAATACTAAGTTTCTAATATAATCCTATTAAAGAATGAGTCATTTTCATTGTTACCATACTCACTGTTAAAATTAATTCTACCATGCATGCAAGTATTGTTGTTTATGAGTTTAGTGTTTCAAGACAAAAAATAAAATTGTTATTTCAAGCAATACCTTAAAGAACATAAATTTAAATAAAATCGATGCAATCAAGTCCATACATCTCTATAATAAATATGTTATTATCCATTTTATGTATATAATCTCTCGTGATTTTAGCTCATACAAAAATATAGATTGTGACATTACTCACATCCCTAACTATAACTAATGAAACCAATATTCTTCATAAATGTAATTTCAAAAGGAAAAAAAAAGGTCTATTCACATTAAAACAGATGAAATCAAAAGAGAGCATATATATGGATTTGATGGGGATATATCAAAACACTTGAGTAATATAAATAATTAAATAAGTTGTATGAGGGTATGAAATTGAAATAAAAGCATGGCAGATGACAAGAATGGAAGAAGATCTATTTCCTTCGACATCTCTCAACCACCATCTTTCCCACACTTTAATGATAAAACATGTAACTCTGTTTCAAGAGAGAAAAAAAAAATAGTTTGAAAGGGATTGGAGATGGGCTTTGCCTTTAATGTCATTTTGTATTTTAGTTTTTTTTCCCTTCACCTTTCTTTTTTATTTTATCGAGTGACAGCTCCAGTATAGTTGTTCTAAACGGTTAAACGTATGAGAGTGAAACTGTACATGTCAAATTTGTATTCAATATAATGATTACGGACATGCATATTTCAAATTTACATCTCATAATTATTCGATAGTCATCTTGTGGCAATTTCATTTTCATTTAATAGTTTTTTTACTCTTTATTTATTTTCGCTAAAATCCTCTTAAACTTATTTCCTTGTATCGATACCCTTTGTCTTTTTCATTCAATCCCATTTTGTAATGTTCATGTTAAGTATGAAAAAATATTAACTTTATCACAATGCTATATTTTAACTTCTAGGCTATCATATCCTAATAGAAATGTTAGATTTTTTAGTTTGTTCTATTTTAATATGTATACTTTTAAATGTTCATATTTAATTTTTGTATTTTCAATAAATCATAAAGTTTATTTTTACCGTTAATTTAGGACTAAAATTCTTTAGAGAAAAACAAAACAAAAAAACAAAAACAAACTCTACTTGCTTAACATTTAAAATTAAGTTATTCTAGAGGAATAAAATGAAATGAAAGGAATAAATAAATAAATAAAATAGAATATTATTAACTAAAGCAAGTTAGGTTTAAATCCTTGGTTTTTCTTCTTCTTCTTCATTTTTTTTTCTTTACTTTGTTATTATTATTATTATTCGTAATTTTGAACGCCCTATATTATTCTGCGAGTTTTTTCTTTGAAGAAATATTTTTTGCAAGTTTAAAACATGCTAAACAGGATTTTGGGAAAGATGCCATAGAAAATTCGATACTGAGGAATAAAATAGAATATTTGAAAGTAGATGGTAAATATTAAAATTATGAGAAAATAAAAACCAGTTGTTTGGTATCTTGAACATTTTAAAAAATATATTTTTATAAATGGTTTGCAAAATACACTAATTTTATAATAAATTTTAAAACTACAATATATTTTTTATCATATGATAGGTTCAAAATTTATATCATATTCACGTTAACGACATTTTGTTTCTGTATATATTTTATTGATTTTCTAACAATGTAATCGAAATGTCGATTTACTCCGTATATCAATATCAAACCGATGATCACGTGATCATGGTGATGAAAATGTCGATATGTATTTTTCTATTTATTCTCTATATTTTTTTTTTCTTATTTTTAATCAAATTTTAGTTTAATACTAAACTGAATAAATTTATTGAAACATTTCCATAACTTTCTATTAAAAGTTTTTGTTGGGCATCAAATTTGTGAGAACTAAGATTATTACTTTTTAAAAGTAGAGATATTTTAATATTACATAACATCAAAATAAACAAATACTTTGAAAGTACATATATATAAAGTTTAAAATGTGAAAGTATGAGTTGTGAAAACAGAATTTAAATGTTATGTTTACCCAAAAAGGGTAAAATTCCCCAGTCTGTCCATTGGACAAGAAGTTAATAATAATATGTGGCTCCAATTTCGTCACAAGTACTTTATGTTCACGTATCACATTTAACTTATATAATTATAATTTGTCATATAATAAAATTTTCTTTTTTTAAATAAATTATTGTTTTTTTAATATAATTGGGGAGATATGAATGAAAAAGATATATATTATTTTGAAATGCACCTAAGTATTACTCTCTTATATATTACACCAAATTTTACTCTCCATATATATAGAAAGAAAGAAATGAAGCAACTTGTAGTTGTACTACCATCACAAATCCGTGTGTTCTTTTCATCAATATTATGGGTCCCACTGTGGTATCTTGTCGCCCTAATTATAATAATATTAAATTACAATTTACAAGAAAGAAATAGGAAAATTGAGGTCGAGATACAAACAAAACATAACCACAAAAGTTACGAAGATAAGACACCATATAGGTAGTTTCGATGATCATAAGATTGCTATTATGCAACGTTGATTATTGCAAAAAGAAAAAAAAAATAAAAAGGTGTAGTATTACAAATAATATACACTCATTCTATTTGATATTTGACAAGTAATTAGATTATATATTATTTTATTTTACGTGTCATAGAATTTTTAAATATTTCTTTTACAATAAAGTGAATGAAGTATAAAAATATTGCAAAAAGTGATGGTCCGTTTGGTAACTATTTCATTTTTTATTTTTAAATAATAAGTATATTTCCTCCTCATTTTTTATATTGATTTGCATCTTTTTTTACTACAATTGTTGAATTTTTAACCAAATTCTAAAAAAAAAAACAATTTTTAAAAAACTACATTTTTTTAGTTTTCGAAATTTGGCTTGGTTTTTTAAACCATTTATAAAAAAAAATAGATGATAAAGTACAAAATTTGAAGGTGGAAGTAGCGTCTACAAACATAATTTAAAAAAAAAAAAAAAAAAAAAACTAAGGCCCCGTTTGTTAACCATTTTGTTTTTTTTTAAAAAAAAATTAAGTTTATGGACACTACTTATACCTCAAAATTTCTTTCTTTATTATTTATCGCAATGATTTAAAAAACCAAGCCAAATTTTGAGAATTAAAAAATGTAGCTTTCAAGAAGTTGTTTTTGTTTTTAGAATTTGGCTAAGAATTCAACCATTTTACTTAAGAAATATGCAAATTATGATAAGAAATGTGGATGATATATGCTTAATTTTCAAAAATAAAAACAAAAAACTAAGACCTCGTTTGGTACCTATTTTGATTTTGGTTTTTGTTTTTGAAAATTAAGACTATAAACATTACTTCTACCACAGATTTCTTCTTTTGTTATCTATTTTTCACCAATTGTTTAAAAACAAAGTCAAATTTTGATAACTAAAAAAAGTAGCTTTCAAAAAGTTGTTTTTGTTTTTGGAATTTGGCTAATAATTCAACCATTATACTTAAGAAATATGCAAAATGTGGTAAAAAAAAAATGTGAATGATACAAGCTTAATTTTCAAAAACAAAAACAAAAAATAAAATGTTTACTAAACGTAGTCTAAATAATTACCAAATGGGACCTAAACAATTACTAAAACGAGGTGGGTGTGATAAAATGAATTTTAATGGAATATTAAAGATTTTAATGTTAATAACCTCACACGTTGTTTCGATGAAAGTTGGCCCATTACTGAATAAGTATTAATCAATCAGCCTATTATAAACACAAAATAAATAAATAAATAAATAGTAAACAAAAGGAATGTTCAAATTATAAATCTTAGTATAGGCAGTTGTTTGAATTTCAAACTTAAACTTTGTATTTGACCGTAACTAATGCCTCTTTAAAACTAAAACTTAATGTTAAATCACAACTTTAATTAGTTTCTAAATTTTGAAATTTATGTCTTTTTCGATTACCATGTAAACACGGAATTATTTTAATTTTTTTGTTTCAAACTAAATAAATGATTTAATAAATTTAAAATCACATTATTTAAAATCAAATGATGGGTTATTAGAGTTTTTTTTTTCTCACTATATATACATACAAACAATTAGCACATAACATAGCTTAAAAATTAAAATGTGTCGACATGACTGGGCAATTAATACATCTTTAATATATTTTTTATATGTCAATAAATTTAAATTTCCACCTCACGTGTAACGGAGGGGGAAGAATAAATACAAAGGAGAACCATATTTCTCCATAAATAAATGACACAACACACAATCATGATCTAAAATTCTAAATATTGTATTTTAAGAATTTGATGCGGTGGGCCATCATATTATTGTACGTATTTATGTAAAATTGTAAATAATCAATGATTTGGTCGGAGATTTTCCCTCCTCTATCTAGTGGGGAGGGTGTACTGAGTTAAAATTTGATCATCCGTTCAATCTTTATTGACAGTCTTGATTTTGCCATTTGTCCACCGGCGTTTCTTTTTATCGTAGGATTATGTACACTGGATTGTCTCCCAATTACCTTTCTTCGGTTTGTAGAACAAATGATGCATTGACAAATGTGTAGGATGACACCGCACTATATTGTCAGCCAATCATAACTTGCCAACTTAGATCCAACGGGTGCATGAACTTTCCATGTTTTCGGAGTTCGCTTATCAATTATCATAATAACATATTTACCAAAACATATTTCAGTTTTTTTTCTCTTATTTTTTCCCTTTTGGTTAATTTGTTTTTTACTGAAATTTTGATCAATTTATTCATGACTTATTTTATTCACGTAATTAAAAGTTTTTTTTAACCAAACCGAATATAGTTTGATTAGTATACAAGTGTGCTATAAACGACAAGGTCTAGATTGAATCTCTTTACTTTCAATTAGACTAAAAAATATATATATATATTTTTTTTTTATGTGTAAAAATATAGAGAGTTAAAAAGAAATCTAACTTCAAATTAATATTTGTTTAAGCCAATTGATTCATATTTTGAAATGAAAAGTATCTCATAAATTAATTTTATATGATCTCTTACTTAATTTGGTAAAATAATTGTATACAAAAACGAAATTTTACATTTTGAGCTTTTTTACATATATGATCTTTTATTTTCAAAATTTTGGTGAGCAAATAAGAGACATGACTTAAAAAGTTTAGAGCTTGTTTGACAGGAAATCTGAAAAGAGAAATTTGAAAATAATAGATTAAATAAAAATAAAGGTAAATATCAATTTATATCTTTGAACTTTAGGTGTTATATCAATTTAAACCCTAAACTAATAATTGTATCAATTTAAACCCTGAACTTTGAGGATTATATCAATTTAAACCTTAAACTTTCATAATTGTATCAACTCAAATCCCCCATTGTGTTTTATCTGGATACACTTATAAAATTTCAGGGTTTAAAATGATATACTTATGAATGTTCATGTTTAAATTGATATAATTATTAGTATGGGATTTTAATTGATATTGATCCCAAAGATTAGGGCTTAAATTGATACAACTCCAAAAGTTTGAGGTTTAAATTGTTACAATCCTCAAAGTTTAGGGGTATTAATTGATATTTTTCCTAAAAACAAAGTTGTATTTCATGTTTTTAGATATATGTTTGGTAGCAGAATTCAGAAATTGAATTCTAATCTAAACAATTATAAACTAGATGTAGCTACCCATTAATATTAGTTGATAATAAATTATTGTTAATTTATTTATCAACATGTTTTATGTTAAAAATATTGTATAATTATTGTTTTGTAATATTACATAATTTATAGGAAAAATTGAAAATTTTGTCTCTGTGATTTGGAGTAAGTTAAAGTTTAAGTCTTGCATTGTATAATTAAAATTTACCCTTGATAAAAGTTTCATAATTAATAGTTCCGTGGTAAAGGATATTTAAGAGGAATTAACAAACACGTGTAGTATTAAATCACATAACTAAATTATAAATTTCAAAATCATATGGAATAACTTTTAACTTTATCTAAACATAGGGACAAACTTGGAATTTAACATAACTTAATTTATGAACATTATATAATATTTATTTTAATTTTAAAAAAATTGAAGTGGGTTCATAATGTTTTTATCTATATTTAATATAATTTTACATTTTAAATTTTAAAATTTAAATGTTTAGATAAAAAATATTAAAATGTTGTTTCCATAATTTGTACTGTTAGGATCACAAAATCCAAAAATAGTTTTTAGTGAGTTTTCTGCCAAATATATATTCGTTGAACTCAATGACTCTAAAAATATAAAACATAATTGTGAACCACATACCTTATATTTTTTAAAATCTAAAACGAATTAAGAGTGGTATTTCATAATGACTTTGTATTTACTCTATGTTTAGATTATAGACCTTGCGAATGAAAAGTAATAAAATGTATTTTTTTACCAAAATAAAACGTGTTATTTTAAATAAGATTGTAATGATCAAAGTAAAACCATATAAGTATTTGGTCTTTTTTAGTAATTATTTTGTTTTTTATTTTTTATGTTTAAAAATCAAGGCTATTTCCTCCCAATTTTATTACAATGATTTGCATTTAAGTATAATGATTGAATTCTCAGCCAAATTCAAAAACAGAAACAAATTTTTCAAAACTATTTTTTTTATATAGTTTTCATAATTTGACTTGATTTTTTTTTAAAACATTAGTAAAAAAAATGAATAACAAAGAAAAAAATTGAAATTGAAAGTCGACTTTATACTTATTTTTTTAAAAAAAAAAATCACGGTCTCATTTGGTAATCATTTTGTTTTGTTTTTATTTTTGAAAAATTAAGCATATAAACACTATCTGCACCTTTAAATTTATTATTTTGTTATCTACTTTTCACCAATAGTTTAAAAAATCAAGTTAAATTTTAGGAACTAAGAAAAGTAACTTTCAAAAGGTTGCTTTTATTTTTGAAATTTGGTTAAGAATTCAACCATTGTAATTAAAGAGAGATGCAAATCATTGTTGTGGAAGAAATAGATTTAATTTAAAAAAAAATAAAAAATAAAATAATTATCCAACGAGACCTAAATAATAATAAAACACAAAATAGTAAATTATGTTTTCTTTATTGTTTTATAAATAGAGCACACCTTACTACATTTAGAAACTAAATAATTAAGCTAGTATGGTATTAAGTTTCAGATATATAGAGACAACCACTATAGATCATAAAGACTTTGTCCTTTTTCAGCTCTTAAGCATACTATGCAAAAAAATGGACTTTCTCAACGAGAAAGACGCATCTTTCAACAAATTTTAAAACTTTGTTTTTTCCTTCCTCTCACAAAAGTTATAAATGGAATTTGTAAGAAATTTAAAAGATTCTTGCTGGTGAATATTTCCATAAGATTGTGATAATCTGGCGCATACTTTATTATTATTCCATGTCTCATTCAATCTTTATATTATAGCCATATTTTAAATAACAATTATCAATTAATTATTTAAAAAGTGGAATGTGAACGGATTCTCACCGACAAATAAAAAGGTACATAGAGACCATTTAAGTCAATGATTAGTAATCTCAATCGAAAGAGTAACACGTTTAAGTTGCACTTATCTTTATGTATCTCGCTCTCAATCCTAAATTCTAAAAAATTACGTGACAAATTATAATCGGACAACTAGATGAAATGTAAGACATGCATACAAATATTTATTTATTTATTTATTTTTAAAAAATTAAAAAAATATTACTATAAATACTTTATATTTTTGGAACTTTTAAATATTTGTTTATATTAAAAAAGATCCGCGCAATATCATTAAAAAGATATAAAAATTCCATTAATCTCTCTTCTCACTTTACTTTTTTTTAAAAAAAAAAATTGAAAAGCCATTAATTACGACTTGTTCATTAATTTCGATTGGAATGTAAGAAATTATATATTTATCTATACATATGCGCGTAAATAATAAATATTTGATAATGAAAAGGAAAAAAAATATTAAAATAATAAAGATATGATAAGTTCTGGATCACAAAATCCCTTTGGATACCTAATACATCCATACATCATTCATGCATATGACCGAAAACATTTGATAAAAAAAGTTTTGAATTATTAATGCAAAAATATAAGTATATAATAGTAACAATAATTAATAATAATAATTAAAAAAAAAAAGAAAAGAAAAAGAATCTAAGCCTTACCGACACTTTCTATTGGCTGTACATAACGTCAATATTTATTTTTTTTTACCAGAAGAAGGAAATTTCTTACGTTTTTCCGATCTTCGAATAAATAAATAAATAAACTAAAATGAAAAGAAAAAAAAAGTTCACATCCACTTATTTCCTTTTCCTTTAAAATTTACAAGAAAAACATTTTACGCTCGACGTACATTTAGTGTACTTTAACCTTAAGCCCAAAGGATTTTTAATTCAACTTTTTGGTTTAAATTTGTAGTGTGGATGATTATTCAATGGTAAACTCATTATTTTCTGGCGAAGCGCGATCTATAATTAGTGAATATGATCGTGAATGAGTGAATCAACATAGATTAAAAGAATCAAATGCTCATAAATCAATCGATATGAAAGATGTTTCACTTAAACTTAGGTTCATGATGGTGTAGATTCCATCATATAAAAAGGTTTTAAAATTATGTTACAAATGACATTGTGAATATGATTACTTGTGAGAAGGTTTTATATATTTGGAGAAACAATTTTTCGAACTGACTTTAGACTCTCGACAATAGTAATTATTTGCTACATGCTAGTTTTCTTTAGTTGGACTTTGTTATGCCAAAAAAAAAAATTGGTTTAAATTTCAAGAATGTTTTGATTTATTGAAATTTATTCTAATTTTATAACATAAATTTTGTTTTGATTTTAATAAAAAAAGTAAACCAAGTGTAAACTATCCTTTTTAGGTGCAGGACATCTTAAAAAATCCAAATTATTTTACCTTTAAATGCAGTAAAAAAAACGTTTCAATTGAGTGATTACCCCCCCTTTTTTTGGAAAAATATTGAGTAATTATCATTTAAAAAAGTATACAACGTCATTATTAGATTGTCAATTAAAGTTTCTTCAAATTAAAAAAATAAATAAATAAAGGGTTATATTAAATAAGTAAAGTAATAAATATAATTCTCACCCTCTTGTTTTGGTCCCTGAACTTTGAATCTAGTTTTATTATGGTTCTTAAACTTAAAAAACGATCGTTTTAGTCCTTAAATTTTTAAAAAGTTTTTATTTTGATCAATACTATTGAGATTTTGTTAACTCTTTGATGAAATTGTGTCTAACATGTATTGGACAAAATAAAGATTGAGTAAAATGTCAACAATCAACGCGATAAAGTATTGAACAACCAAAATTTCGAACTCAAAATGAATTTTGAGTTCTATAGAAAATCGTTTTATCAACTAATTCAAAATTGACACCCTATATTTTTTAGCATGAGTAACTTATTTGACAGTCTAGTCATATAAAAATATAAGTCATCTCATCATTTTATTTAATAGCTAACAAAATTTTAATAGTAGAGATCAAAGTGAGCACTTTTTTAAAGTTTAAAAATTAGAATAGATGTTTATAAAAATTTAAAGACTAAAATAGAATAAATTTCAAAGTTCATGGACCAAAATAAGATAACATTTATATATATATATATATATAGTAATAATATTGATATTAAGTTTTATGTATTTATTTATTTATTTTTACATAGGTTTGTGAATGGGCTAGCGTGGTTGTCAGACTGAGCCCATTACCGTTTGCTCAACGATTTTTTTATTTTAATTTTAAATAATTAAGCTAATTTTACGGTTTGTTTGCACAATGTTATGTCTATCCATATTCATTTATGAGGAAAATTAAAAGAATATTGTCATTTTAGAAACTATTTAAGAAAATATTGTTGTTTTCAAACTATTTGTAAAAATATTGTTTTTTTTTTATAAATAAGTCGAGGGTTGAAAATTCAATCTAGATAGATCGAATTTTGAACCCTCGACCTTGCCCTTCCTAACATTATTATTGAGTCTGTTTAATTATCATTCCGGAGACATTCCTCTATCAAAAGATTGTATTTCTAAATTTTCATAAAGTTCCCCTGGAATTTCTTCCAAAATTTGTTGAATAATTTTTACGGATTATGTCATCTACTAAATAACGAGCTAATGAATCTCTTTTTTTTGCCACTGAACTTCTCAATCAAATTCGAGAGCGAGAGCGAGATAGCGAGATTTTGATAAAGAGCAAGAATATCGTACAAATTTCTTTTTTTTTTTTCCCTTTTTAATTATTACACATTCCACCTTCTTCTTTCTAATACTTTCTTTTTTTCTTTCTTTTTTTTTTCATTTTATAAAAACAATTTCTAAAAATATTTTATTATTTTATTTAAACTCTAAATAGAATAAATTAAAAAAAAAATAACTCATAAAAATAAAAAATGTAAATTAAATATCTTATTTATATAAAAATAATTACAAAAATCAATGTGTCCCACAAGGCAGACGTCGTCGATTTCGAGCTGGTTATCGTCATCGACTTCGAACTTGAGATTGCTCGGATTATTCTTGATGTTGCTCTGGTACCTCTGCAGGCACTTCATAATATAAATATTTATTATGCTCTCCACGACCCCGACCATGTCTATGCACATATGAAGACGAAGGACCAGCCTTTGAGTCATAATGTCCTGAACTAAATGTTGGCATCATCATCATCGGACTAACATAATCATTTTGACTACGCGTCTGCGTCATAAGGGGCAACTCTTCCACATTATGTGCAACTTCATCAAACTCATCATCTTCCCGAACAGGTCCTCTACGTCTAGGAGCTGGGGGATGAACAATAGGTATATCGTACATATAATGAATTTCCTCCATATAGCTTTGGTTGTCACTACATATAGCAAGAACTTGGTTCGGATCATTTGCAACCTCACAGAGTCTACTGTTGTTCGATCTCTGTGAATTATAAAACAATTAGACAATATTTAAAATAAATTTAAATTAAAAAAATTAGATAATATTCATTCATTTACCAGATGACCTACAACTGCTCCCGGACGAGTGACGTAGCGCCTTGTGATATTATTATACCAATGAATATATTATGGAGTGACATCTATGTCAAACTGTTCAAGAGAAACCCCCACTGCAATAAACCTTGCACGATAGTGCCATCACACTACCAAATGTACAACTTTTTCGGACCAATCTCCAGTCCTTAGATCAATATCATGCAGTACGGGTTCAGTATTACAAGGCGATGGGACATCCTGCTGAAAACCGAATTGTCTCATCACCGAAGATGTCACTCACCAATGTGAAAACATATGAGATGACTCATCGTCCGCCATATGTTTTGACCATTTGTACAAAAATTAGGCAAAGTATGCACAATAATTTTATATGGCTCTCAAATAACCTGAAACACAAAATATTATATTAGAGAATATTAAAGACAGACACAATAAAAATGTGAATAAAATAATCAATTAGGTTTAGTGTAATGTACCTGTTCAGGTTGAAGTAGATCAAACATGTCTCTATACTGGTTGACTACATGTGTGGCTGTTCTAGTCACACAAAATTTGTCTCTCCACCTAAATTTTTAAATTGATAATTTAGAATTTAAATTAACTAGATTAGTGATATAAAAATTAAATTGAATTAAAACAACATACCGAGAACCGTAGGCTCGTCCAACTAACTGAGCGTCATTAACATGATGTAGTTGTGGAGCCATTGTTGGAAATTGCTCCCAAGCCCATTGTTGCAAAAGTATGAGAGGCCCAGCTCTCGAATCTCAGGTTTTGTTGTTTTGCATAGTTGTCTATACAACCATACCAAGCATGCTCTACCCCACGAATACCGCCCCGCATCATGGAGGTTAGCTAACAGTGGCAGGAACATCAAGTGAACAAAATGACTTGATTTATCTGAAAACAGACTTCCACACATCATTTGTAGTATATATGCTCGCGCATATCTTAATGACGGTTTCCTCGTCTGCATCATTTGTGAGCTCATGAAATTGTGTTCCTAACCATAATAAATTTATAGTATAATAATCTAATATACTCAATTTATAGTATAATATTCTAATATATTCAATTTATTGTCTAATGATTATTCAATTATATTATAATAATCTAATATATTTAATTTGTTGTCTAATGATTATTCAATTATACTATAATAATCTAATATATTCAATTTGTTGTCTAATGGTTATTCAATTATAGTATAATCATCTAATATATTCAATTTATTGTCTAATGATTATTCAATTATAGTATAATAATCTAATATATTCAATTATGGTCTAATGATTATTCAATTATAGTATGATTATTAGCTTTTTTTTTCTCTTTTTTTATATATATTTCTATGAAAAGTTCAAATAAAGTGAAGACTCTCGCTCTCTCCTAAGATCTCGCTTTCTTAGTCTCGCTTTCTCCTAAGATCTCGCTCTCTCCTAAGATCTCGCTCTCTCTATCATTGTTGTTATTTTTCCATTAATGATTATTAGCTTTCATTTCTTCTGTAACAATCACAAACATTTTTTTTTATTATGGATCTACTACCAGAAACTCAATGCGTAATCTTAGCATTCAATGTGTATTCCTGAATAATATCATTTTTCAATTATTCAACCATTTCATTTTACCAAGTTCAATGTTAGTCAGATTAGTCAATATAAACTAAATCTCGCTCTCTCCAACATTATCGCTTAGAATCTCTCTCTCTCCTAAAATCTCCTTTGAATCTCGCTCTCTCTTAAAATATTGTTCAACATCTCGCTCTCTCCAACTATCTCGCTTTGAATTTCGCTCTCTCCTTAATCTGCTTCAGCCCACTTATCTCCTTAATCGCTTTGAATTTTCGAGATGTGTGTAACCTTCGACAACCTAATATATAAAAACTTGTTCGTAGACAAAGCTAATTCAGAATTGTCTTTCATTCCAAGACATAACTTGTATCCATGCGCTTCATATTCGCCTGGAGTTCGCTTCCAGAAATATAGCCATCCCCACCCCCTCACGTCAATCCCACAACCCTCCGTCTAATTCGAAATGATAAAAAATACATAGGTTGTTAGAAGCAGCTTGAGTACACAGATACATATAATATACCATCTCATTACTTTATTTCCTCTATGAGGGAAAAAGAAAAGTAATAAACATGCAATCTCGAGGGTAGATGTGTGTCGAAACTTCAACTTTCGACAACCTAAGCGAGATTTACGAGATTTCCCTTGTCGAGGGTTGAAGTTTCAACCTATGTATTATTTCCAAGTTTTTCTTTGTTCGTCGAGTTCTCAACGATCGACCTCTAACCTCGAACTTCCAAAACAACAATATTTCAAAACAACAATATTTCTCTAATAAGTTTTGAAAACAACAATATTAATATTAAAGGTCCTTCATTTATGTGGATAATTTATTTATTTAATAATTAATCTATAAATTTCAATAATAAATAAATATTTACCGTCACATTTAATTATGGAACTTCTTTAAATATAAAAAAATATTTAAAAACATTCACTTTTACAGTATTTTAAGATTTTTTTAATTATAAAATATAAATATTTTTAAAAAAATTCTATTTATAAGAATTTTCGTTTAAAATATGAACCTTTAAATTTCATTAACAATTTATCTCTAACAAGTGAAAGAAAATTTATGTAACTTTAAATTAAAATTAGGCATCATCATATCAACACAAAGATAAAGGACAAGTTGAAAACGTTGAGATGACAGGCATGATACTATAATCATTGGACTTGTAATTTATTCGAAGTTACTAGTAACAGTACTCTTCCACAATATTTGTTAAATTATAACATTCAGTTGTATTTTCACTCCATTTAATTTTTAATATGATACTCCAAAGTACTTTATAGTGAATCTGTGTACTGTTTGCATAACAAAAGACAAATAATAATAATAATAATAATAATAATAAATAAATAAATAAATAAAATTTCACCTCCTTCTAGAATTATGAAAACATTTAAAGGATGATTCCAAATGTATGATGGGACCAATTTGATAATTCAGTTTGGAGTAAAGTTTTAATGATTTTATTCATGAGCTTTCGAAATTTGTTCTAAAATAATTTTGAAGAAAGTTTTTGTTTTTATTTTTTTAAATTTTTTTAAAGGGGATAGAAATTGATGGTGCTAGTAAAATTTAGAAGATATATATAACATCGTGTATATAAATTAACTTAATAGTTGAGGAACAAAATTAATTATGCAAAGGTTCTAACAATATATTTTAAGATAAAATAAATGATAATAACGATCTTAAGATTTTATATAACTTCAAATAATATCATACACTTTTTAATTTTTACTATTAGAATCAATTGTCGCTCATTTTTCTTACATTTAATTTTAACTAATATTATATATTTTTCTAATCTATATTTAAAATTCAAGAATATTTGTTGATACAAATTTTAAAGTTCAAACGTACAAACGAATTACACATACTTGAAAAAGTTTCTAAAATAAGATACAATTTGTTTAATTTAACATTGTTTTTTTTTTCTCCTTTTATGAGTTCAACCAAGGTAAAGATTAAACCTTTCATTTATGGGATTATTTGATATATTGACTTATATAATTGGGTTAAATATTATTTAACCAGTTTTTTCAAAACAAGGTTTTATTACCCTTTTTAACTTTTCATTTTTCTCTCAAATTCGATTCTCTCTCTCTTTACAAATCTTCTTCTTTCTCTAGATCATTTATTTGTAACCTGACAACGAAAATATTATCTTTTCTGTATTCTAACTCTGGAGACGGCAACAACAACAACTGTCGGAACCAGCTGCCCTCCAGAAAAATAGAACTTGCAATAGAAACTTGTTATAGGGTGGGTCACAGATCTCGCCCTAGGATAAAACAATTTAGGATATATAAAACTGTCTCGACTGAAGCTGATGGACGGTAGTGGCACATGCGTGTGAAATACCCACCATACCCTTGGGGACCAAACCCACAACTCAAGATGAGAGTATAAAAAGAAGACTTCACTTCCCAACCTAAGCAATGTGGAATACTCAAAAGCATTTTTTCTTTTTAAAACTAAAATTTTCACCAACAATCCCCCACTTGAAAATTTAAAATCATAAGAAAAGCATTTTTCATCAAGCAATATCAGTATATACAACATTATGCATAAGCAAAGGTGTCTTATGACTTGAACCTTTACGTAGTATAGATGATTCGGAATATACTAGAGTAACTCATGGTTTTGAAATCTATCTCTAACTAAAGGAACCGTGAGGTTCGAATGCGGAAGCGGGATCGTCCCAATTTTAATTTTACACAGAATTGGAAATTTACAGAACAATAATTTATGCATAGATAGTAGTTTACATCATGTTTAAAAAAGGAAAAGGGTGAAGGTTACATATTCTTAAAGAATAGCTTCTTCACGAAATTTCTCCAAAATGGTCACGAACCTCCAATGAAAAACAATTTAAAAAAACATAGCAAACAAAAATGTCACAACCACAAGTGAGACCTCCGTATTCTCCTTAGGATGAGAATTCAAACAAGAGTTGTGGGTTTTGCACTACTTTTGGGAGAGGGATGAAAAACTTTTTAGAGAAAAAGAGATTTTTCTTGGGAGAGTTCTTCATATATACATTGACATACCCTTCTATATCTTCTCCCGGGAAGAAGATGAAAACTGTAAAAACTTAACCACCACCCGTTACCCACACACAATAGATTTGAGAGAAAATAGGGGAAGGAGTTATAACTCCCTCCTTAAATTAAATTTAAAATAATATATATATATATATATATATATATATATATATCACTAATTTACCATATATTATATATTAAATTATATGCTATATTGAATATAACACATAAGCTATAGTTTTTATTTCTCTCATTAATACACGGTATTTAATATAAATTACATTTATACTAAATTTAATTATATGAATCTCATTCATACAATTAGTATTTGAATCATATTCAGATATTTAATTCCTCTCAAAATAAATTTTATATTATAATGTATCAAATACATTATATTAGTTATATCACATATAATTAATTTAAATTAACTATATCATATATAATTAATCTTTTAATTAATTCGAACAATTAAAATCAATCCAAAATTAATTTTCAATAACCTTGTTGAGCTACAGAGTGGGCCTTATGAACATGTAGATTGAAGCTGCAATGGTATTTAGATAATTAATTAAACTTCTTTAATTAAATTATCCAACATCTATTAAGTGTTGGTCATTCCACTAAATCCAAAATTAATTTTCAATAACCTTGTTGAGCTACCGAGGGGGCCTTATGAACCTGTAGAATGAAGCTCCAATGGTATTTAGATAATTAATTAAACTCCTTTAATTAAATGAAGTTTAATTAATTATCCAACATCTATTAAGTGTTGGTCATTCCACTAAAGACTGAAAGCTGCACTCTTCGTACTACATATATATTTTCTGTGTCCATTGGATATAACCAGTCAATGACGCAATGAACATTCGCAAATTGTTTGTAAGTACAGTTGGACTAAAATTACCGCTTTTCCCTTGTAGTTACATCTAACTCTTTAAGTACCACTGATTTATGAACAATAAGTCATAGTCCAACTGTGACCAAACCCCTCTCGAGCCAAGAGAGGATGTGACACCACATTGTTCAAGCCCTAGAATCAGCCCTTAAGGGAGCAATTTATCTACTTACCTCTACAAATCAAAGGACCTCTTTCATAAGTAAGAGTTCATAACTCACTCAGGATTCAAGTCATGTCACCTATGTGAAGGAACAATGAAGTTCTGAGCAGAAGTAGGGTCATTCCCAATTTTATTTTTCACAAAATCAAAATTTTACGGAATAAAAAAAATTGCATTAAAAAAAATTACAGCATGCTGATTGATGAGGAGTTAGGGAAAAGAATATCTTACATTTGAAGCCAAAAGGTCTTCACGAATTCCCTCGATCTGAATCACGAACTCTTCGATCTGGATCTTGGTCTCCAAAATCCGAAATCCCAAATGGCCACCACCACGAATGTTGCCTCTCTATTCTTTGGGATGAGAATTATAGGAGTTTAGTGGGCTCTGTCACTTTTGGAGAGGGAAAGGAAGAGAAGATATGAGAGATTTTGGGAGAAATTTTTTGCAGAGATTTTTCTTTATCCCCTCACACACAGAGAGCTTTGTGAAGAAGAACGAACTCCCAGAAGACGACCACTCTCCCACTCACTACATGAGGAATAAATTAGGATCTAAAGTACTCTAATTCCATCAATTTTAGTATAGAAACATGCATGTTCATAACAAGAAAAATAGGGTTTTGAAGATATACCTTTGAAGAACTCTTCAATTTTCAAATCTAGCTTGAATCTTCACTCCAAATGTTTGTAGACCACCATTTGATCTTCCCTACTATTCTCTAGGACCTTAGATTGGGTGGTGGAATGCAAAATGAAGTTGAATCAAAGAGAATTGGAGAGGATTTCTTGTTTTGGTATTCAAGTGTAGAAGAACTCTCCTTCAACCCAAAAACAGGAAAATCAACCTTGCATGTCATCTAATGCATGAATAAATGACACCAAAACAACTTAATTATAGCGGGAACTTTGTGTCGAAAGTGGGAAAAACCCACTATGTTTTAAAATTGATTTAAAATCATTTTTTATTTGATTTTTCAATAAAATTCTATTAAATCAATTTGTTAATGTTTAATTTAATTTTCAAAAAATCAAATTAAAACAAAAAAAATTGATTTATACATTTCAATTTTCATAAAATTCAAATTTTCAATTGCAAACATAATTAATTCAAACAATTAATTTTACATAAAATTTATTTAAATAATTAATTATACAATTTAATTAATTGAATATAAATTATTAAATTAATTAAACACCAATTTCTCAACCATGAATCCTTATTCAAGTAACTAATATTTAAATTTATCAAATTCTCCAATTTCGTTTAATTCGTTAATTAAACGTATAATTATATCGTATATAATTATTGAATCCTTTAATTCAAATTTAAACATTTTAAATTCTCTCATCACGCTATTCTAAGGTCTAATTAGCTAGTAGAGAAATCTAATGGACCTACAGATCATGGGCTTTCAACGATTCGAGATTAATTAGATAAACTCTTTAAATGGAATTGATCAATATTCGTTAATTATTGGGTCAGTTCACTAAAGCCCAGTAGTTGCACTCCCCTTATCGTAGTTATATTTTTGTCCACTTGATATAATCATAATCATTGAGTAAACCCTTCACAGGTTATTTGTAATAACGGTTGGGTCAAAAGTTGTTTTACCCTCGAGATTACATCTTGTTCCTTAAGTCCCATTGATACTCTAACAAACAATTGGTTTGTGATACAATCACAAAACTGAGTCCCTCTTAGGCCAATGAGAGGGCGAGGTCCCTTTTTCAAGACCCAGAGTCAACACTTAAGGAAACAACCTCTCTACTATCCCTAAAACTGGGTAGGAGCGAATTCCGTCTTGTACCCTATGTCCCCAACTATCTACCTGTTCTTACCCTTGAAATTGGAGGTTTATTGAGTCGGCGCTGTTAAGCCAACCCTCACCTATGTTAATGTAGGGATAATCCCGAAAAAATAGGAGTTTATAGTTAGCTCAGGATTAAGATCAAGTTACCTAGGTCATCACTTTGAAATAGTCAGTCTTAAACAGTAAACAACGTTATAAAGTAAGAGTGACTTTATCTCTTGGTCTGGTCTTATACAAACTATTTACATAAAATGTCTTTACTTGCATGTCTCCACATGAACGATTCAGGATCACATCGTTTGTACTAAATACAAAGTGGGCCGCATCCAACAGTATTTCTAGAATAAGATATCCGACCTTATCTGTAAGCCCTTATCCCTTTTTCTCTTGTTTATGCTTAGCATCAACCTAGATAAGTGAGCTTATGTACCTAAATGAATAACTGATTGTATGACCTAAGAAAGTTCTAATTCTAAGTGTTGGAATGAAAGATGGAAATTACTTAACAAATGCAAGTTCTTTTAGAAATGTATTAATAGATGTTATTATTGGAACAATTTTTCATGATTGGGCACTTGTATAGTGAACATGATTTGTTATTGGCTAAGTGTTACAAGGAAAGAAAGAACAAATTTTGTAGGAAATGCAAGTTAGCCGAGAGGGGCATTGGAGTTGTTTATTTATTTATTTATTTTTAAAAAATATTCTTGGATTAATTTGCTAAAATGTAAAATTAATTTAACTTGATAAGTCTTGTAAGGCTACAAAGGATAAGGAAAATAAATAAAAAGCCACAAAGTATGGAAAACAAGCAGCTGGGTGGAGGCTTTGATTGGAGGAAAAAGTGTGCAGCTTCGGCTAGAAATGTAGGGTTTGAAGAATGTGATGGTTCTCCCAAAATAATCGTGCAAAAGTTTCTATATTTAAACCAGATTAAAGCTTATTGAGTTTTGAGTCTATTATAGGGCTGCTCAAGAGATTTGGAATCGGAAAACTGAAGAAATCTTGAAAATAGTGAAGGTTGCCCGAAAAACTGGAAAATCCGAGTAAAGTGTAGTCCAGGAGAGATTCTGAGCTCTGAAATACAAGTTAAGAGCTGTAATTTTGAGGTTAGTTAGCTTAAAGGTTTATTAACATATTTCATGAAGGAATTATGTGCAAATTTTTGCTTTAAGTTCGGTTAAAAGTTGGTTAAAGTGAAACCACTGTTTTCTCGAATAAGGTAGCAGCAGGCCAGCCACCCCCTAAAGGCTGCCAGCCCCACCAACGCGCCTCCTTCCGTGCCAGCGCCCCTCAGCACGCCTCAGCCCGTTCAGCCTTACACACCCACGGCCAGCCTTGCCCACCCACGCCTACAACCCGCGCCCATGTTCATTTCTAGTGCCCAATTGCTTATTTTTTAGCATTTTGGGTGTTGGTGAGCATTTTTGAATCCCAATTAAGATTTTCTTGATATTTTGACCCTAGAATAAATACTTTTGGATTAAAAACTGAATTTTGGGCCATTTTGGATAATGTGAGGAAAATGGACTTAAGGAGCAAAATGTGAATTTTTAGGTGTTAAAATGAGTTCAAGTGGTTGCATTGAATCACTATGGGCTGTTTTTGGTTGATTTGACCACTTGGGACTTTATTTCAAGTCAAATTGAAGTTGGACAGGCTTACAACCCAAGGAGCTCGTGCCAGTGATAGTGAGTGGTTTATTTTTTAATGTTTTGATATAGAAACTAATTATATATATAGTATGTTATGATTTATGAAATGTGATGGCATGATCTGTTTTACTTGATTAATATTTCAAAAATGATTAAATCGTGATTTCTAAACTCTCGATGGTTTTATACGATCTTGATTTATCAAAATGTAGTTTGGAACCAGAGTTTACATAATTGTGACTTGCATGGTTTTATATGAAAACCTCTTGATGTTGAATTTAAAAATGCTGAATGTTTGTGAAAGTGGTTTCAAACTACTAATTCTTGTACCCGAGAGATGGTTATTTTTTCGTGCTACTTGAATGTATTTCAGTAGCATCGCTTAGGCGATCAGGGGGCTACCGAGTTAGATGTGGCCAGAGTATACCGGGAAATCCAGAGGAACCTGCGCTTGTAGCGCCACCCAGGCTATCAGGGGGCTACCACCGGGGTCAGACGTAGCCAGAGTATACCGGGGAGTCCAGAGTAACCTGGGCCTGTGGTGTGTATCTATGCTTAGCCTTGAGGCAGCTCTGCGTGCACGTATGATCTTGTGATTTGGTTTACACTGCTGGGGGCATTCTGTGTCCAGAGAACCCGCCGTTGTAAACGAGTATTTAGATACAGAGTTGGTGTGGTTTTCTGATAACGATTGAATGCTTTAAAATGTGCTTATGAGAGTTGATCATGCCACTGTTTTACTAGCATGTGTTTGAGATGTTATTGAATCTTTTATACTTGGCCAATGTTTTATTGAATAGTTTCATTACTTTTATTGATGATTTAAAAAGCGATAGCTTTTGTTTATATTAGATTACCACTCATTGGGCATTAGCTCATGCCTTCGATGTTTTACGTTTTCCCCCCCAGGTAGCGTTAAAATTCCGGAAACATGCTGAGCTGTTTACTGCCACACGACAAGAGTTTCCTGCTACATTGTAGGCCTTGCACTGTTGTAAATAGATTGCATATCACAAACCTTACGTGTCATGGTTTTGGGAGTATGGGACAAGAGGAGTTGTTTTGTTGTGTAATGTCTAAAAGTGTTTCCGTTGTGTCTAAACTTTGTTCATGGTTTGTATATAACAGGAGATAGAAAGTTTATGAAACTTGTTTGTGGATATCGTAAAATGGAATATGCTGAATGGAAATTAAATGTGCTAAAGGATTATTATGTAATTGTTCAAATTTAAGCACGGGTTAAGTTGATTAATAAGATGTTAAATGTCATTGGGGGAGGTGATGTTTGGCATTTTCACACCTCTTTCTAGGTTAGGTGGGTAATCTGGGAGGGAGTGTGACAGCTTGGTATCAGAGCATGGTTTTGGGAGACTTGAGGGTTATGTGTTAGAGAGTCAGTACGTCTTAGGCTTGCATGTAGCAGGATATTCATGATTTTTACTGAATATGATGTCACATATTGTAATATAGGGATTATGACTCGTCGTGGCAGGAGGAAGGAACAGTCGGTTGACGAAACTAGTAAAGCTCTTGGTGGTGCTATAAGTAAAACTGAGGAATTAGAATATGGAACTAATCAACCCCAGCCAGAGATGAATTTTGGGGAATAGATGATGGCTAAGTTTGCTCAGGAACTTGCAGCTAGTGTGAGGGCTGTGCAAGATAACCTTGAGAAGAGTTATGAGATAGAACGTTTGAAGGCCTTGGGTGCCACAACATTTTCAGGGACAACTAATCCTGCAGATGCTGAGAAATGGATGGAAATGGTAGAAAAATGTTTTTGTGTGATGAGATGCCCAGATGACAGAAAGGTGGGACTTGCCACTTTCTTACTTCAAGAAGCGGCAAATGACTGGTGGCGTATGACTCAGTTACGCCACTACGCCATGGAGATAGACAGATAAGCTGGGAGGAATTCAAAAGCTTCTTCTATGACAAGTTCTATCCAAGGTCATTTCGCAATATGAAATAGAATGAATTTTTGAAGTTAGTGCAGGGAACGATGTCAGTGGCAGAATATGAGAAAAAATATACAGAACTATCCAAATATGCTATATCAGTAATTGAGGATGAGAGAGACAGATGCAGAAGATTTGAGGATGGCTTGAGGGAAGATATTCGTACACCCGTTACTGCAAGTGCTGAGTGCAATGACTTTGCTCAATTAGTTGAAATAGCAATG
Source organism: Benincasa hispida (assembly GCF_027475165.1). Lineage (NCBI taxonomy): Eukaryota > Viridiplantae > Streptophyta > Magnoliopsida > Cucurbitales > Cucurbitaceae > Benincasa > Benincasa hispida. Next base: position 66,783,395 of record NC_143488.1, read on the forward strand.
AGAGTTGAGAGGAGTATCTCTGAGAAGAGGATAGAGCGAGAAGCTGCAACGAATACTCGCGTAGGTACCTCATTGGGCCAACAACATGACAGATTCAATAGGAGGTTTACCTCGGGAGTTTCAAATAAGGAAAGCTTTAAATCGAGATATAGTGGTTCTTTCAGTTTTAAATTAGGTAGAGGAGGAGGATTTTCGTCTGTTAACAGTTCAAAACGACCATTTTAGTCCACAGTAGGTTCACATGTGAGACCAACCAGTGGTGCTTCTGCAGATGTTGAGAGGAGACCTATTTGTGCACAATGTGGCAGAGGTCATTGGGGTCCATGCTTTGGAAAGAATGATATGCTTCAACTGTGGACAACCTGAACATTTCCACAGAAATTGTGCTAAGTTGTTACAAGAGGGCAATACTACTCAAAGAACCACTTCTTAAATAGTTGATCAGTCAACTATGCCAACAACTTCCAAAGGCGAGGGTTCAAGCGATGCTAAGCAGAAGGCACAAGTAGGTCACTCCCATGCTCAAGGGAAAATTTTTGCAATGACCCAACAAGAAGCTTATGAAACATTAGATGTCGTGACTGGTACGTTAATTGTTTTTGGTAAAACTGCTCATGTATTGATTGACCCTCGTGCTACGCATTCTTTTGTGTCATGTGTGTTTGCTGTGGATGTTAATAAAAAGTTAGAATGTTTTCCAGAAGAGTTGTTAATTAGTACACCATTGGGTGAAACATTTGTGGCTAAAGATGTATATAAAGAATGTACAATACGTGTTAATGGAAGTGAAGTGTCTGCTGACCTCATACCCCTAGATATCCAGGAATTTGATATAATTCTAGGGGTGAATTTCTTGTCAAAATATCATGCCTCTTTAGATTGCCATCGAAAGGAGGTAGTGTTTAAACAACCAGGAAAAGTCGAAGTGAATTTTAAAAGCGATAGACGAATCCTACCTGCATGTGTGATTTTTGTACTAAAGGCAGGTAAGATTTAAGAAAGGGTTGTGTTGCTGATCTGGCTCATGTGATAGATAAACAAATTGATAAGAAGTTGAAATTAGAAGATATACCCCTAAAACTATATGTATGTATGTATGTATGTATGTATAGTCCTATGTTATATCATATATAACATATAACCTATGGTTTAATATTGTATCAAATACAAATATAACCTACAGTTTTAATTATCTCATCAATGACATTTAATATAAATCTCATTTATATTAAATTCAATTATATGAATCTAATTCATTAATTAATATTTGAATCATATTCAAATATTATTTTCTCTCAAATAAAATTTATATTATAATGTATCAAATACATTATATTAATTATATCATATATACTTAAGTGGAATTAATTACACATATAATTAATTCACTCAATTAATTTGAACAATTCAAATTAATCCAAAATTGATTATAATTAAATCCCTGTTGAGCTACAGAGGAAAGCTCATGGACCTGTGTCTTGAAGGTATTGGTACTTGAATAGTTAATTAAATTATTCAACATCTATTAACTTTGGACACTCAACTAAGACTGAAAATTGCACTATTCGCACTATAGATATATTTCTATGCCCATTGGATATAACCAGTCAACAGTGCGATGACAATTCATAAATTGCTCATAAATACAACTGGACCAAAATTACTATTTTACCCCTATAGTTACATCTAACTTTTTATGTACCACTGATCCCTTTAATGAATAATAATTCATAGCCCAACTATGACCAAATTTCTCTCAAGCCAAGAGAGGGTGTGGCTACATTATTCAAGCCCCAGAATCAACCTTTGAGGGAACAATTTATCTACTTACTCCGACTTTAGGGAAAGAGAAAATTTCGTCTTGTGTAGTTGTGTTCCGTACTCCCAATCAGACAAATCCCCAAAATGGTAGGCATATTGAGTCAGCGCTCTAGTTACTTTCACTCATGTAAATCAAAGGATTGCCTTCCTAGGTAGGAATTCACATCTCACACAGGATTCAGGTCATGTTATCTATGGTCATCCTGGTGAAATGTAAGTCTCTATTATTAACGGTGTTATATAATGAGACTAGTCATTTCGTGGTCCGATCTTATACATACTATTTATATAGGATACCTCCGCTCACACGTCTCCACATGAATTATCGAGATCAGATTATTTATAGCAGTTTACAACACTTGTAACATCTACAAAACGGACCATATACATAGTGTCACCAGGATAAGGTACCCAACCTTATCCATCTATTACAGATCGTTTAGGTTATCATTTAAATATGATCCACCTGTATATCTCTACATACATGTTTAAATTACATAAAATAACTTAGGATCTTAGTTTATTGGATTGAGTAAATGCTCATAAAATAATAATTATATTATTAATATACAATGTTTATAAACTACGAGAATACAAGACAGATTTAGGACATCAATCCCAACAATCTCCCACTTGTCCTAAAGCCTAGGGAGCCAAATGTACATTACAAATAAAGTACAAAATACAATAAACTAGGGCATATATTATACCCCAATAACACTATGGTCATCCTGGTGAAATGTAAGTATTTATTATTAACAACGTTATATAATGGGATTATTCATTTCATGGTCTGGTCTTATACAAACCTTTTTATATAGAACACCCCTACTCACATGTCTCCACATGAATGATCATGATCAGATCATTTGGAGCACTTTACAACAACTGTAACATCTACAAAGCGGGTCGTATTCGTAGGGTCACCAGGATAAGGTATCCAACCTTATCCATCTACTACAGACCATTTAGGTTATCACTTAAACATGATCCACCTTTATGTCACTGCATACATGTTTAAGCTACAAAAGATAAACTTGGATCTTAGTTTATTGGTTTTATGGGTCAATGTTACTAAATTTCGAATAAAATATCACATATTTTATTAAATAATAAATTGTTTCTACATTACAATTACAAACTACAGGACCCATGAGATTTAAGGCATCAACCTCAACACTAACAACATCTTACATACAGTCTCATTAGGGTGTAGTTCGAAAGTCCATGCTTTAAGGGCTAACACTGTATCCTGGTTTAGTGAACACTATAGAGTGTTTGCCAAAAACTCCATAAGAAGTAGCCCTCACTTCCACATTTACATAGGTGAGTCTATCAAGGGTACTCCTGTAGCTAGGTACCCCATTTGACATCAAGTGTAGATCTCATTAAGAACTAAGTTCAACCTTTCTTACGCTTCAGGATATCAAGCTCAGACTCTAAGTCATAGGAAGGGAACTTTGTGTTCGTTTTAGCACGATCCACTACATATCACTTGTAATCAGTTATTACCGTTGAACCTGTTTCTTGGGATCTCTAGTCTACAGGTTGGATTTTCCTCACAGTTGATTCATCTCTTTATAGGCATGAGTTCTATCATTTTTTAGGTTTTAAAAACCTTCTCTCTTGTCAGTATTTTCGTCATTGGATTTGTCAAGTTTTTGTCAGTCCGTATGTGATTCTAATTGCACCAGTAGTGAGGAAGTTTCTAATGGTACTGTGCTTACAATATATTTTTCGTCTCTTTTTGTTGTAATAACGGATCTGAACTTTTGCGATGGTTGTAGTACTATTGCAATGGATCAATATGGCTGGTATCGACATTTCCCATAGGGGAATCTCTGATAGCAGACTTCTAAGCCAACTTACTTCTTCACTAGTTGTTGTCAGTGCTATCATTTCTGACTTCCTCGTAGATTAGGCCAGGATAGTCTGTTTCTTGGACTTCCAAGAGACAACTCTGCCTGCTATATTGAAAATATAATCACGTGTCAGCCTTAGAATCATTCGAGAGGGTATTTCAATCAGCATCATTGAATCCTTCCAGGACAGCGATAAACTTCTAATAATGTAATCTTAGGTTTTGAATTTTCTTTAAGTACCTCGTAACCCTTTTTATAGCATTCCAATGCTCTATACTAGGTCTGCTTGTAAACCTACAAAGTAATCCTACAGTATAAGCTATATTAGGCCTAGTGCAGTCAACAATATATCTAAGACTGCCTATAATGCTTGCATACTCAGATTGACAACACTATCATTAGTGTTCTTGAACAACTTAACACTAGGGTCATAGGGAGTACATGCTGGTTTACATTCAAGTAATTATATTTCTTTATAATATTTTCTACATAGTGAGATTGATCCAAAGAAATTCTCTTTTCAGACCTAGTCATTTTTATGCATAAGATTACACTCGCTTCTTTTAAGTCCTTTACGTCAAAGTTTGCACTCAATGTAGATTTCACATCATTTATGATGTACAAGTTTGACCCAAAGATTAACAAATCATCTACATATAGACACAACATAGTGAACTAATTACTTTCAAACTTATAGTAGATGCATATGTCACTTTCATTAACCTTGAAACATTTAGATAGGATTAAGTTATCAAACTTTTCATGTCATTGCTTAGGAGCCTTTTTCAGGCCATATAGAGATTTATCTAGCTTACAAACCTTATTTTCTTGACCATGGACTGTAAAACCCTCAGGTTGTTCCATGTAAATCTCTTCTTCAAGTTCATCATTTAGGAAAGTGGTCTTTACATCCATCTGATGTACTGCGAGATTATAAAGGGTAGTAAGAGAAAACAAAACACGGATTGAGGTAATTCTAGTGACAAGGAGAAGGTATCAAATAAGTATTTGTTTTCTCTTTGTCTAAAGCCCTTTGCCACTAACCTGACTTTAAACTTGTCAACTGTTTCATCAGGTCTAAGCTTATTCCTTAGGATCTATTTGCACCCTATTGCTTTTCAACCTGGGTGTAGGTCTACTAAGTGCCAAGTCCTATTTGATTTAAAAGAGTCTATCTCATCATTTATGGCTTATTGCCATAAGTTGGCACCTATAGAGGACAGGACAACTTTTAGGTCTTTAAGATTTTTTTTACATTATAGGTCTGGAAGTCATCCCAAAAATCCTTGATGGTTCTAATTCTTTTGCTTCTTTTAGGTTTTGGGTCAACTTCCTCTATAGAGGTATGATTTTTAACTAGGGTTAGACTATTGGATCCTAAGCCCACACTATTTTTCGATTTAAAGGGTAATCTATCCTCAAAGAAGTCAACATCGTTTGGCTCAATGATCACTTGGTTTACTAGGTCCTAGAACCCATAGGCTTTACTATTTATGACATAACCTATAAAAACACACTCATAGACTCTACTAGCTAGCTTTCTTCTTATAGGGTTTAGAATCCTTACAAATGCTAGACATCCCCATGTTTTAAAGTATGACAAGTTTGGTTTCTTATTCTTGAGGACTTCGGTTGTATTTTTAGACTTTGGTATTCTATTTAGGACATAACACACGATAATCATGATTTCAACCCACCAATAAGACGCGACTTCTAAATTTAGTAAAATAGTAACTACTAGCTCAGCTAAATTTCTATTTTTCCTTTCGACTTTTCTGTTCATTTCAAGTGCAGTCTTTTCGCATTTTATTCCATGTGAGTTAAAGAATTCACTAAAGTTGTCTGAGTTGTACTTAGTTCCCTTATCACTATGAAGTCTTTTAACCTTTATATTAAACCGATTCTCTACTTCATTTACAAACAATTTGAAAGCATCAAACACATCACTTTTTTTTTTCCCAACAAATATACAAAAGTAAAATCAAAGCAACCATCAATAAAAGTAACAAAATATCTTGTTAGAGTTAGAAAACACGCAGCGGAAGAAAAACGGATCATTGAGCATTCTAATTCATTAATTTTAGCTTTAAATTAAGCATGCTCATAAACTAATAAGAGGGTTTCATAACATACATTTGAAGAAGCACTTGAATCTTCCAGTTGCAAATCTCCTCCAAATCTGCTTGTAAACCACCTTAAGGCCTTCCTTACTATCCTCTTGTTGCATTAGATTGAGTTGTGGGACTCAAAATAAGCTTGGATTAAGGAATTTTGAGAAGATCTTTGGTTTTAAGACAGTGTGAAGAACACTTCTTCACAACAATTTTCAGCCAAATGCAACCCTTTATATACCCGAATTCCACTTCAATCTTGAGTATTTATTGCATGACTTTCGTGCAAAGAGAATTGTTACATGGATTGCACTTCATGCTTGGAAAAATTGACTCAATACTATGGTGGAGAGTGTGTGAGCAACTTGATTTGAAAATGGAGAAATCCCACTTTTGGGATTTTTCCATTTTTCATCTCTTTTCAATTTATGTTTTGCAATTGATTTCCAAAATCAAATTTTCAAAAATAAAATCTTTATTAATTTTACAAAATTAATTCATTAATTAATTTTCTAATAAAATTAATAATAAATAATAAATTAAACAATTTAATTAATTATAATAAATCAATATCAAATATTAAGTTTATTTAACACTAATTCCACCATCATGAATCCCATTCATGAATTTAATATTTAAATCATATTTAAATATTAATTGATTCTCCAATTTCATTTAATTCCAAAATTAAACGCGTAATTATATCACATATAATTACTAATACACTTAATTTTAGTTTGAACGTTTCAAATTAACTTATCATGCTACTCTAAGGCTAATCCATTTGTGAGCTAGTAAGGGACCTCGTGGACCTACAGATCATGAGCTTCAAGGATCCAAGATTAATTGGCTAAACTCTTTATACCGAATTAACCCTCATTCGTTAACTACTGGGTCATTCCACTAACGGCCGGAGTTGCACTCCCTTCACTATAGATATATTATGTCCACTCGATATAAACATGATTAGTAAGTTAACCTTTCATAGGTTGTTCGTAATAATGACTGGGTCAAATGGTTGTTTTACCCTCGATATTACATTTTGTTCCTTAAGTCCCACTAATCCTCTACTGAACAATTGCTTTGTGATCCGATCATCAAACCGAGTCCCTCTCGAGCCAATGAGAGGGTTGGGCATCTTGTTCAAGACACGGAGTCAACACTTAAGGAAACAACCTCTCTACTATCCCTGAAAGCGTGTAGGAGTGAATTCCATCTTGTATACTATGTCCCCAACTATCTACCTGGTCTTACCCCTGAAATGGAGGTTTATCGAGTCGTCGTTGTTGAGCCAACCATCACCTATGAAAATCTAAGGATAATCCTGAATAAATAGGAGTTCATAGTTAGCTCAGGATTAAGGTCAAGTTACCTAGGTCATCGCTTTGAAATAGTCAGCCTTAAACAGTAAACAACGTTATAAAGTAAGAGTGACTTATTTCGTAGTCCGATCTTGTACAGACTCATTGCATAAGACGACCCCACTTCTTATGTCTTGACATATACGAATCAGGATCACTTCGTTTGTAGTACTTTACAATTCCTTGTAACAACTACAGTGTGGGCCGCATCCGATAGTGTTATGAGAATAAGGCACCGAATCTTATTCATATACTATAGACCATTTTGACTATTTACTCAAACTTGATTCACTTTTATGTATCCACATAAAGTTCAAGTACTAATGTAATAGTCACAGATCTTTTAGTTTATTGGATTTATTTCTAAAATGAAATAAGCAATTCATATCTTTAATAACTTATTGAATTTTCAGAATATGTTTTATTGTTTACAAACCACGAGTTTTAGGACATAAAACCCAACACTTTTATTGTTCCTAGTCAAGATGCCATCAAATTTACATAAGTCATAATGAATTAAATCTAAAGGCTCAAATTTTCTATGTACAGATTTATATGGAGTCTTAGTTATTTTAGCATTGACTACAATACTCGCATTTATCAAATTCATTCATGGATAACTTAGGTATCATTCCCAACCCAATCATTCTCGAAGAACAACAATCTTGCTATGAAGCTTCTTCACGAACGACTCACAGACTCAAACTCTTTGAAATTACAGACTCGATATCAGTTAATATGCCCAACAACATAGGGGCCTTTACAATTAACTTCAAATGTAAAACAATTTAAACAAACTAAAGGCTTCTTCACAGAAACTCCATCAATCCACACATCCACAAATCATTTATGCTTAAATAGAGAGTAGACATGTTTCACCCACCGAGAATGTAAATGTAATTATTTACATCAATGAATTTGGAATATCAGAAACCTGGCTCTGATACCAATTGAAGGAACTCTTATAAAAGAGTACCTCTGAGCGGAAACGAATCTTTCCAAAGACATTGCGACATAATTACAACATTTACATTCAAATAGACAAATATGCATTATACTACAAATTACTGGCATACTTAGAATAATCAAGAATAAAAGAACAAGAATACGTACCAGTTGAAGAACTTTTCTTCAACGAAATCTCGCTCTCTCCAAGGAACGACTCCTTTCACTCTCGATGGAACTTCAAGCAATCATTCACCAACACCCGGTCGTCTACTCACGAACGGTCTCCATACGAATAGAACAAATATGGGGATGACACCTCCACTTGAAACCCTCAGTATTCTTGATGTGAGAATCCAAATAGTAGGCTCTGTTGGGATTTGGTAGAGGGGAGAAGGATATGCAGATCGTATAGCACGACCAAGCAAGTGGGAGAAGGCAGGTCTATCGTATAGACTGTGCTTGATCGTTTAGAAGAAGGTATATGATCGTTTAGTAAACAGGTTGTGATCATGTAGACGATCATTTAGAAAACGCTCGACGCTTGATGATTGTTTAATAAAACTAGGCGATCGTTTAGAAAGATTTGTGCTTGTATACTATCGTGTAGCAACTTAGAGCTATCGTATAGTCTCTCGGTTAGCTAAGCGATGGGCAGTATACCCTATGCTTGAGTGAATTATATGATCTTTTGAAAAATGAAAACGATTTTCATTTTATTCTTCAGTTACGAAAACTGATTGGAACTTCCCATTATCACATGGTTGCGGAGAAAAGGGCGTGCACAATTATCTTATAATTGTCAAATTAAAATAATAAATATAATCTTATTATATTCATTAACCTATAGTTTAATATCACATATAAACCATAGTGTTTTGTCCTCCACTAGATATAAATCATATTTATATCCAATTTTCTCCAATTAATGTATCTCATACATAAAGTCAATCATATCAAATATAATTAAGCAGTTCGATCATATCATATATAATCGAACTCCCTCTTGTTAATTTGAACATTTCAAACTGACCCAAAAACTGATTCTCAACTTGAATCCATTGAGCTACCAAGAGGACCTTTTGGACCTGTGGCTCAAAGTTCCAACGGTATGTGAATAGATGACTAAACTTTTTAGCCACGAGATCCACCATCCGTTAACTGCCAGACATTCCACTAAAGACCGGCAGTTGAACTCTCCTTACCACAGATATATTTTTGTGTCCATCGGATATAACCAATCAACAATACAATAACCCTTCACAGATGCTTGTAAGTACAGCTAAGCCAATTTATCATTTTACACCTATAGTTACATCGAACTCCTTAAGTACCACTGATCCCTCTAATGAATAATACAACATAGTCCTACTATGTGTGGACACCTCTCGAGCCATGAGAAAGTGTGTGGCGCCACATCGTTCAAGCTCCGGGATCAGCCCTTAAGAGAGAAATCTATCTACTTATCCCTGCTTCGGGGAAGAGTAAATTACATCTTGTGTAGTTGAGTTCCCAACTCCCAAATCAGACGAATCCCTAGAATGGTAGATTTGAGTCGGCGACCTGGCCATTCGCACCTATGAAAATCAAAAGACCGCTCTCAAAGGCAGGAGTTCCTAACTTACTCAGGATTGAGGTTATGTTACCTATGGTCATCCTAGTGAAGTGAAGTCTCTGTCATGAATGACGTTATATAACAAGACGTTAACAGTTCGTGGTTAGGTCTTATACAAACTCTTTGTATAGGACGCCCCGCTCGTACGTCCCCACATGAATGATTAGGATTAGACTATTTGTAACAAGTCACAACATTTGTAACTATTCCACAAAGTGGGCCGCATCGTAGCATTACCAGGATAAGGTTTCCCTCCTATATCCATATACTACATACCACTTTGGTTATCACTTAAGACATGATCCACTTATATGTCACCACATACATGCTTAAGTTACATAATGACAACCAGAGATTTTAGTTTATTGGTTTGTGGTAAAACAAATAAAACATCTAATGTTCAATGACAGGTAGTAAAGAAAATATCATATATTATAAATCACAAGCATTCGTACAAAATTGTGTTTACAAACTATAGGACACTTGAGTTTAGGGCATCATCCCCAAAACACACACCTTCTCATGGCCCGAGAGGTGTCCACTCATAGTAGGACTATGAGATATTGTTCATTAGAGGGATCAGTGTTACTTAAGGAGTTAGATGTAACTACAGGGGCAAAACGGTAAATTGGCTCAACTGTACTTATGAGCATTTGTGAAGGGTTATCGTACTGTTGACTGGTTATTTCCAATGGACATAAAAATATATCTATAGTAAGAAGAGTGCAGATGTCGATCTTTAGTGGAGTGCCCGATAACTAATGGATGGTAGATCTCATGGCTAAAGAGTTTAGTAAGCTATTCATGTACCGTTAGAGTTTTAAGCTACAGGTCCATGAGTTCCTCTTGGTAGGTCAATGAATTCAAGTGAGAATAAGTTTTTGGGTAAGTTTGAAGTGTTCAAATTGACAAGAGGAAGTTTGATTATATATGATATGATTAAACTGGTTCAATTATATATGATATAATTGACATGATGTATGAGATACATTAATTGGAGGAAATTGATATAAATATGATTTATATAAAATAAAGAAGAAAGGACTATGATTTAAATGTTACATATGATGTGATATTAAAACTATATGTTATAAATATAATATGATAAATTAGTTATTATATTTATTTATAATTAAAATAATTATGAGATAATTGTTGGTGGTTTTCTCTATAACCGTGTGTGAAAGTGGGGGGTTGTATTCAGTTTTCATAACTGAAAGGATAAAATGAAAAATATTTTCATTTTTGAAAAGAATCATACTATCACTTCATTGGTTACACATTGCCTATCGTTTAACTCACGAGAGCCTACACGACAGCTTCAAGTATTGACTAAACGATCATGCACATGCACATTTATCTAAATGATCGTATTGTTTTTACTAAGCGATCACGCGCCTGAGCGATATCCACTAAACGATCATGTAAACGATTAGACTTTTTTACTAAACGATCATATACCTTTTCGAAACGATCAAGCACCAGCTTATATGATAAATTCTAACCTCTCCCACTTTCTTAGTCGTTGAGTACGATCGTTCTTTCCTCTTTTCCTCTACCAAATCCAACAGAGCCCACACCTCCTAGAGTCTCACTCCGAGAATACCAAGGTCACTGAGTGGTGGTGTCCAAGTTGCTTCTTGTTCGTGTAGAAGACTATTTGTTTGCTGAGCGACAACAAGAGTTTTGGGTAGACGATTGCAGCGACAACGAGAGGTGTTGATCCCAGTTCTTGACGAGAGCGAGAGATAAACAGAGTAAGAGTTCTTTAAAGGTGAGTCTCTCGTTCCTTAGTATTTAATTTATTGAAAGCATGCCGTAATTTGTTATGAAATGCATAACTTGTATGTATGTTTGTGAATGCTTGTATTTCTGTCACAATGAATTTGGAACAATCTTGCTTCCGCTCATAGGTTCTCTTTGATAAGAGTTATAACCTGGCTCTGATACCAATTGAAGGAATATATTATTCTTGAACATTCATTTTATTTATGTTCAGGTTTAATTTGAACATTTATTCAGTTGCATAACCCTTCTCTACGAATATATTATTCTTAGTAAGAGTATATAAATTTGCCCCTATTGTTTGGGTAAACCTAGCCTTGTTGAGGAGATAGCCTGAGACCAAGTTCTTTCTTATCTCTGAAGTGTGCAAGACATATTTCAAGGTGAGAGTCTGCTGGGATGTAAATTTTAGCTCAAACTCGTCGGTTCCAGCAACTCTCGGATGATAACTTAGGTATCATTTCCAATCTAATCATGTTACTAATTAATTTCTTAATAACATGATAAAGTCTAGCATGCCAAACATTCAAAGAACACAACATATAAACAGAAGATTTCATTTTATTTATATCCAGGCTTAATTTGAACATTCATTCATTTGCATAACCCTTCCCTACGAATATATTATTCTTAATAAGGGTATATAAATATGCTCCTATTGTTTGGGTAAAACCGACCTTGTTGAAGAGATAGACTGAGACTAAGTTCTTTCTTATCTCCGGAGTGTGCAGGACATCTTTCGAGGTGAGAGTCTTCTCGGATGTAAATTTTAGCTCCAGCTCGTCGGTTCTAATAACTTTTGTTGAGTAGTGATCCCCCAACTGGATATTCTTATCCTTAGTTTCAGTATAAGTTTTAAAGAGACTAAGATTATGATTGTTGGGATTGGTGTCCTAATTCTCCCGGAGTCTCATTGTTTGTAATATACACATTTTTTTTATGCATAACTAAGTGTTATTTCATTATGGTATTTACTCGTATCCAATAAACAAGCTCCATGGTTATTGTATGTAAACATAAACATGTATATGAGATATACAAGTGGATCATGTCTTAAGTGATAACCTAAATAGGTCTGTAGCATAATGATTAAGGTGAGATACCTGATCTTGATGACACTACGGATACGACTCACTTTGTAGAGGTTTGCAAGTGTCGTGAACTACTACAGATGGTAGATCCTGACCATTCATGTGGAAACATGCGAGCGGGGGTGTCCTATATAAAGAGTTTGTATAGGATCGGACCACAAGATGATTCGTCTTTGTATATAACACCGTTTTGTATATAACACGATTGATACTATAGACTTACATCTCACCTAAATGACTATAGGTGACATGACCTCAATCTTGAGTGTTTTGGGAACTCCTGCCTTTGAGGGCAGCCATTTGATTAGTATGGGTAAGAGTTGCGAGATTACCAACTAATCAAGCCTACCTTTTTGGGGACTTGTCTGATTGGGGAGCTGGAAACTCAGTTACACAAGATGAAATTCACTCCTTCCCCGAAGTAGGGGTAAGTAGATAAATTGCTCCGGCTGATTCTGGGGATTGAACATAGTGGCCACAACTTCTCTTTGGAAGAGAGGACTCAGTCATAGTAGCACTATGATTTATGTTCATTAGAGGAATCAATGGTACTTAAGGGGTTAGATGTAACTACATGGGCATAACGATTATTGGCCGAGTTGTACTTACGAGCAATCTGTGAAGGGTTATCGCACTGTTGATTTGTTAAGATGGACACATAATATATCTGTAGTAAGAAGAGTTCAGTTGTCGGTCTTTAGTGGAGTGCCTGGCAGTTAACGGATGGTGGATCCCATGACTAAAGAGTTTAGTTAGTTATTCACGTACCGTTGAAGCTTCGAGCTACAGGTCCATAATGTCCCCTTGATAGCTCAATGGATTCAAGTTGAGAATCAGTTCTTGGTGTTGATTTGAAAATTTTAAATTGACAAGAGGTAATTTGATTATATATGATATGATCAGTATGGTGTATGAGATACATCTAGTGGAGGATTAATGTAAATGAGATTTATTTTAAGTGCCATGAAGTAGAAAAAGAGCTATGGTTTATATGTTTCATGAGATGAAATATTAAAACTATAGGTTATAAATATAGTATAGTAAGTTGGTTATCATGTCTATTTATAGTAATATTAATTATTGGATAATTATCTCTTTTTCTCTAATAACCAATTGAGTGGAAGGTTACTGGTGGTTTCATGGTAACCGTGAGATAAAAGAAAAAATGTTTTCCTAAATTTAGTAATGTTGAATTGAGAATTCCATTCTTGGAAAGTTCTCACAGAAAGGTTGTTAAGTAAACTAGATTTACTAAACGATAGCATCAAAGAGACTAGACGATCGTGGAGTGTTTCTATATGATAGACACTCAACTGGCCGATTAGCTAAATGATTGCATAGCTTTAGCTAGACGATCGCATAACTTTTGTTAAATGATTGGGCATCGTCCTATACGATAGGCTCTGTCATCTCCCACTTACTCAATCGTTTACACGATTGTTCTTCTCTAGTCTTATCCTCTAACCAAGTCCACACAGAGCCCACACTCTGGATTCTCACACCGAGAATACCAAGGTAACCTTTGTGGTGGTGTCATACTCAACTCGACACTAGTTGAGGTTCTGTGGAGGTCGTTTGTTATGTTCGTTGTGTTCGTGATCATGGTGATTATTGTGTTCGAGATTGTTGTGGGTCGTGCAGTGTAGCCGTCGAAGTGTTCAAGCGTTCGTGGTTGCCGTCTTGCTATGAATGGGGGTTTGTGATCAAGGGAGTTGAAGATGATTCTTCAAAGGTATGTGAATTCTTCCCTTGATCGTGTAATAAAACATGCTGTAATTTCTGTTTTGCGCATAGCCTGTTGTTTCTGTTTGTGATTGTAATTATAATGTTCATATATGAATTAAATTTGGAACGATCCTTCCACTGCTCATGGAAATTCTCATGTCCGATTTCCTTCAATGATAGACATGGCACGTAGTGCCAGTGTCTATCCACCACCCCTCAGAATCATCGATCACATTTTATTCTGTCATCATGGAAATTAACGTTTCTTCTGTCAAGTTTGCCTGGCCAGTAAGATGACGCCAGTTTCTATAATTCCTAGCCATGTGTTCAGGTTTATTACAGTTAAAGCAAAGAAACTGTACCGTTTCTCTTGAGGGGGGTTTTTGCTTCTTCTAATTGTTCTGGTTGTTGGAACCACGAGTACGACCTTTCCTTTTAGTTCCCTTAGACTTTTGGTCAGGCTTTATCACGATAAAGGCAGATTTTTTAAGAATAATGTTCACCTCCTCCCTCTAGTCCTGCTTCCGGGCTTCTTCCTCAATCTTCAATCGGGTGATCAGACTCTCCAAGAAAAACTTCTTGGTCTTATGCCTCAAGGTGTTCTTGAAATCCTCCACAAAGGAGGCAACTTATCAATAATAATGACAACTTGGAACTACTCGTTTAGTTGCATACCTTCACATATTATTTCATGGGCTATCTTCTGCAGCTTATGGGATTGACCTCCACATATTTGTTATTCGTCATTTGGAACTTAAGGTAGCGGCTGATGGCATACTTTTTCGACCTGACTTCCTCGGTATCGTACTTATTCTACAGGGCGTCTCAAACTTCATTTGTTGTTTTCATTGTCTTATAGTAACCATATAGATCATAAGTCAAACCATTTAATATGAAATTTTTACACAATTTTTTTTCTTCCCAGTCAACAGCTTCTTTTATTTGTTGTTCAGTCGGATCTTCGTTCGAAACAGTTGGCTTCTCCATGGTACAAATGTCAGTGACCTTGACTGTAAGGAAAAATAGCATCTTCTGCTTTCACTGTCTAAAGTTCGCTCTTTCAAACCGAAGCGGACAATTGAGGTCGGAGGTTATAATGGATTTTTTATTTGAAAAGGCCATGATAAAATAGGCAGATGAATTGTCTTAAAAGTGTTGAAACCGATTACCCTTCGACGGTCAAGATTTCATAGCAATGAACAGTCACAAACGTCAATTGTCAGAAAAATGGAACCTGCAAAACAGAAATTCGTTATAGGCTGAGTCGTGGATCTCGCTCTCTTTAAGATGTTTCGCAGATCTGCGCAAGTGTGCAAGCAGTTTTATAAAATTACCATGTAGTCCCCAGGATAAAACAAACCAGAATATATAAAACTGTCTCGACCGGAGCTGCATAGTAGCCTACTGGAAAATTCACTCTTCAGAAGACTTGCTCGAAAACCAAGAGAATATGAGAGGTCGAAGGAGAAGATGGAAGAATTAATTTGCGTTGTGATTAAAATGAGAAATGGCTTGCGCCTTTTATAGGTGTTGAGGACCAACAGAAAACTACGCAGAAAACGCACAACCAATGAACTTGCAGGCGCGGAAAGCGTACAGAAGACTTGACCGGTTCGCAACACGTGTTGGAGAATTAAAATAATTAGTAATAAGAAAATAAGAAAAAAAATATTTTTAACCAAAAAATAATGCCAGACACTCACTTGGCTCGCATCGCCCGATTGGACGGCGATGGTGCGTATGTGTGGGATGTCTACCATACTCACATTATCCTATCTTCTCACTCACTCTAAAACATGGGCACCCTTTGGGGCCCAAACCCACAACTCAAGGTGGGAGTATAAAAAGAAGATTCCACTTTCCAACCTAAGCAATGTGAGATTTTTAAAAGCATTTTTCCTTTTTCAAACTGAAATTTTCACGAACAACAAAAAACAAAGTTGTTTCTTCTTCCTCCAACAATATCCAAAAATTGATTGCAACAAATCGAGTTTTTCACACACCAAAAACAAACCAAGTGTAGATGGTAAGAGTGATAAAATGAGCAAGAGCCACAAAAAAGTGAACAATAACTAGAGCAAGAGCTAGAAAGTGAGTTGAAATTAAAACGAGAACAAGAAAGCAAGGTATAAGGTGAGTTAGAACTAGAATAAGGAGAAAGTAAGCTAAAATTGGAGCAAGAGTAAGAAAAAAAAATATGGAATAGATTGAATGACCCCTTCAAAAGGTTAGAGCTTTGTTTAGAAAGTCAAATTATATTTTTCTATAATATATATTGACAAGAAATTTCCAAATATCATATGCATAATCAAATTGTGCAATTTTATCACATATTTTACTATCCAAAACATTACATATGATATTTATGACTCGAGCATTAAAAGAGAGTAATTTATCATTCAATTTTAATTTTGACAAATTATGTTCACAAACTTAAAAGATATTAAAATCAATAGCAAGCAAAATTGTCTTCATTTTCTTTTTCCAAACATCAAAATTTAAAGAGAAGAGGTGTATCAACATATTGACCTTTTAAAGTTGCCATAGCTCTAGCAATTAAGCTTTCAAATAAAATTTCAAAATATGAATAAAATACTTCAAAATCAAAAGAATATTTGAAAAATGATTTATGTAAAAGAACTATCTCTCTGATACCAATTGTAGGATCGGTATGGCAACTGTAGAGCGGTGAATAGAGTTTATTCAAACTAACTAAAACTTTTTGCTAATGCAAGCCCAATTAAACAAATTAACAAACTTTTTGCTTACAAATAATTTACAAATAATATCACTTTGAATTAAACAAGAAAATAAGAATCACACTTTAAAACATCCTATTTAATTATAATAAAAATATTGGTAATGAATATAGATCAAAACAAATCAATATAATCAATTAATTTACAATTAATTTAAAGAAAAAATATTTAATTAATTTAATGTAATAAAAAATAATAACACATTAATTACAAAATTAAAGTACATAGGGATAGAGAAATTGACACAAGTAATTTTATAGTGGTTCGGCACAATCAGCCTATATCTACTTCCCCAGCTCCTTTTGGGTATGTCACTACGAATGTATCTATTTCTACGGCTTAGAGTCGAATCGCTACAACATTTTTTTGCAGGAGTCAGAATAAACCTGATCCTTCCCACGGTTGAGAATCAAACGTTATCAATGACTCTTTTTCTAAGATCAAGAGCAACCTTTACAATAGTTTGGAAAAGTAAAGAGCATACTTGATAAACTCTCTACAAGAATGGATTTACAAATTTTAGCTCACAACTAACAATCACATAAAATAACTCTTTCAAGAAGAAGATGAAAAAGAAGAAAATTGAAGTTTAGAGAGAGAATAACAATGGTGACTTTGAGTTATGAAGGATTGAAAAAATGGCGTAAAATTGTTCTTGGAATTTAGGGAAGAATATGGATTTAAATGAAGAGGAAAAATTACTGGAATCCACATTCAATTTGGACCATTGGATCTTGAAAAAGAAAAATCAATGGTGGAAATTTTAAATTAAACTAGTCATTAGACACAAATATAATATATATATCTTAAGTCATTTTCTTTTAAAACCAACAAAAAGTAAAAGTTCATCCTGTGTTTAACTAGCCATTAGACACAAACATAAAATAATAATAAATTGATTTTTATTTTTTTTAAAATTCAACAAAAAGCAAAAACTCACTATGTGTCCAAAATTAGGTTAGATACAAATATAAAATAATATTAAATCAATTTTCCTTTTAAATTTATTTTCTTTTTAAAACCAATCAAAGAGTCAAAAGATCACCATGTGTCACTCCTCCTCCTCCAGTACTCCAAGTGACACATTTTAATTGGTCCACTTTTATGACAAAAATTATACCATGTCATCCGTTCGAGTTTTTTATTTAAGATTGTTTCGGATCGGTCATATCTTTTTCGTTTGAGGTCCAATTTAGGCAATTTAAATAGCATTAGAATCGTTGTTCCGAACTCTGTACAATGAACACTTTAAAACACTCAAATTGTTAATAAATAAAAACACATTTGTTATCATCAAAATATTAATTAATTAATTTATTAAAATTAATTAATTTGAAGTTAAAGGCAAAAAGCCAACACCATGCCTACTACCCAATTTGTTGTATTAAAAAATAGTAAAGTTGTCAGAAATAAAACATTTTAAGTTTTCACATCACGAAACTAGCACCTTTTTGAAAACTTGTTCAAATAACTTTTATTGGATCATCTCGGGCGAGATTGACCACTAAGATTTAGTTAAAAAAGTTAGTTTTTTTTTTCCTAATTTATTGATTGTTCTGGCCTTTTGGGGCTTTCTCAATACATCTTCGAGAGATTACATTGAGATTCTAGTAATTTTTTCAAAATATCATGTGATCTTTCTAAATCTTATACCAAATCTTATATATTTACAAATTTTCTTCAAATTCAATTATGTTTACCAAATATTATATCAAAATCTTACGTATTTTAATCTTTAGCCAAATTTCTAATTTCCAAATCAATATATACCAATTATCTAAATGAATTTTTTTAAATGGGTCTCAGATGATTGAGTTTGAATTTTAAATGTTTGGAAAGATTTTTTTTAAAAAATAAAAAATGGAAAATATATAAAATATCGGCATGAATCTTGGTTAGATTAACTCCGACAATAAATTATTGGGTAGATTAATATTGAGATTTTATATATTTTTATATCTTACCTTTTTTATTTTGTAAAATTTAACATTTTCGAAAATTTAAAAATCAAAATGCAATCATCTATTTGAAAATTTTAATTAGTAAATTCATTTGGAAATTTATATAATAATGTAAACAGAAATTGGCCTAAAATTATATAAGAATTGAATATAATATTAGACAAAGATAACCGAATTTAGAGTAAATTTGAAAATGTATAAGATTTGGTATAAAATTTGAATAGATTATCTACTATTTGGAAAAAAAAAAAACTAAAATCTTACCGTTTAATCTCTTCTAGATGTTCCAAGCCAAAACAATTTATAAGTTAGAAAAAGTTAATTTTTCAATTAAATTTCGATAGTCTCCGATATCCACCGATAAAAACTAGTTTAACCACTCATAAAAAAAAAGAGTAGGGTAGTTGTGAAAGATAGAAAGTTGGGATGATATTATATTAACGAAAATATAAGCTGAAATTGTGATACAATCAATAAGGGAGAAGAATTTACTTAGGAAATGAAACGAAAACAGAGAAAAAGGGAAATTTGATGATGACCTCCAGGAAGATCCGAAAGGCTCCATTATTGGTTCCATAAAATCTTAAATGAAGATCGTACGATCTGTACCAGTCCCCGGCATTACCAAACTTCATAAATTTGGATTCATAATTGAATGGCGATGGGGTAACATTTTGAACGGTCTACAGAAAGATGATAATCCGTATCCCCAAGAAAAATACAAAAGTGAAATGCCATTAAAGCAAGAGACCCAAAATGTAGGATTCCCAAATCCACCGCACCCCAGACTCTGTTCTTTCTTCTTCATTTGTTGGGACCCCAGATGGGGTTTCGACAGTAACCTTCAACCACACATCGCTAGTCACTTGGCAGCATTTCAGCCGTTGGATCAAAGGAAACTGTCAGTATTCTTCGCCGTTTAGTGCAGAAGAATCCACTTTCTTTCCCCCTTTTCTGTAGTGAATGCTGAAAAGGGGGGGCTGTTTCTTCTCTTCTTCGGTAATTTTCCTAAGGATCAACCCCAATCTCAACGCTTCACTACAGGAGGATTCACTGTTTACTCCTTTTTTCAGGGTCAAAAGGTACTGAGACTGACTACCCTCTGCCCTACTTGTTCTAATTCTTGTGCCATTTCTGTTTATGTGAAGGTTTCTGGGACCTTTTTGCGTTTCACTTTCGAAAATGGATGTGGGTTTTCTGTAATGAGCTGATCTGAATCATAGTTTCTTTTCTTATGGTGATTGTTTCTCTGATGATTTGTAGTTCTGAAATGCGGTAAGCCATGGATTTGTGAGTTTATTGACAAACGTGAATAGTTGATTCTAATTCTGAGAATTGAGCATGATATTTCATTGATGAATCTTTAATTTATATGTCTTAAATGTGGATTTCTTCATATGGTTAGGTGTTATTTTGTGTAATGAAGAGAGTGGATATTAAGCTAGAGCAGTAGAGAGTGCACTATTTTCAGTGGGATGGAGTGGAATATCCTTAGGGACAAGGTTCACTTCCTTGACATTTTGAACTTTCTAGGATTAGTTCGAAGAGTGAGTGATTCGCTTTCAGTTTTGAACTAGGTTCGGCTAGATTAGGGATTTCGAGTAGTCTGAGGGGGGAACCCTGTGGCGGTGTTGGAGGAACAAACTTGATGTGACTAAGGAGTTGGCCGGATGAGCTCAGCAAGAAAAAACTCTTTTATGTTTCAGTAATTACCATATTTCTCCGGAATAAGTAGAGTTGTATGTCATGCAGGAAACTAGAGAACAAAATAAAAAATCTATTTTCTTTTCTGCTGGCTTTAAAGTCTAAAAGACGATGACTGCACACAAGTAAGAGGGTCAAAATTGTTTTGGAGAAGTTAATGAAATATCATAACTTTATTGGCTGAAGTTCCCAACTAGGCAAATCGGAAGGTCGAAGCACAGGTCTCGCACTTTGGTTCATGTTGAGCAAGGCAATGCCGCTGAAATATGTTCCCTTTCTGCTTTGATGTAATTTGTGTTGGCATAGACTTTCAATATTTTCATACTTCTTTTAACTAATAAAACACTTTCTGAATTCTTCCATGACATCTAGCTAGATACACATCAAAATGTGTTGTAAGAAGCACTGAAGTGTTTATGGAGTAAACATTTGATTAGTGTCTGATGTCTACTAGAACACTACTTTACCTAGTTATTTATTTATTTTTATGAGAAACATGAACCTTTATTTCATTGATGCTTCGAATTACCAAAAAGAAAAAAAGGGCAAAAGGAGGCCTTATGTATTACAGAAGACATTCCCAATGCATAACGAGGGATGTAAGACTACAATCACATAAGCATGTAGAGAATTTACAACAAGAGATAGCGAGAAAAATCAGATGTTAAAAAAAGGAGTCAAAATCCACAGCCTTATGTTAAAAACTACTTTACTTGTAAACTAACTCCAAAAGTTATGTGGAACACAATCTTAGTTGCTCATTGTATCTAGACACTTGAGTGCCTTTTCTTTTCATTTTCTTACCCACATCACCAAACGTTGGTGGTTGTTTCTTGTTATAAGTTAATGCAACAAAAAGACCAGAAAATAAATAATAATGAAACTATGCTTGGCTTCTTAGCTCTTTCTTCTTTTTGAGCATATATCCCTTATTTTTTTCAGCAGTGAGAATATATTTGCTATTATAGAATCTTTGCAACTAACAACCTTCATGGTTTTAAAATAGACAAAGTGTTATATTATAACAGTGTCTTCCCAAAGTATATTGTTAAAAAATTTATGCATTCATACAATTTTGTTGCAAGGGTTTTAAAACACGTCTTCTTATTAGAATTCAAGCTCAGTTATGCATATGTAATATTTGATTGGTAATTATAGAAACAGCAAAATAGTTGATTGGAATTAGTGAGCACGAGATAAAGGTTTGTGTGATCTTGTATAGTATGAGATGGGCAAGGTGTTAAAATCAACAATATTTCTCTTCAATAGGGTGGATATTTATAATTATACATTACGTTATATGGTCAAGTATTATAAAATTATCTACGTTTTGCTCTTTATTAGATTATTAATGCGGATATTGTAAAAGGTGAATGTGTATTGTATATAAAATATCGACAATTCATAAGGATTACATCAAATGATCTCAAACTTCAATCCAAAACCATACTCTTGTCTCAATTTTTTTTTCTCTATCCCCCATAAATTCTCTTAAAGGGACTGTTTATGTTTATCTCATGTGTACAGGTCACAGTTTTTCAAGGCAATGGTTGTTCATTATGGAGAAAATGGAAATCAATGGTAGAAATCCTAATTTGAATGGAGATGGGAACCATTCTTCAGGTGATTCAAAGGTTGCCTTAAATGGCAAGTCTAACGAGACGCCTATGTTCATCAACCACGGTAAGTCTCCTTTGCTCAAACCATCGATTGTCAAGATATAATGTTCAATATCAACACACCATAGTCTTTGGTGACATCTCCATTGGATTTACGAGCAAAGTATCCTCGTAAATATCGTGTTGGTGCATCCTTTTCTATACAGCGGAGATAGCTTGGCATGAAAGAAGAAGGGAATGGGTAGGTGACCATTCTGAAAATGTGCAACGAGCACCTATGGAACCAATCTTGAGGTATTCATTTAGCTTCAGGCATTCCCTGTACTTGGTTATTGAAGAAGGCTTTGTCCACAAGATGGTTATTTTCAAATTTCAATTGATGTATCGATTTGTTTAGTCCTTGACGACGTGTTTCATGTTGTAGTTGGACAACAACTTATGAAGATCTTCTTTTAACTGCAGAGCCTTTTCAGCAGCCTATTCCTTTAGCTGTAAGGTTTCTTTGTTCATCCTCACCTTTTCCTTTTGTTTATTTTTACTTTATAAAGCTTCTCTATATTGGATTCTGCAGGAAATGGTGGACTTCTTGGTTGATATCTGGCATGAAGACGGCCTCTATGATTAGGCATTCTCATATAATCTATCAGAATTGCTTTTTTCTTCTTTCTTTGCCCCTTTTTTCCAAGGCTTCTATTCATTTTTGCTATTATCATTGAACAGATTTGATGATCAGAATAGATGGTTCTCTTTTACTCTATACTGATTTGTAACTAACAAAGTGGAGATTTCATTCACGAGTCTTAAATGCTATTTGTCATTGATTTAACTTGTTAATATAAAATTTATCTATGGCTATAAAATAATACCTCTCTTTACGTTTTCACTCATAAATTTTTGAGTTCGAACATTGAATTGAATAATAATAATAATAATAATAATAATAATAATAATAATAAAAATAAAAATAAAAGCATGGAGTACTGCATTTTTAATTACTAGTAAATAAAAGCACACACTTAGTTATAATAATAAAACAAGAAAGTGGAAAAATTCGTGCATGTATTTTTGTTATTTCTATTGCATCTAATTAATAAGTATTTTCACACAATTTTTTTTGAGCTCTATAGCAAGGATAAAAATATCCGTAGATATGTTGATATATCTGCTGACATATCTGCAAATAAAGGGTTAAATATTGATATTAAGTATCTACAGATATTTTCAACATATTTTATATCTTAAAACATAAAAAATATCATCTATTTAGTCTGACATGAATATGATTACTGATAACAATATCCACAACTTAGTTTTGGAGTAAAAATAACTTAATTATTGATTCAAATAAATTTTTAAAAATTTCACGACTTACATAAATATCCGTTAATGATATTTTATCGATATATCTGTTGATATATCGGTAACGATATCAAAATCGATATTTACCATAGTTTCACATCTTCATTTCTTTTTTCTAGCAATCCTTGCCATAGATTCAAACCTACATCTACAAATTTAAAATAATGTTGTAAAAGTTCATTTTACAATATGGAAGATTTTTAAATTGATTTAATTGTGATGTTCTACTTAACTTTTGGGCTTTCTGGTGGGCCGAACCAAATCAAATCCGAAATTGAGCCCACATAAAATGGGCCGTGGACGACATCTAGAAGAACACAAAAAGGGAAGGGGATTAATAAAAATAGAAAAAAGGCATTTTGTGTGTAAACTGTAAGGTGCGAGGAAGGAGAGGGCAGAGGGGATATTACCAGAGAGAGTATCCATTTTCATTACCATTACACGACGAATTGAATCAAATTTCAGTTTTCACTTTCAACTTTCAACGGCATGAGCCGTGCCCACTTCCCCTTCTTTCCATTTTCCCTTCCACGATTAGAGTAAGACCAAGACCCTCAACAAAACTTCCAATCAATTTCCACAGATAAACAATCTGTGGCATTCAAACGACCCGTCTTTGAGATCCTTTACCTCAATAAAGGGGGGTCCTTTTTCTCTTTTCTCCCCCTTCTCTTTGTTTTCCACTTTCCCCTCTCAATTGGCGCATCTTCTGTGTTGATTAAGGTGAGTTACTTCACTTTTACTTACGTATCTTAGCTGAATATAGCTTCTATACTTCAATTCATGAATACCCATTTTGCTTACTTGGTTTAAGAGAGGTTTCATATTCTTGGAAATGAGCGAATGCCCCATCTCCCCATCTTCTGGGTCGCAAAAAGTGTTTCAGACTTTGTTTGTATTTAGTTTTATTCAATTGAAAAAGTAATGTAAATTGAGTTTAATGTACCAGAGGGCATGGAAATCGATAAAGCAATCAGAGATTGTGACGATCGAAGACTCAAGACCAAGTACAATAACGCCATCTATGTTGTTAAGAGAGCTCTGGCTTTATATTCGTAAGTACTTCTTTGTCGATTTCTGGTGATTGTTTGGCGGGTTGTCCTTCTTGAGTTATTGTTGATTGGTTTTTTGCTCGTTGCCTCGAAACTTGTGGTTATAGAAAGGGAAAATTTTAAATCTTATGTTGACTTTAATTCGTAATGTACGAAGAACCTTTTTAATTGTTTGAATTTTTCCACTTTCACCGATGTAATTGTTGGTAGTTCTTGTATGGAAGTTATTAGTTGAACTTGGGAAAATGATTTGTTTGAAGGGATTCATTTAGTACATGTTGAATGCTAGTAAAGGAAAATGACAGATGGAACCCATTCAACTTATTTAGAATTTGCATCACTGGTAACTCTGGTTTCCCATGCATCTGCATCTTGTAAGTTCTTTTAACTTCAAAAAATTCCATACGTTAATGAAGTTAGTGAATTGGCATTGTGATTGCAAGTGTTCAGCATTTTACTGGTGACTAGATGTTGAATGGGATAGGTTAAAAAATCTCAATAATAAGCTAAGGAAATGAAAGATTGACATCTATGGTACCATTTCCTGAAACATAGAATTGCTATTTGCCTCAGTTTTTCCCATGTTATAACATATTGTAACTTGCATCATCAACAGCACTGAAGAGGTCGCATTCAGCTTCAATGGCGGAAAAGATTCAACTGTAAGTTTTGATGTTAGACCTTCTGTTCATTACGAGCCTCTTTTTTCTTCATTGATTCTCATGGCAAATTGATTGTGCAGGTTTTACTGCACATACTTCGAGCAGCATTTTTCCTGCATAAAGAGGAAGAAGGCTGTTCTGTTGATGGACTCAAGGAATTTCCTATTCGAACAATATATTTTGAGAGCCCATCTGCTTTTCCTGAAATTAACTCATTTACTTATGATATGGCAACTAAGTAAGAGAAACACCTTTGATTTCACTTCAGGGATTTAAATCTATAGCCTCACTTTTAGCTAACTGTTAATAAACTCATTCTTACATAACAGCTATGGCTTGCTAATGGATATCATCCGGACAGATTTCAAATCTGGCTTGGAGTCTTTATTGAAGAATAGACCTGTTAGAGCTATTTTCCTTGGTGTTCGCATTGGGGATCCAACTGCGGTATTGTTTGTGCTTTATCTCCATGAACTTCAACTTTTGTAGTAGGTTATTAATTTTGATCCATTTCTTTTCAAGTTCTTATAAAGTCAGTTGAAATGAAGATGCCTTGATTTGTCTACTCCCCTCCCCCTCAAAACAAACAGGTTGGCCAGGAACAATTTTCCCCCAGTTCACCTGGATGGCCACCATTTATGAGAGTGAACCCCATTTTGGATTGGTCGTACAGGTGTGGTCTGGTTCCACATGCTCCTCTATTTCTATTTTACCAGCTTAATTTTTCTTTAGTTAACTCCTCAATTTGAGATGAAAAATCAATGAGTACAATGGCCGTGACAGAATGTCCACTTTTTTACTTAATGTGACTTGGTTAATTTTCTCCTCATTCTCTTCTTCTTCTTCTTCTTCTTCTTCTTCCCAGAGATGTGTGGGCATTCATATTAACTTGCAAGGTCCAGTACTGCAGTCTTTATGATCAAGGGTAATGATACCAAGCAAACACAGAATGCTAGTTATTTATCTTGCTCTTGTAGCTGCAGGGTTGTGTTTGTTTGTGATGCCCTACTTCACTCGTTTCAAAGCTTTTCCTTGATACTTCAAGTTACTTATTTAGTTTTCTTTTGTAGATATACTTCAATTGGGAGTATACATGATACTCTTCCAAATGCGTTGTTATGCATTAGTAATTCCTCTGGAAGCAAGGAGAAATTTAGGCCCGCATACCTGCTTTCAGATGGAAGGTCAGAAAGAGCAGGGAGAGCAAAAAGGTTTTCACCTTCCGTACTAAATTCTATGAGTAATGGGACGAGCAATGTGGATTTGCAGAAACAGAGTATGCTCACTGCGTCAGTCATAGCTGTTGGAGATGAGATCCTGTAAGTTTCTCGTTTGCACCATGATTAGTTACTAAATGTCTCCATTCTTCCGAGTAAACTGTTTATTTTATTTTTAATACTAAAGGAAGTAAACCTTTGTTATAATGAATCTCAACCAATCTTCTAACCTTTCGCTCTTGCTTTTTGTTCCCACAATTTTGAACATCTTGTCCTCGTCGAACTGATCGCTTTTTGTGATATTCTGCCTTGTGATATCTATAAATATAAATTGCTCTGGATTGAATGAATGAAAACTTTACAATTCCATTTCCTCTAAAACTTCTTACTTCGTGTGATTTATGTGATCACCCTTGTGCTTGTATGATCATAAGTTTTATTCTCTGTCTTAAATTTGCATGCGCATGCTGCCATGTTGCAGTTGCAACAGTTGTATGGAATGTCATTGTTACTGCAAAAAAGAGTGAAGAAATAGAAAACAAAGTGCTGTTTGGTTTTGAATTTTATGGACTGTTATTGCTGAAGTCCTTCATTATCCTTTATCTGCCCCATAGCTCAGCTTCGGCACTGTTGAGGATCAATTGGGACTCTCACTGCGAAGAAAGGTGCACTCTATTGGTTGGTCTATATCACATACTTCCATGGTTCGGAATGATGTAAGTTAACTACGACAACAGACTTCTAGATCTTGGTTGAATCAGCTTACCTGTTTGAATTGTGTATAGTAACTTATTGTATGTAATAATTATATTGAAGACATCAGAAAATTAGTACCGGCTGTATTTCTTTAATGACGTTTAATGTAAATTTCGTGTATGTGTTAGACTTACACAAACTTTCTTTTTTAAGAAAGAGATGGACCTTTGTTAATCTTTCATCTTCTGTTCTTTCACCTTGTATCAGATAGATTCTGTTGCTGAAGAAGTAGAGTTAAGAAGGTCTGCCAATGAGATGGTAAACTACTCAACCTGCAAACAACTTTTCTTTTGGTTTTTGTTGTCATAAAATTATAAGAATCTAGACTCCTTTTACTTGCTGGCTATTGCAGGTGTTTATATATGGAGGAGTTGGCCCATTGTTTTCTGATGCAACTTTAGGGGGTATTGCAAAGGCATTTGGGGTTCGACTGGTGCGTTGTTTTATTTATTTGGCAATTTTGAATTGAGATAATTGAAAGAAATTCACAATATCATACTCTGAATGGAAGGAGAACTTTTTTCCTTTGTGTTTATCAACTGGCGTAAAAAAATTAAATCAGATTATTGGTCTTCATCACATGCTTGTATTTAAACTTCAATAGGCTCCTGATGAAGAATTTGAAGAATACCTGAGGCATCTTATAGGAGAGCATTGCACTGGTGACCGAAATGAGGTAATTCCGAACCAAACATAGATGTTTGGGTTTGGTTCTGTTGTGATAAACTTGTGTTTTCTTTTCAGATGGCTCAGCTGCCTGAAGGGATCACTGAATTATTGCATCACGAAAAGTTGCCCGTCCCATTGGTACGGTTAGGATGTGTGTGTGTGTGTGTGTGTTTTCCATTCCCCATGAATTGTAGAAGGGACGGTTTGCCTTTAATATGTTGAATGTCCTTGAATTTAAATCTATCTGACATAATTTCTGCAGTGATGTTTCTTCAAATCAGTAGCTAAAGATTTCTCTCTTGTAGATCAAGTGTCACAATGTGATAGTTTTTACTGCAACAAACATAGTGGAACTGGACTTGCAGTGGGATTGTTTGATTGAGTTAACAAGAACTGGTGACCTTTTCCCATTGTTGGAACCATATAAGTCGAAGCACTTAACCACAAAACTGTCAGATGTATGTGTGAGATTTTCCTTTCCTTTCCACGCAGCTGAATTTTTGGCATATTTGCGGATGAATTATTTCATTAAATCTTTCTATAACATCGATGTTCTGTGCCAAGTTGGCTACATAGCCACACTTTTAAGGGTTTGGACATGCTAGTAAACACTTAGGACACCTCTGGTAGACTGATGTGGGAAATGATCAAATGATTATGTACTTGAACTTGCAAATAATTAAATTTAAGGTACTAAAGATATATAAATGTTCTTCAGCTTGACTTTTAATATGCTGCTTGCATTCAGTTTATTCAACCAAAACACAGAGTTGGTATATTTGCCTTTCTCTCCAATCTGTTTACTGGTTCCATTAGTCTCCAACTCTCCATTTGTGTTTTTTTTTTTTTTTTTTTTTTTTTTTTGTATTAAATGCAGGTAGAAATTGCTCCATCTCTGGCCAAACTCTGTCTTGAATTCCCAGACATACAAATTGGTGAGTCTTTAAACTGGTTTAGTTTTCACAGTCTGACTATATATATTCTGCAATCTCTTCCCAACTATTTCATTTGCCTCGTTAAGGATGTTATCGAGAATCCAGATCTGGGCCGATTATTATAAGTTTCAAAGGCAAGGTACAAGTAGTCTCCCCCTTCCCATTAAACAATATCAAACCTATGAATGGAACCAAACGAGAAGGTTGTAACGTTTTGCTTGTTTGATCTCAGAATGAAGAAAGAAACCAGTTAGCTGCAGAAGCCTTGAGCAAGAAGTTCCAAACTGGGGCGTTCTCCGACATCAACTTGAATTTTCAAGAAACCTGAAGGCTAAAATTTAGAAAGTTGCAAGCAAACAGCAGGCATTACCAATATCACACAGGAAACCCGAAGCTTTGATAAAGATGTAAAGATGTAGGTGGAATGAGGGTGCAACTAGGATTTGTTAAACTGAGAAGGAAGGAGAGAAGATTAACAAATAGCTCTTGTTCATAACCGTGCTAAGCCATGGAAGACGAGGAAGGAAACTATCAAATTTACTGCTATTGACATACATTATATAATAAAAATGGTCGGTCATTGTTGTTTTCTGGGTAGGAAGGAATGTATAACAGCCCAATGTTGGAGTATCAAAAACCTTATAATTTTGGATTTTTTCTGTAGTTGTGCACCAGATCATTCTCAAACTTACAAAATAATGAAACCAAGAAGCTCAAGATGGGTTAGATAAAAGGTTTGGAATTTCAA
Organism: Benincasa hispida; assembly: GCF_027475165.1. Classification (NCBI taxonomy): domain Eukaryota; kingdom Viridiplantae; phylum Streptophyta; class Magnoliopsida; order Cucurbitales; family Cucurbitaceae; genus Benincasa; species Benincasa hispida. The sequence goes on from NC_143488.1 coordinate 66,813,152, forward strand.
TGACTGATCATCATTAAACAAAAAAATTTACTCAGAAAACTTCCCTACTGACCTCTTCCTTACTTTCATTTATTATTATTTTTTCTTTCAAAAGTGTGTTCAAATGCAAGTCAGGGCTGGAGGTTTTTGCAGCATCCTTTTGGAATGTTCCAAAAAATCTATGTTGCAACTTTTTCTGTTTAATTAGAACTCATCTGTTTGCTGTGTTTTGTTTTTGTTATTGGTTTTCTTACAACATTTAATTTTCTTTTATAACTATAATTTTCTTTATTCTGCTAAAAGGAAGTTATTTAACTGTGACAACTTTTAGGTGGCCCAACCTGCCTAAAGCTCTGACACTTTTAGCCAAATACAAACTCTGAGTCATTGGGAGAAGAGAAGTTAATGTGGGAAAGAACCAACTTTTGATGGTTGAGAATGGATGATCAATATTTTTTGTTTGGGGGAGATCTTAACTAGGGATCTATATATAACTTTTGTCAACTTGATAAACTATTAGATTTATTAATAATTTAAAATTGAATTAGGCGGTTTGAAATGACACATATTTGTTTCCCAAAAATTCTTTTTCTTTTAAACATTTTTTAAAAATAAAAACTCCTTAAAATAAAAGCACACGTCTTTCTCAAAAGTGTATTTATATACAAGTTTTTGATTTGTAATATACTAAAAGTGTTTTTATTAATTTCAAATGACTATAATATAGGTGGCCGATAGCGGTCATCGAAGGTGGTGGTTGGAGTTTTGCTGATGGTAATTGTTGGAGGTTGTGGCTGAAATTGACTGGAGGTGGCCACTAGTGATGGTTGTCAGAAAATAGCCGCCACTGGTATTCGACAAAGATGATAGGTAGAGGGCGGTGGTAGCCACACAATATAGTGGAAGTGCGAAATTAGAGAGAGATTAACCATTAAACACTCAAAATTCATTTTTTTAACCGTTGGTTTCAAGTGTTTATCTTAAATCAATTTATTTTATAAATTTATTTTTTCAAAATCCATTTTGAATGGTTGTCAATCACTCAATTTTTTTTCTTCTAAAATGATTTTTTTTTTTTTTAAATTAAACACTTGAGAAAGTATTTCAAACAACGTTCTTAATGTTTGTTTTTATATTTATAGGTGATTTTCCTCTATCACAATTGATTTTAAAACATTTGAACATGTTAAAAATGATTTTGACAATTTTAAAATCACTTTTTAAATATGCCTTATATTATTATTTTAATTGGTATAATAAACTAAATCCATTTGCTAGTAAATTTCCTTGTGATTTCAAGTCAAACCTGAACAATAATAACTTGAACAGAAAACAATCAATGGAAGGATTTCAACCCCACATATTTTCTACAAGAAACTAAAAAACATTGGTTCTCACAAGATAAATATAGATTTGGTAGCTAAGAAGAAATTTACAAACTTAGACTTCACTCTATACATATTTATTTAATTAATTCGATCAACGTCTTAGGCCTACATATAACATTGGTCTTTGAGTACGTGATGCTACAAAAATATACATGTGAATAATATCTTAACTTTTAAAACAAAAATGTCTTAAAAAAATATGAATGTCCTCATATTCGTATACTTTAAAAATAAAGGTGGTTACAAATATAGCAATTGGATTCAAAGTATTAACAAATATAATATGATGCAAAAATTTACAGATACAACAAAATTTAGATTAAGTTTTTGAAGTATGTCAATAATAAACTCAACTATAGGATCTATCACTCATAGAAGCCTATCAGCAATAGAGTATACCATTGATAGATTTTTCTATGTTTGTAATTCTTTAAAATTTTTATTATATATTTAATTATTAGTCTTAAAAATACTACCCACTGCAATTACTCTTAACAAAATGATTACTTAAATTCAATTGACTAAATTAAAAAATTTATTCCCTAAATTTTTAAACTTATATCTAAAAGGTCCACATCTATCCCCGAAGGATTTTGTGTTTAAGAGTTTCAAAAATTTTAAGAATGTCTAAATAGGTATTGAACTTTTTAATTTTGTATCTCATACATCTTTATCATATTCGAAAATTTTAAAAGATAACTACTACATTAAACATAAAATTAAATTTTGTGTATGAAATGACTTAATAGGTCATGGACTTTTAAAAATGTCAAATAATAAAATTTCAAAGAGATTTATTGAAAATACAAAATACAAAATTTAAGAATTTATTTGACAATTTTTAATGTTTAAAGATTCGATAAATACAAATATAAAAATTTAAAGATTTATTAAACACATTCAAAAGTTGAAGAATCAAATAAAAATGGATTTAAGCGTTGTTGTAAAATAACCCATCAAAGTGTAATGGAAGAGGAGTACGGGTCAATTCTTCCATCCCAAAACACGAGACATTATTGTCTTTGTCTATATGCTTTGTTTTTCTAGAAAAATACTTTGAAATTTGAGAGAAAGAGAAAATCGTATAAATCACTAAAAGCTTTGACTTGTATATTTTTGTCACTATGCTTTTAATTAATAATAATGACTTGTAGTCATTCTTTTATATATCTAATAAAATTGCAATTTATTAACATATGGAAACTAAAAAAAGATATATGTAATGCATTCGGCTGAAAAATAGCAGTGACATCAAGTATCAACTAGTAATATATTAAAAAAAATTAAAGAACTTCAGTTTGATATACTATTTTTTCATGTACTTTGTTTTTCTATTCTCGTTATTTATTCATTGATGTTTTTTTAATACATATCACTTTACCATATATATACCTTTTGAGTATAAACACTTGTTATCTTACTTATATCTGACTCCAAAAGATCTCATATCAATGGAGATAATTGTCCTTACTTATATACTCATGAACACTTCCTTTCCTAACCAATGTGGGATTTTGTTCGCACTCCTAACAATCATCTTCACGAACAAAGTACCACATTGAGATGGATTTGTTCGAGGAGAGGCTCAAAGTGCTACTTAAGTTTCTTCAAATTCCAGTATGTCATTTTAGTGTGTCAGTGAGGAAAGAAAAAATATAGAGAGTATTATTTCTTGTTGGGTTGAGGGTTTTTCTTATTGTTTATTCTAAGTTACCGAGAATTGTGGTACTGGATTCAAATAGTTTCTATTGGGCTATTTGGGGAGAGATTTGTAGCGCGAATTTAGATTTCTTTGCTATATTCATCACAGTAGAACCTACTATAGCAAAAGGCTGGACGTAATTTCGAGCTTGAGGCGAACCAATATATTTTTTTGGTGTCGTTTTCTTTTTCCCTTATCCACTTTATTTGCTATTTTATGATTGATTACTTACTTTGGCTCTAACCTGTGAAGTAGAAGTTTGAGATATAATTTAGTTTATCCCACATTTATTTATATCTTGCATAAATTCCCAACAGAATAAATGACAAATAAATAACTAAAGTCCGTTTGATAACTATTTTAATACTAATAGATAAAGTTTATGTTTATAAGATCAATTTTTTATTCCAAAAATTGTAAATTAAATGGTTATTTAGGTCAATAATACAAGTAATTATTGTTGTGGAAAGTTTAGAGATATTATAAATATGTTAAATTAGGTGTAATGTAGATACTCATTATTAGTGTCCATTGGCCATATGCCACTTATCCATTATCCCATGTGTTGTCCATATGTCTCAAGATTACACACTATTAATATCCATGTAATCCACCTTCTACTTACCAAATTACCTATCCATATAATCCACCTTCTACTTACCAAATTACCTATAAATAGTGGTATTTGGTGGGTTTTGAAAGACACATATTGATGATCAATCCAAAAAGATGAAAGTAAGTGGAGAAATCCATTCTTTGTTATTTTATTTTATTTTTATTATTTATTTATTATATATATATATATATATTATATTATATTTTCTCCATATTCGTGTTCTCATTGTGTGTTGTTGTACTCCTTAAATTCATAACATGTTATCAGCACGAGCTTCTATCATTTTCCTCGTTAAAGATAGGTCCTAAAGGTATGTAGATTTTTCCCTCGTCTTTATAATCAATAAATTTAATGTTACTTTACATATTTAATATTTATTAAAATTTTAATATAAATACAATATTTTATGATAGTGATGCCATGACAAATCTCATAAAATTAGAATTTTTCGCCCTTGATATTAACAACAGTAATTATTTGTCATGGGTACTTGATACTGAAATCCACCTGGATGCTATGAATCTTGAAGAGACTATTAAAGAAGAAAATATGACATCTAGTTAGGACAAAGCAAAAGATATGATTTTTCTTCGTCATCATTTCCATGGAGGATTGAGAATGGAGTATCTTACAATAAAAGATCCTCGTTAAAGGAACTCTAAAACTAGAAGACCTTTGAGCGGAAGTAGATTGTTCTAAACTCTATTGTGAAAGAACTCAAACATTTACAATCATACTAAAATAGATTATGCATTAAAGATAAATTACAACATGCTTCTTAAGTAAATACAAGGGATCGAGTGACAATACCTTTGAAGAACTCTTTCTTCACGTATTTTCCTCGATCTTTCAGCAACGCAGCAAACAAAAACTCAAACTCAATCTCCCTCAAGCATTAACAACGAGTATAACTCGATCCTCGATCAATCAAACACAACCACAAGATTACCTTGGTATTCTCGGTGTGAGAATCCAGGAGTTTTGGACTCTAGATGATTTTGGATAGAGGGAATGATTGGAGTAAACGATTGAGTATGCGATCATACAATCGTGTAGTAGACGAAGTCTATCGTATAGACTCGACACTCGATCATTTAGTAAACGAGTACTATCGCATAGTAAACTCGATGCTCAATCGTTTAGGCTCTGTAAAACTATCGTGTAGTAAAACTCCTTTTACTCGATCGTGAATTATGTGAGACGTTTTCAATTCAATGATTTGAAAAACTATTTTTTCTTTTATCTCATGGTTACCATAAAACCGTGTATAACTACCCACTAAGGTCGGTTATTTAGAAAAAGAAATATTAATCGGTTATTTAGAAAAAGAAATATTAATTATCATATAATTAATAAATTATAAATAAATACAATAACTAACTTATCATATTATATTTATAATCTATAGTTTTAATATTGCATCATATGCAACATATAAACCATAGTTCTTTTTCTATTTTTATGACATTTAATATAAATCATATTTATATTAATTCCTCCAATTAAATAATGTATCAAATACATCATATCAATTATATCATATATAATTGAATTAATTAAATTATATCATATATAATCAAATTCCCTCTTGTTAATTTGAACATTTCAAACTAACCCAAAAACTAATTCTCAACATGAATCCATCGAGCTACCAAGAAGACTTTATGGACCTGTAGCTTGAAGCTCCAACGGTACATGAATAACTGACTAAACTCTTTAATCATGATATCCACCATCTGTTAACTGTTGGGCACTCCACTAAAGACCAACAACTACACTCTTCGCACTATAGATATATTTTTGTGTCCATTAGATATAACCAATCAACAGTGCGATGATCCTTCACAACTTGCTCGTAAGTATAACTGGGCCAAATTACCATTTTTCTCCTGTAGTTACATCTAACTTCTTAAGTACCACGGATTCCTCTAATGAACAATAAGTCATACTCCCACTATGACTGAGTCCTCTCTTCCCAAGAGAGGGTGTGACCACTATGTTCAAGACCCGGAATTAGCCCTTAAGGGAGCAATTTATCTACTTACTCCTGCATTAGGGAATGAGTGAATTCCGTCTTGTGAAGTTGAGTTCCCAGCTCCCCAATCAGATGAATCCTCAAAATGGTAGGCTTATTGAATTGGCAATCTGGTCACTCTCACCCATATAAATCAAAGGACCTCCTTCATGAGCAGGAGTTCACAACTCACTTAGGATTCAGATCATGTCACCTATGGTCATCCTAGTGAAATGTAAGTTTTTATTATCAACGGTGTTATATAAAGAGACTAATCATTTTGTGGTCTGGTTTTATATAAACTCTTTGTATAGGATACCCCCGCTCACATGTCTCCACATGAATGATCAGAATCAGATCGTTTGTAGCACTTTACAACATTCGTAACATCTACAAAGTAGGTCGTATCCATAGTGTCACCAAGTTAAGGTACCCAACCTTATTTATCTACTACAGACCATTTAGGTTATTATTTAAACAAGATCCACTTGTATGTCTCTACATACTAGGCACCAAACCTTATCCATCTACTACAGACCATTTGGGTTATTATTTAAACAAGATTCACCTATATGTCTCTACATACTTGTTTAAATTTACATAAAATAACCTTGAATCTTAGTTTATTGGATTGACTAAATGCTTATAAAATAACACTTATTTTATTAATAACAATATGTTTATACAAAGTTTACAAACTACGAGATTATAAGGAGATTTAGGACACCATTCCCAACAATCTTGTGAAAAATTTGAAAGAGAGGTATGATCATTTAAAAAAAAAATAGTTATTCTTCCTAAAGCTCGTTATGAGTGGATGCACTTAAGGCTACAAGATTTCACGGTAAGTTATTACGACTTCACATTATTTAAAATTACTTTGAAATTATTGTTATGCGAAGAGAAAATTACTGATGCTGATATATTAGAGAAGACATTTTCTACATTTCATGTCTCGAATATGCTCTAGCAGTAGTAATATCGAGAGAAAGATTTTAAACAATATTTTGAACTAATTTTATGTTTTCTCGTGGCCGAACATAATAACAAGTTATTAATGGAAAATCATGAATCTCGACCAATTGAGACAACACATTCCTTGAAATGAATGCTGTGAATTTTAATAATAATCGTGGTCGAGATTGTGTTCCTGGTCGAGGTTGTGACTGTTGCAAAGAAAGAAATAATTATTATTTTCATGGTGGTCGTTCTAATCATTCAAATTTCAAAGATGCACACAATGATGATCACAAAGAAAAAGCTCCACAAGATAAGAGTTCAAAAAGTGTTGAAAATAAATGCTTCCGATGTATAATGATTGAGCATTGATCACGTACTTGTTATACGTCAAAACACTTAGTTGATCTTTATCAAGCATCCTTGAAGGAAAAAAAGAAAAATGTGGAAGCAAATTTTGCATACTAGGATCATAACATATTTGACCCATTTCATATGAAAAATTTGGATGTGGTGAACTTCTTTAAATCTCTTGAAAAAAAATCGACAGACTTGATGGAACATCAAGTGTTTCCTTTGACTTTAAAAATATCTAGACTTAATGTTGTTTTTTTATTCATCTTTATGTTTTTTTCTCCTCTTAGTAGATGTTGACCCTTGTATATTTCAAATGTTGTTTAATGAACAAACCTGGATTATTTTCATATGTTAGGTGACTAAAAAATGAGTAAAGAAGATCTATGTCTGGAAAACAGTGCAATCACACATACAATATTTCAAACTGATAATGTTGGAAGCAAAAGTCAACACAATATCGGGTTCTGTAAAACAAACCTAATTGAAGGGTTTGAAAAGGAAAATATTATTTTGTCTAGAGAAACAAATTTACAATTGAGAATGCATTGTTCTCTAGTCAATCAAAGAGAAATCTACTTAGTTTTAAAGATATATGTTGCAATGGTTATCATATTGAAACTGATAGAAAGAATAATATGGACAGAGTTTCCTGCTTTATCTTTTGGATTATATTATACTCATATACGAGTAATTGAAACATATGCAACAATGAACCTGAAATTCATGGATCCAGATATATTTACAATTTGACATGACAGATTAGGTCATCCAAGGTCTATAATGATGAGAAGAATTATTGAAAATTCAAGTGGACATCCATTGAAGAGCCATAAGATTCTTCGATCTAATGAATTATCATGTGATGTTTTCTCTTAAGGAAAATTAATCATTAAACCATCACCAGCCAAAGTGATGACTGAATCACCTGCATTTTTAGAACGAATTCATGGTGATATATATATGGACCTATTAACTCATCAAGTGGACCATTTAGATATTTTATGGTATTAATAGACGCATCAAGCAGATGGTCACACTTGTTTTTATTATCAAGTCGAAATCTTGCATTTGTAAGATTACTTGCTCAAATAATTAAGTTAAGAGCATATTTTTCTGATTATACAATTAAGATCATTCATCTTGATAATGCTCGTAAATTTACATCCCAAGCTTTTGATAATTATTGTATGTCAATTGGAATAACTCATGTTCATACACAAAATGGTTTAACAGAATCATTCCTAAAACGTTTGCAGTTAATTGCTAGACCATTGCTTGTGAGAGCTAAGCTTCCTACATCTGTATGGGGACATGCTATTTTGCATGCAGCGTCACTTGTACGCATTAGGCCAATATCTTATCATAAGTACTCACTATTACAATTAGCATATGACCATGAGCAAAATATTTCTCATTTGAGAATTTTTTGATGTGCGGTATATATTCCAATTGTTCCACCACAACGTACTAAGATGGGTCCTCAAAGGAGGTTAGGAATATATATTGGATATGATTCCCCATCAATTATCAAATATCTTGAACCCCGATAGGTGATGTATTTACTGCACGATTTGCTAATTGTCATTTTAATGAGACAAAATTTCCAACATTAGGGGGAGGAATTAAGAAGTTTGAAAAAGAAATTACATAAAATGCATCGTTATGGTCTCATTTAGATTCCTGTACATATTAATGTAAACTTGAAGTTCAGAAGATAATTCATTTGTAAAATATAACAAATCAGTTATCAAATGCATTTATAGATGCAACGAAAATAACTAAGTCACATATACCAGCTGCAAATATTTCATCGAAAATTAATATCCCAACACAGCAAGTTGTCACTAATGAGTCTAGAACACGCTAGAAGCGTGGGTTCCAAAAATAAAAATCTTCGAAAAAGAAAAATAATTAATAGTCAAGAAGATTTAGTCGAGGAAGTAAATACCCATGAAAAAATTCATGACATGACTAATAAGGAAGATGAAATACATAAAGATAATAATGAGATTTCAATAAACTATGTCATGATAGAAAAAAGATGGAACTGAACTCATGTAGTTATTGACAACATTTTTGCGTATAATGTTGCTTTTGATATTATATTTGAAAATGAGGATTTTGAATGAAAATTTGTTGAAGAATGTCAACATAGAAAATATTGGCTTCAGTGGAAAGAAGCAATCGAGGAAAAATTAAACTCACTTTCAAAACGTCAGGTTTTTGAACCAGTAGTTCGAACACCAGAAGGTGGCAGACCTGTAGGATCCAAATGATTATTTGTGAGGAAAAGAAATGAAAATAATGAGGTCACAAAATACAAAGCAAGACTAGTTGCACAAGATTTTTCATAAAGACCTGCTATTAAGGGTGTACATGGGTTGGGTTGAGTTGGATTAAGGGTATTTTTTCCACCAATCCGGGTTGACAATCCAAAGGATCTAAATAAAGTCTCCAACTCTATCTAACCCAACCCAAACCTTAAAATTCAGGTTGGGTTGGGTTGGATTGTCGGGTTATAACTTATTTTTTCTTTTTAGTTAAAAATATTAACTTTATATACAATACATGACTAATAACTAAAATCTCATAAAATTCAAATGAAAATTACTAAATATCTATGATATCTATTGCAAACTTTAAATAAAGATAAATATCATAACAATTTTAAAAGAAAATATTAAAAATTCACAAATTAATCAATAGAAAATAATCAAATTTTAAACAAAGAGAAATATATATATAACATATTTTATCAATATATATATATAATTTAGGTTGAAATGGGTCAATCCAAATTTTTTAGCCAACCCACAACCCGACCCAACCCAACAAAATAGAAAAAGTTTAACTCAACCCAATCCTTACATTTTGAGTTGAGTAGTTCGGGTTGTTCGGATTATTTGAACACCCCTGCCTGTTATTGATTATGAGGAGACGTATTCTCTAGTGGTGAATGCAATTACATTAAGATATTTAATTGGTCTGACTGTGTATGAAATTATGAATATGCATCTTATTGATTTAGTCACAACATATTTATATGAGTCTTTTGATAATGATATTTATTTGAGAATCCTAGAAGGATTTAAGGTACCTAAAACATATAAATCAAATTCCTGGGAATTGTATTCAATAAAGTTAAAGAGATCGCTATATGGATTGAAACAATCAGAACGAATATGGTACAATCGCCTAGGTGGATATTTGTTGAAAGAAGGGTATCAAAATAATCTAATACGTCCATTGTTGGGGCTGGTGCCCTAAATCTCGTAGAGTCCTGTAGTTTGTAATTGTATTGTATAAACATTTTTATTTATTTAATAAAATATGAGATCTTTTATTTAACATTTAGTAGTATTAAACCCACAAACCAATAAACTAAAAAATAAGGTTATCATATGTAACTTAAACATGTATGTAGAGACATATAAGTAGATAATGTTTAAGTGGTAACATAAATGGTTTGTAGTAGATGGATAAGGCTGGATACCTTATTTTGGTGACACTACGAGAACGACCCGTTTTGTAGATGTTATAATTATTGTAAAGTGCTACAAAAGATATGATCTTGATCATTCATATGGAGACATGTGAGCGGGGTATTCTATACAAAAGAGTTTGTATAAGACTAGATCATGAAATGACTAGTTTCATTATATAAGCCGTTCATAGTAGAGACTTACATTTCACTAGAATGACCATAAGTGACATGACCTGAATCCTGAGTGAGTTATGTTTCTTATGAACTCCTGTCTATGAGGACGGTCCTTGGATTTGTATAGGTGAGGATGATCAGATCGTCGACTCAACAAGCCTACCATTTTGGGGATTCGTTTGATTGGGGAGTTGGGAACATAACTACACAAGGCAAAATTCACCCATTCCCCAACATCGGAGAAAGTAGATAATTGCTCCCTTAAGAGGTGATTCCGAGGCTTGAACAATGTGGTACCACACCCTCTCCTATCCCGCGAGGGATTTAGTCATAGTTGGACTATGATTTATTGTTCATTAAAGGGATCGGTGATACTTAAGTAGTTAGATGTAACTACAGGGGCAAAACGGTAATTTTGGCCTAGTTGTACTTTCGAGCAATTTATGAAGGGTCATCGTACTGTTGACTAGTTATATTCAATGGACACATAAATATATCTATAATGCAAAGAGTACAACTGTCGGTCTTTAGTGGAGTGCTCGACAGTTCATGAATGTTGAATAATATGGTTAAAGATTAAAGAAGTTTAATAAATTATTCAAGTACCATTGGAGCTTCAAGCTACAGGTCCATAAGGTCCCCTCTGTAGCTTAACAAGGATTAAATGAGAATCAGTTTTGGATTAAGTTGAATTGTTCAAATTAATGAAGGGAATTAATTATATGTGATATAATTAATTTAATTTAATTATATATGATATAATTATTATAATGTATTTGATATATTATAATATAAAGTTTATTTGATAAGAAATAAATATTTGAATATGATTCAAATATTAATTATGTGAATTGGATTCATATGATTAAATTTAGTATAAATGAGATTTATATTAAACACCGTGCATTAATGAGAAAATGAAAACTATAGGTTATATTGTATTTCATACAATATCAAACTATATGTTTTATGTTATATTTGATATAATATATAGTTTAATATATATTATACAATATGTTATACGATAAAGTGGTTATCAAGTAAATAATAATTGTTTTTAATAAAATAATTTTTTATTATTTTATTTTTAAAATTATTTTGGGTGGGAGTTGTAACTCCCTTCCCTTTTTTTTTTCTCTCTACAACGTGTAGAGTGGTTTTGTGATCACCTAATTCTTCTCAATTGAGTGAGACATAGAAGAACATAAAAATATTTTCTCTAAGAAAAGTTCTCAGAATGTCACCTTCTCAATTTATCCTCTCTTAGTCTTTCGCACACTTCCAAATACCTAAGAGCCCACAAAACTCCTTAGAGATTCTCTTCCCCTATAGGAGATACAGGAGGTTTTGAGTGGTGGTGGCCATTTGGAGATCGTTTTGTTCGCGACCATTCTTGGAGAGGAAAAAGGTGAAGGAAAGGTTCTTCAAAAGTAAGGATTTCCTGAAACCCTAATTCTCTTCTCTTTTTACATTTAGCATGCTGTAAAAATTTCATTTAAATGAATAATATTCTGCATGTTTTTGTAAAATTGTGCATTTTGTAAAAATTGAGATTTGGGACCGATCCCTGTTTCCGTCAAGGACCTTCACCTGTTCCTTCATCCATGTGTTTTTATAAAGAACCCACAGTCAGGATTTGCTATTATAACTGTATATGTCGATGACTTGAATATAATTGAGACTCTTAAATAGCTTTCAAAGACAATAGAATATGTTAAGAAAGAATTTGAGATGAAAGAAATTTTTTTTCCTTGACTTGCAAATTAAGCATTTAGCAAATGAGATATTTGTTTATCAGTCAACTTATACAGGAAAAGTTTTGAAAAGATTTTATATGGACAAAACACATCCATTGAACATTCTAATGGAAGTTTGTTCACTAGATGTGAAGAAAGATATTCGACCTCGAGATGATAATGAACAACTTCTTAGTCCTAAAGTATCACATCTTAGTACAATTAGTGCACTTATGTATCTTGCTAAAAATACAAGATTAGATATTGCATTTTTTGTAAATTTATTAGCAAGATTTAATTCTTCTCCAACAAAAAGAAATTGAAACGAAATTAAGCAATACTCTGTTATCTCCAAGTAACGATCGACATAGGGTTTTTTTTTATTTATTTTTTATCTAGTTGGTTATGCAGATTCTGAATATTTATCTGATCCACCAACTAAATTTCAAACAAGTTATCTATTCACATGTAGATGAACTGCTATATCATAGCAATTAGTGAAATAAACTATAACAACCATTTCCTCAAATCATGCTAAAATTCTTGCAATTCACAGGCTAGTCGAGAATGTGTATGACTAAGATCAATGGCTCAACACATTTGTAGAACATATGGTTTGTCTTCTAGTAAAAATCTATCTACAATATTATACGAAAACAACACAACATGGATATCTCAAATCAAAGGAGGATATATTAAACGAGATAGAATAAAACATATTTCACTGAAGTTTTTTTACACTCATGATCTTGAAGAAAACGACGACATCACTGTACAACAATTTTGTTCAAAAGATAACCTGAAAAACTTATTTACAAAGGCATTACCTACCACAACCTTTGAAAAACTGGTGCTCAACATTGGAATGCGGTGACTTATAGAACTCAAGTGATGTTTCTATGAGAGGGTGTAAATATACTTTTTAAGAGTATCAGATTATATGAAATATGTACTCATTTTGCTTCACTAGGATTTTTTTTCAGTGAGTTTTTTTTCCGTAAAAAGGTTTTAACGAGACATATTTCATATATAATGGGCATCTAAGGGGGAGTAGTATAGATATGTTAAATGGTGTAATATAGATGCCCATTATCAGTGTCCATTGACTATGTGTCACTTATCCATTATCCCATGTGTTGTCCATGTGTCTCAAGATTACACATTATTAGTGTTCATTTAATCAATTTCCTATTTGCCAAATTGTTTATAAATAGTGACATTTGGGGGGTTTTGAAAGACATGCATATTTGTGATCAATCCAAAAAGATTAGAGAAAGTGGAGTAATTCATTCTTAATTATTTTATTTACTTTTTGTTTTTTTTACATATTTATATATATTATATTATATTTATTTATTTCATTATAGACTATTATTATATTATATTTTTCTATATATGTATTCTTGTTATGCGTCGTTGTACTCCTTAAATTCACGATAAGAGAGCTTTTTTTTGTTTTTGAAAACAAAAGTAAGTAAATATATTATGGAGAATAATGATTATAAGAAGAGGATTTCTTTTTTAAAAAAAAATGAAAAGGAGAGATGTTGAACGAACGACAGGGTTGCATATGTCGTTCGATAAGGTGACAATTTACAATCATGTCTTTACAATATAATGAAAAACCAACTTCAAACCATATTATTCTACATTTGTTTGTTATTAAATTACCTTGTTTTTAACTGTCAAAAAGAAATTGTGGTTTCCTTTCCTATCCTTTTTTTTTTTTTTTTTTTTAAATTTTTTTTCTCACATCAATTATAATTTACGCTCCGCGAGAGCTTTTGGATGGCAATAAAAAAAGTAATAATTAAAAAAAACCCTAACGTGATAAGTTATTTTTAGATGTAATAAATGAATCTTATGATGTGATATTTCGTCACTTGGGAGTCGAAAAGTAGAATGCATACTAAGACCAATCTTGTTATAGGATATACAAATTAAATTAAATTGAAACTAAAGTTGAACATATAGTGGCTAAAAATATTACTCGATGGGCAGGTTTTGAAATTTTTCTTTATCAAGTACTAGTTAGGCAAAGGGTGAAAATGATACTTCTTTTTCACGGGTATAAGCATTTGACCAATGAAAAAAGGTTAAGTATAACACGTTTCTACGTAGAAAACTTTTAAACAAGTGGGATTCAATGGGTCAACATTACCAAGTTGGCAAAATGAAACAAGGGAAAAAAATAAAAAAACCATAGTACGATAGTATTATTAGCAAACTTTATAACATCTTACTTTTTCAACATATATATTAATGGTACATGTTGATGAGAGAATAATTTGGATGTAAGTCTTTGCTGATTTGGATAGTAGAGTGGAGTATTGGATAGGAGAAAGAGACGGGTAAAAAAAAGCTCACACTAATGTTGTATTGTATTGTGTTGAGATAAACTAAAATGAAGTCAAGTACGTACTGTGACACTACGATAAGAATCAACTCGACTAAAGCTATAAGTCTTTTGGTTTGATCGATGTTTGGCTTGTCTCCATCATGGCCTCAACATGTTGGTGACAGCAAGGAAACCATAGACTACCATGTGTTCTTCATTATTAACAATATAATTATTGCAAAGAATAGATCACAATATGGTGAAAAAGGAATTTATAGATGTTTCACAGTATATGAATTTATGAATGTTTTTTTTTTCTTTTAAGATATCTCTATGTCGTCTACCCTTACAGTAAAATACCAAAAAAAGAAAAAAAAAATGAACGAGTTTAGATTAGAAAGGATATGTGAAATTCCTTGATTGGTTCTTCCACTAACAAATTATCCATTGTATTTGATTTGACTGACACGGATCAAACAAATTATAACAAATATCTATATATCAAAAATTGACTATGTCTCTGAGGAAGAATTGAACGAACGACTGATGAATGTTGTCGGATTTGACGAGCGAATAGCTCGAAGGCCTTGGATCTGTGTTTCGAGCAAGAATCAGTGTTACCATAGCTTTACCATGATACAGACTCCAAGTTGAGACACAACGTACTGGATTTGTGGAATCCAATCGAATTTGACCGTAGCTTGAAGTTCAAGTGTCGTACTGCAGTAGGGCCGGAAAGGAAGGGGCTCCGAACCTCCTTATTATAAGATAAATTCAAAGTTACATTCCTCTCTTAAATTGAATTTTATAACATTTTTCATATACCCTTTCACTCCTTCTCGAAAACGAAGTCTTAGACTTCTAAGACCGAGAACCAATTCTTCATAGTAGTGCCTTATGCTCCCCCTAAAATTGAGAGTTCCTTCTTTAGATGATGAACGATCTAGAGAAATGTTCAAGATCGGCAATGGTAAAAGTTTCCCAATCTCAGAATAAATCAACTTTGCAAAGAAAAAATATAACAGAAAACGAAATCTAGAAAATCCAATTGATAGATAAGGAAAAAAAAAACTTCGGTAGAATTGGTTGCTTTTCACATTATAGATGTCACTGAAAGAGTTGTAACATGTTGTGGGATATGTTACAGAAACATATTGTTCAAGTTTTGCCAGTAATAAATAAGTCAATCATATTGCAATAACAACAAACATCCTAATAGTATTAAATTTTCATCAACTCGATATTTTCATCAATATTTTTATATCTCCATGTTTTAATTGGTTTGACATCGATATTTGTCATTTCCATTATACCTAAAAAGTATAAAAAAATATAACAATAATAATAGTAATAAAAATGTAGCTTATGCAAATATAAATAATCAACATTTTAATTGGTTTAAAATGCATAGAACATTTAAATTTAAATATTTTTTTGTTATAATTTTATAAAAATATTGAATGATATCAATATTTTAAACATGTTGAATTTTCAAACTCCTCGCAAAAAGGTATCTAGAAGATATATCTAAAAAAATTTAGAATTGGATGAAGAAAAAAAAGAGAAACATTGAAAATTACATACCCATAAACTTAAAATCTGAAAAGAAAGTTTGAAATTGTTGTATGAATGCTAAGTGGAAAGTTAATATTCTTGGTAAATAGTCCCCTTTGCCGTCTTCCATTTTGAAATAATGAATGAAGTTGTTTGAAAATTAAAACCCAAATTTTGACACCAAAATATTTAATTAATTTCTATCCTTTTAATTAATTAAACAATTCTTCAAGTACTTTATACAGTTTGGCAAAACCCCACTTCACAATGATTTAATTCAAAATAACACCTTTCTATTTTTTGTCTTAAAAAAGATTATACCTTCTAGTTGAGACAATATAACCTCGATCAATTATTGGGATCTTTTCTTTCATAAATTTAGTATATATAGAAATTAAAGGGGAAACTTTACCTTTTTTTTAATTTCTGTCGAAGTCTATTTGGTCCTAGATTTCATATTATTACATTTTTAATCCTAAAGTTTTAAGTTTGATTTCAATTTAGTCCAGACATTTTAAAATGTTGCAATTTACCCTCGATATTTCAGTTTTATTTCAATTTAATTGCTAGATTTTGAATTATTATAAGCAATTAATGTTTCATTATTTTTTCATCACCATTAAAATTTTATTTCATAATTATTTTAAGAACTGTATTTAAATATAAAAAAATTGTTGAAAATATTTTCTAATATAGCAAAATGTCACTATCTATCAATGATAGATTTATTACTAACAAGTAGTGACATTTTGTTACATTAACACCAAATACTAAAGTGAGTATTTAGTAAGAAAGAAATCGAGAATAAAAGTTCAAATCTTAAAAGTTTGAGATCAAATTAAAATAAAATATAAATTTCAAGATTAAAATTGTAATATTTTGAAACTTAAAGATGTAATAGAAGTTATAATATATTTTTCTCAGAGAAAAAACAAAACAAGGAGGAGAGAAGTGCACTTTCTATGTCACTTATCACATTCCAATCCTCTATGATATAATACAAAAAATGAAAGGAATAATACATTGCATGAATAATAATTAATTACAAGGATTCCCTACACACAATTAAATACGAGTATATACATCAAGCTTTTGAGCTAGCTAGGTAATATATAATACATAGGGCGTGACAAAGCGACAAATAGCACATATAATTGAACCACTAAAATAAAATAAAATAAAATAGTAAAGGGCACAATTCCATAAGTTTTCATAACCAAGAGGGTCTAAATAATTTTAGGTTTATGGCACCAAAATTTAAAAATATCCACATCCCATCATTTTCAACGTGCATATAAATATATAATACACATTAACATCTTTATCTATTCATATTTTTTGGAGCTAAAGTCTTTGGATTCCTTTGAAAATTAAGAGGCTGCTCAAAAAAAAAAAAAAAAAGAAAAAAAAGAAAAAAAAGAAAAAAGAAAACTTTGATCCTCTTCATGATCATGATCTCTATTTTACGAGTGTTGGTTTTAATTTTTTTTGACTTTTGTGTTGATTTCTTTCTCAATAAGAGAAGGAAGGGTCTTGCCTATTTGAAACATAAGTAAATTAAATCTCTCTCCCTTTTCTTAGCTCAAGGTTTTGAGGTTCAAAACTTCTCAAAATCGTTTTCTTTTTTAATTTTATTTTTTGGTTCTAAATTTTGAGATCGAGAGAAATATGGGTAGAACTCCATGTTGTGATAAAGCAAATGTGAAGAAAGGGCCATGGTCTCCTGAAGAAGATGCAAAGCTTAAAGATTACATTGAAAAACATGGAACTGGAGGCAACTGGATTTCTCTCCCACAAAAGGCTGGTAATTAATATTAATCAATCTCTCTTTTTTCCATTTTTCTCTACGTGGGTTTTGATAAACTTCGTGTCTTTTTATTGATATGAAGTGAAGATTCGAACTTTTTCCCACTGACAACTCGTATTAGTATAATTTTTTTATTACTAAAGACCTATCAAAAGATATTTTTAACCTATTTTTTGTCGGGTATTTCTGTTGAACTATGCTCGTATTGAAGTTAATTTTGTTGTGTAGGTTTGAAGAGATGTGGGAAAAGTTGTAGATTGAGATGGTTAAATTATTTGAGACCTGATATCAAACATGGTGATTTTTCTGAGGAAGAAGATAGAATAATTTGCAATCTCTATACTACCATTGGAAGCAGGTTTTTGTTTCATTCTCTTTTCACAGCATCTTCCACTTTTTCTTTTCTTTTCTTTTCTCTCTCTCTCTTGTTTGATTCATAGTTATCCTTTTGTGTGTCCACGAACTTAAATTAATAATGGAAAAATGTTTGATGTTGAATTGTTAGTTGTTTATTCACATGATATGACAAATTATTTGTAACAATCTGTTGAGAAGTAAAAACTATATACACATTGATATAAACAAAAAAGAATTGATATCATCAATAGAAAAGTTGAAAGAGAAATAACAACAAAATTGATCAAATGTCAACACGAGTATAGTTTCTAGCATTAGTTTGTAATACTGTCTTGAGATGAAAGGTTTGATAAAAAAAAAAAAAAAAAAAAAAAGGAAAAACCTGAACCTATCCAACAAAAATCTGTACATTGTAGAAAATAATTGCACTTTAAATCAATATTCATACCCTACCAGCTCAGTTTTAAATTTTTTTAGTAAAAAAACATTTTTGGGAGAGGTGAATGTTTTGAGTCTGATATTTGTAATGATTTCAAAGTGCTTGAGAGAAGCTAAAAAAAGGTTATTGAAAACCTTTTAATTGAGTTTTATTTGGTTATATGAAAATGAAAAATAAAATTCTAAAACTACTTAAAATTAGAACACTTGATGAGAAAGCTTTTTGTAAAACTACTTTGTAGGAGAAGTGTTTTTAACTTAAAAACCCTTTTATAAAAAAGTCACACTTAATAACTAAAATCACTATCAATAATAGTCTATCATTATTTTGACAGCCTCAACTCTAATTATTATTATATCCATAACATCCATAACTATAATTTTAAATCATATATATTTAAATTTAGAAGTAAAACGATTGAGTCTAATCTAATAATATAAATATATTGACTTTTACAAATTATTATAAATATGTACAGGTGGTCAGTAATTGCAGCACAATTACCAGGAAGAACAGACAACGATATAAAAAACTACTGGAACACGAAATTGAAGAAAAAACTAAGTAGTCCTCAAGGGACAATGGTGCCCCAATATATTCAACCTTCAACAAATTCATCTTCATCTTCTTCTTCACCATCTTCATACTCAAATAATGGGCCCTTGATTTCCACCTTTTTAGAACCCATCTCATTCTCATCCAATCTTCTTCTAAACCCCACCACCAATAATAACAATAGTGCCACTCCAATATTCCATTATCAACTCTCTCAAGATCAAAGCTTTATGATGAGTCCAATGGTAGGAGCTGAAAATAGTAATTTTCATGTGAAATTAGATGATCATAGGTTGCTTGTGTTTGGAGGGGATCAAGGGAGTAGTAGCTCATCGGACGTCGAGTACGGGGGCGCCGGAGTCGAGGAGAAGAGGAGATCATCATCTTCATCTTCATCAATGAGTTTTGTAGAGTGCTCTAGAGTTGTGAATGGATGGAATAATGAGAGGCAATTAGAAGATCAAGGGATGTGGAATAATAATATGGAAAATAATTATAGTCCATTTATGGATTATGGGCTTGAAGAAATTAAGCAGCTGATTAGTTCTAATAACTGCACCACCAATGTTCTTTTTTGATGAAACTACCACATTGATGATCAAACTTTTGGATGCTCTGTGTGTGTGTGTGTTTTTTTATTGTAAATGATACTCTTCTTTTTTTTCTTTTTTTTTTTTTCTTTTTTTTTTTTTGTATTTTCTTTTAGGGAAATGGTGTATATATATGTTGGAAGTACAGTTTATATATAATCATGATCAGCACTGATTTTCTTTTTTGTTTTTTATGCTAGGTTTTCAATTTGATTCATGAGTTAATTGATTTTTAGTTTAAAAAGGAGGATTTTAGTTCTAATTGAGTTGCAACATTTTTTTTCTGCCTCTTTTTACTTTAGTGAATGAGTCCATTTTAGTTTTGAATTGAGAGTTTCATTTTTTTTTTAAAAAAAATTGAAATATTGAACCAATGAAATACAGTTAATATCTTTTTCATAGCTAAATTTGTAGGTTTATGTCAAAATGAGTATGACTCAACTAGTATAGTGCATATACTATCAATCTCGAGATCAAAGGATCGATTGTCCCACCCCATGTATATAATTCAATGCCTTTGCCAAAAAAAAAAAAAAAAAAAGCTCATTGACCAGCCCAATTAATCAAATAAAATTCAGTTTAAAAAATATTCAAAATTATGTCAAATAAATGCTCAACTTTACTTAAACCTAGCAATATTCAAAAATCCAACAAATTGATTTTTTCTTTTACTATATGAAGATTGATAAATCGAATTTCTAAACTCAAAGTTGAAAATACAAATTAATTTATACCAGTTGAATTAGGCTATCAACAATTAAAATTTTTAAGCACAGTTAGACGAATTAATACAAAAAGAAAAAAGAACTATTAAAACTCATACATATAGTTTGTCATCAATCTTTGGAGAAAACGGTATTGAATGAGCCCCTTATTTCCTTATTTAAGTGCTAAGATACGTTCCGATACTTATTATAAAACACATAAATCTAAAATTATGGTCCTAACAAAATTATAAAATTATGAAATAAAAATTTTAAACAAAAAAAAATTATTGAGATCAAAAGTTTAAATCACCTGTACTTCCAATTTGTACTTAAAAAAAATTAAACAGGTCGTAAGACTTATTTATAATCTAATAATTAAGAGACAGAAGTACATGATCAAAAGTCACCAAATATAAATAATGCAAGATTTAAGAGAATAACAAAACTATTAAACAGCAGCACAAAGTCATAATTATTATCAAATATATATTTTTATGCCCTTAGATGATGGCAATCAAGATCATTATGATTAAGTAATATCAACCGGTGAAATTTAAGCATTACAAGTCCACTTAATTTAAAGTTCTGATTTAGAGTTAATTTAGATTTCTTCCCTTGCAACTACATCTTTGACAAATAAAAATAAAATAAAATAAATAAATAAAAATAAAGGGTAATTAATTAAACTTTAATTCCAAGTTTTTCCTTAAATAAATCAAATTGGATTTGTAGTCTATATTTACATCATATAAACACATGGATTATAGAAATGATATATAAGTAAAACATTTAAAAGGTTGATATCAACTAAAACGTGGAGATCTCAATTTCATACAATGCGATGAAAATATAGAAAAATATCAATGTTTGCATATATTCTTGAAAAAAAATTAATTGAAGAGATTATTTAAATTAATAATAAATATTATATATTTTTTAAACAAATTAAAATATTCATTATTTATATTATATTCATATTAGTGACATTTGTTATTTTTTTTTTGTAGATGAATGTTTCTTTAATGTTTTTAATGATGTTTTCGCCATGTTGACATGGAGTTTACGAAAATGTAAAAATATTACTAAACATGTATTGATATATCGACAAAAATTTAATACTGACAATACAAATATGGATAATAATAGAAAATTAAGCCACTACTTTTAATTAATGAATTGAGTAAAATCCAAAAGCTAATTGATATCTAAATCACATCCATCAATCACATGTGGGGCGATGATTAAGGCTGACAATAGGAGGAAATTAGGAAAAACTTGTACAAAATTTGCAAATTAATTAATTATTTTATTTAAGAAAGAGAATTAATTATTTAATTAATTTTTTTAAGTGTTGCTGAAGTGTTGTATTAATTATTATAAGTAACCCTAAATTATTGAAGTCTGCAAAGTGGGAAGGATACCAATTAGTCAGAAATGAGAGATTTTTATTGTTAAAAAAATAACATATATGCAATATGGAGTGGATTAATCTTATTAAATGAAATGCAAGATATTCCTATAAATTTTTATTTCCAGGAAATTGCTTTATAACTCAAAAGTTAAAATCCAGTTTGTATTTAATATATATATATATATATAATTTGTTTACATAGTTGGATTACACTCATAGATAAGTGGTGCGTTTTGGAATAACATTTGAAAACATATAATATGCTTTTCTAGACAATTATTTTTTTTATAAACACATTTGATAAAATTAATAATCTAAAGTGATTTAGTATAACTGTTTGAATGATTTTAGATAATTAAAAATATATATTATAAATAAAAAGGGTCTAAAACTTCTAAAAATTTGTAGTAAAAAAAAAACATTTTTCTAATATAATTAATATAACCACTTTGAGAAGTGCTTAAACTAGATGGTATTTGAAATTGATCTTGTAAACTCAAATTACAAAATTTAATCATTCAACTTTTAAATTTGTATGTAATGTATTCCTAAACACACACATGATATACACATTTAGACTTTTCAATACCAAATTTAACAATTTTAGACTTCTTAAAAAAGTTAAATTATAAATTTCATCATTGAACTTTCAGATTTTTATTTAACGTGTTTTTAAAATTTTAATATTGTGGTGGTGTTATATCTTTGCTATATAAAAAAAATGTTAATGGCATTTGGTTCGATATAATAGAAACTTTTAACATAATATAGCAATTAGGCAAGTAATAGGAAAAGAGAATCTCAAGGGGAAGCAGCCAAGAGGAAGGAGATGAAAGAGCATGGGTTTTGGTGTTATTGTATGGACAAATTGTATAAATAAAGAGTGGGGTTTCAATAAAAAAAATAAAGAAGAAAAACAAGAAGAAAACAATGAAGATAATCTCATTGACCAATTCAAAGATTTGTTTGTTTATCCATTAAAAAAAAAAAGAAAGAAAAAGAAAGACTTGTAGGGTTTGATGGGAAACCAAAGTCAAATAAGGGGGGGGAAAAACTATTTAAATACTATTTTGATCAATATTTTGAAGTTGGTCTAATTTTAACACTTCTATTTTTAATTGTTAAATTTTAATAGTTGTATTTTCAATAAATCTCAAATTTAGTCTTTTAAAAATAAATAAATAATAATAATTTTTTTCTTATATTAACATGTAAATGTGTATAAAACAAAATTTTCTTTTAGAAAAATACCAATAAACTAGTATTATTTGAGACTAAATTTAAATTTTAATAAAAATAGAAAGATTAAAAATTAAAAAATTAAAAGTATATGAATTAAAAATTACATAAATTTTAAAATATAGAAATGAAAATGGTATTATTTTATTTTATTTTAGAAAAAACCCTTCAAATCTGACTCTGTCTAGCTGTGGGTGTGGGACAGTCTTTCCACCCATTTCTGTTTCTAAATCAACCCTCCCTCGCTCTTTTACCTTGAAGTTTCTCCCTATATTTTTAATTCCATGCTCTATTTGATTTTTTCCACTTTTAAATTATTTACTTCTTTTTTTTAGTACAACCAATTGTCCGGTGGGGATTGAACTTCCGATCCGACCTCTTAGATCATATTGTATATCAACATAATTGAGCTTAAGTTCATTTTGACATTTTATTTACTCTTAATCATAGTATAATCATATTAGATTTTCATTGATATTACACTTTTTTACAGGTCTTATATTGACAAGAGACATGAATCAACATTTTTATTATATGATAAAAATATGTGAAACAAGAAAAAATAAATAGCAAAATGTTACTAATGTGAACATAATATAAATAATAAATATTTTAACTTGTTTTAAAAATATAAAATATTTATTGAAAAAATATAAAATATTTATCGAAAAAATATAAAATATTTATCGACTAATTTAAATATTTTTTTTTTATAATTTCTTTTAAGCTATCCATCAACTTTGAGATTTTATCAATATATTTATTTTTGTGAAATTTTGAACTCGACAACTTTATCCACATCAACATTTTAGATCTTGCCCTGCCAAAATTTTGCTTCCATTTTTTAAGTGAAGTAAATATAACACTTTTGTTCATATCAATTACAAGATATTTGATTGAAGGTATAATATAAATAGTTAAGATGACATTTTGGTAAGCTTTGAGATTTATTTACCAATGCTTTCAAATGTTTTTCTCAATAAATCTTATAATGTTAATGTTTGGTCCATAGTTTTCTTCTTCTTTTTTTTTTTTTTTAATCTCTCTAGGCCTTCCTTTATAAATTATGGAGACATATTCACATTATATCTCTTTTCTTTATGTGAAAATTATTATAATTAATAAGTTCAATGAAAATCAACTATACAAAAATAATAAGAACTAATTTTAAGATTTATTGACAGTATGATGATTAAATTTAGATAAAAGAGAAATGGATTGAAACTGAAAGTACAAAAATCAAAATAGTACTTTAACCGGTATAATATACTCAACCTAAAAATTTAAAGTTGATAGCTTAGGTAAATTCAATTATACCAACATTTCAACAATTAACTTACGTATGGACTTAAAAAATGTGAAAACCTTATCAAACGGAAATCAATATTGGTTGAAGAAGAAATAATGTTATAGCACTTAAAATATAGAAAACATAAGATTTCGTGTTCTGATACCACCTATAATAGTTTAATCTAAGGATTCAAACTATGATTTGAGATCCAAATTTAAATTATATTATATAAAAAAAAAGTGAATGGCTTTATTTTATGAAAAAGTGTTTGTAAATATATGGTTTTATAAAAGTAATTGCAAGTATAGATTTTTTAAGTAATTAATATATATGGTTAAAAAATCATAATATATTTTTTTGACTTTGACAAGAGCGGTTGATATATATGTTATCTTATAACAACAAATTGTAGGGAATAAAAATAAAAACAAAAATAAATCATGTGCTTTAATCTCAAAGCTGTGGAGATGTTAGCATAATTATTACATATTTTTTATTTTATTTTTATTTTGAAATATTTACATAGAACCTTTAATATTAATATTGTTGTTTTCAAAACTTATTAGAGAAATATTGTTGTTTTGAAATTTATTAGAGAAATATTGTTGTTTTGGGAGTTCGAGACTAGAAGTCGAGGGTTGAGGATTCGATTAATGTAGAGGTCGAATGTTGAGAACTCGACAAACAAAAAAGAACTTGGAAACAATATGTATAATAGGGTTGTCGAAGGTCAAAGTTTCGACATACATAAATCTCGCTAATTTTGTGATAAGGATCTCGCTCTAGAAGAAAATCTCGCTATAGGTAATCGAAGGTTGAAGTTTTAACATACAAAAGTCAAAACTTCAACCCTCGACAAGGAGATAAGTGGGTGAAGGATCTCGCTCATGAGAATCTCGCTCATGAGCATCTCGCTCATGGACAGGATCTCACTCATGCTTTTTTTCTCATTGGTCATGTATATCTATATATATACTCATGCTTTTTTTCTCATTGGTCATGTATATATATATATATATATATATATTTCTATGGAAAGTAAATAAAGTGAAGACAATTATGAGTGAGATCCTGCTCGAGGATCTCGCTCATGAGCAAGATCACGCTCATGAGCGAGAATTCCACGCTCATGAGCGAGAATTCCTTCACCCACTTATCTTTTATTGTATATTCAATTTTTTTATTATAAAGTTGTACATTATTCTTTTAATTAACTTGTACATTATTCTTTTAATTAAGTTGTACATTATTCTTCTCATTAAGTTGTACATTATTCTTCTAATTGAGAAATAAATATTTTTTTTTCCAGATCATGGTTTTAAACCCAGGACCTGTTGATCCCGATGTTTTGTGCGACCAGTCTATTCATCGATCATTTATTGTATGACGGATTGTACTACTGGAGAAATATCTTGCAGGTGTCGAGAGGCAATTCTCCAGCGCACTATCCCGCTCCACCCTCGAATACTACCCCTACTGCTCATATCTGGATTCTATGAGGTTGTCAGATTAGGATTTATTCAGTTGGACTGGCATCTGATTACAACCTTTGTCGAGAGATGGAGGCCCGAGACGCATACATTTCATATGTCTGTTGGAGAGTGCATTATCACTCTACAAGACATAGAAGTGTTGTTGAGGTTACCTGTTGACGGTGAGCCGGTCACCGGAGTGATGTATGATGACTGGTTAGAAGTTTGTCAACTGTACCTCGGTGCGACCCCACCTGTCGACAAGATTAAAGGATCGAGGTTAAGTTTAATATGGTTAGGAACATAATTTTGTGAGCTCATAGATGATGCAGATGAGGAAACCGTTATAAGATATGCGTGAGCATATATACTATAAATGATGGGTGGAAGTCTGTTTTCAAATAAATCAAAGTCATTTTGTTCACTTGATGTTTCTGCCACTGTTAGCTAACCTCCATGATGCGGGGCAGTATTCGTGGGGTGGAGCATGCTTTGCATGGTTGTATAGACAACTATGCAAAGCAACAAGACCTGAGGTTCGAGAGATAGTTGGGCCTCCCATACTTTTGCAACTATGGGCTTGGGAGCGATTTCCAACAATGGCTCCACAGCTACAACATGTTAATGACGCTCAGTTAGTTGGACGAGCCTACAGTTCTTGGTATGTTGTTTTAATTCAATTTAATTTTTATATCACTGGTCTAGTTAATTTAAATTCTAAATTATCAATTTAAAAATTTAGGTAAAGAGAGAAATTTTGTGTGACTAGAATAGCCACACATGTAGTCAGCCAGTATAGATACATGTTTGATCTGCTTCAACCTGAACAGGTACATTACACTGAACCTAATTGATTATTTTATACACATTTTTGTTGTATTTGTCTTTAATATCCTTTTAATTTTCCCAAGAATAGCTACACAATATCCTTTTATACACAATTAATTATTTTTATTGTATTTGTCTTTAATATTCTCTAATATAATATTTTGTGTTTCAGGTTATTTGGGAGCCGTACAAAATTAGTATGCATACTTTGCCTAATTTTTGTACGAATGGTCAAAATATATGGCGGACGATGAGTCCTCTCATATGTTTTCACATTGGTGAGTGGCATCTTCCTGATAGGGTGATGAGACAATTCGGTTTTCAGCAGGATGTCTCATCACCTTGTAATACTGAACCCGTACTTCATGATATTGACCTAAGGACTGAAGATTGGTCCGAAAAAATTGCACATTTGGTAGTGCGATGGCACTATCGTGCAAGGTTTATTGTAGTAGGGGTTTCTCTTAAACAGTTTAACGCAGATGTCACTCCATAATATATTCATTCATATAATAATATCACAAGGCGCTACGTCACTCGTCCGAGAGCAGCTGTGGGTCATCTGATAAATGAATGAATATTATCTAGTTATTTTTTATTTAAATTTATTTTAAATATTGTCTAATTGTTTTATAATTCACAGAGATCGAACAACAGTAGACTCCGTGAGGTTGCGAATGATCCGAACTAGGTTCTTGCTATATGTAGTGACAACCAAAGCTATATGGAAGAAATTCATTATATGTAAGATATAACTATTGTTCCTCCACCAGCTCCTAGACGTAGATGACCTGTTCGGGAAGAGGATGAGTTTGATGAGGTTGCACATAATGTGGAAGAGTTGCCCCTAAGATGCAGACACATAGTCAAACTGATTATGTTAGTCCGATGATGATGATGCTAGTATTTGGTTCAGGACATTATAACTCAGAGGCTGGTTTTCGTCTTCATACGTGCATGGACATAGTCGAAGTCATCGAGCACATAATGAATATTTATATTATGAAGCGCCTGCAGATACCAGAGCAACATCAAGAAGAACCCGAACAACCTCAAGTTCGAAGTCGACGACGACAACCAGCTCGAAATCGACGATGTCCGCTTTGTGGAACACATTGAATTTTGTAATTATTTTTATATAAAAGAGATATTTAATTTACATTTTTTTTATTTTTATGAGATATTATTTTTTTTAATTTATTCTTTTTAGAGTTTAAATAAAATAATAAAATATTTTTAGAAATTATTTTTATAAAATGAAAAATTAAAAAAAAATAAAGGAAGAAAAAAAGAAAAAGGTGGAATGTGTAATAATTAAAAAAGAAAAAAAAAAAAGGTAATTTGTACGGATGACCCAAAAATTGAAGTGTACTCTCGCTCTCTATCAAAATCTCGCTATCTCGCTCTCAAAATCTTGCTCTCTCTCAAAATAATAATGTTTCACCTTTCTGAAAAACCGAAGGGCAAGGTCGAGGGAACCCTCGAGTTATTAAAAAAAAAAAAACAATATTTTTACAAATAGTTTGAAAACAACAATATTTTCCTAAATGGTTTCTAAAAGGACAATATCCTTTTAATTTTTCCTATTTATATAAGTAGTATATTATAAATGTGTATTTTAAAAAATAACAAGTTTAAAATTTTATAAAAGTAGTATAATCAAAATCTAACTCATATATATTCAAACCGAAGGAAATCCAAAATATATACTATATTTGATATTTTTAAGAGAGAAAATTAAAAAATATAAAGAAAACTAAAAGTGATAAAAAGAATTTTAATATGTATTGAATTTCGATTTCAATTTTTAGTGTGCTACTAATTTATGAAAAAAAAAATACTTAGATGCATCTCGAACATCATCTATCTTTATACATCGCAATAAATTATCCCATCATAATTTGTTAGATAAAAAATTTGTATTATTTATAATTTGAAATATTTTAATTCGTTTTTCTATATGTATAATTAAAGTGGGATGTACAAAAGATGGATGTATCTCGAATATTCTCATAATTTATTGGCTTATATATATGAATTGACCATTGTTATAATGGTCACTAACTAATTTAGATCTTTAGTTCACTATGATCACAATAATTTTAAAATGTGCTTTTTAACCATATTTATAAAAATAATTATTTTTTAATTTACTGACTTATAAATATGTTATCTCAAACATGCAACTCTATTGACTTTTATAATTTCACATTCATTGTTCTTTTGAATTTCAAAATATGATCCTTAGTTCTTACCAACCAATCCCAACTCTATACTAAAATTACTATAGAAAGAGTGAAGTTTTTATATTTTTATTTTTGAGTAAAAGCGATAAAGAGTGGATATTCAAATATTATACAAATCGATTAGTCTTTGTTAATTGCAAAATGTTTTGTTTTATGAGTTCTACTATTACAGAATTAGAATTAAATTATGGATCGTATTTACTAAGTCGTATTCTATTAGTTATGCAAATTAGAATATAGTCATATTGATTATTGAGTAATACAAAAATGAAAACAAATTTTAGGTTTGGGCCACTATGCTGGCAACTCTTGATACAGGCCATTTTGCTGGATCAAAACTTAAAAATACTTATATATATTGTTTCTATAAAAGTGATGGTAAAACAAAACCTTTTAGGTCCCATTTGGTAACTAAATAGTTTATAAACGAATGAATACTTAATTTTCAAAGATATATGCTTTGATTTTTTTGAATTAAACTAAATGAAAAATTAGAAATGAAGGTATCGTCGGGAATGTTTCACTTCTATGTGTATATTAGTATCTGTACTTTCTTAATCGTTGAGTATATACAGAATACACATTTAAAATGATTTTTCCAACAAAAACATGTATGTAGAAAACGTTACACCTGTACCAGTATATGTATGGTTTATAAAGTGATAAATACTTAATTTTGAAAGGTAGCTACCTGGATTTCTCTAGATTAAACAAACTTGAACAAATTGGCTAAGGACCATCAATTTATTACAATTATCAAACACACTACAAGAGATCATCGTTTCAATTTCATAAATAAAATCATCATGCCAATAAATCATTTGCTAAAAGAAAACTCATCTCTTTTTTCTCCTCCCTCTACTTATCCTCAAACAACGACGACAGATAAAAATATTTTGATAGATATATTATGTTCAATGTGTTCAATATTTCCCCTAGGGACTTTGATTTTTTTCTTGAGTCAATTCAAACGGACCCTTAATCATTTTTTAAGTTGGTCCTTTTTTATTAGCTATACAACATAATTCCCTTACCATTTGTTTTTAAAACATAATTCCCTTACAACATAATTAGCTTCATAATCTACTACTAAGGTGGCAGGTTCATGTAGGCTAGAAACCCCATGTGTTGAACCAGCCCAAAAAAAACCATATCACTCCAATATGGAAATGAATACATACACCCAAAGAAGGAAAAAAATTGCCTCTAGTCTTGACCAACCATTTAAGTTTTTGACAAGAAGAGAGAATGCAAGAAGGTGATTTGTCTTTAGAAAAACAAATAGATGACAGAAATTCTTAGGAGTGGTTATCCTTCTCCTAAGCTACCTCTATAAAAATGAACAAGTCTTTTAAGTTTAAAATAAACTTAACCACTTATGTGATCATGCATTTGCAAACCATTTGAAAATGGTGGTCAAGAAATGAACTGTGTACGGAAATATACAATCATGAGGTACAATGACATAGAACACTCCAAGCACTAACCACAAACATGGATATGATATCCATGTTAATGGAGGACGAGGAAAGTGAAGAAAAAGATGAGAAAAAATATTCAACAGATGTCGAGAGAGAAATTAGAAATGGAAATGGTATTCCTTTTGACGTTGTTTACCTTTTTTTGTTTACTTATATCTAGGATTTGAATGAAACTAGATGATTACCATAATATCGTTTTATATCTAAAATCAATTAACTAAGAAGTATGCTGCAAGAATTAAAATGTCATTTCTTTAGTTATATTTATTTATTAAGATTTATTGAAAATAGGACCAAAATGAAATACAATGCAAAATACAATCAAATGCTATTTTAACCAAAAATAAAATAGTTAAAAAAGTTGTCTTTAGTTTAGTTGTAGAAGTATTTTTCAAAAAATAAAGAAATACCACGATATGCTTCTATTAGCTATAGTAATGGAGGCTAAAGTGAGAAGGATGATTGACATGCATTTCTACCCTTCAGGTGGAAGGCTCATCCTCT
Source organism: Benincasa hispida (assembly GCF_027475165.1). Taxonomy (NCBI): domain Eukaryota; kingdom Viridiplantae; phylum Streptophyta; class Magnoliopsida; order Cucurbitales; family Cucurbitaceae; genus Benincasa; species Benincasa hispida. The sequence goes on from NC_143488.1 coordinate 66,844,378, forward strand.
CTTTCCTACCATAGTTGTACACAAAAAGAAAAGAAAAAGACTATAGTAATGGATATCTGCGAACATTGGAAACTTAAAAGACCAAAATGCTACTAAACTCAAATCTTGGAGACGAAATAGGAAAATGGGAAATCCAAACCTCTAATCTCAAGGTCGAGAGTATACATCTCAACTAGTTTGAATTCTCATTAACCTAACTCCATTTCCCACTTTCCACAAAGGGTATATTCGTCCACCCAAGCCACCACCTAAAGAGAGCCAACATTCTTGGCAAGTAACCATTTGCTCCTTTAGGTACTTTCTTCTTTCCCTTTCAAAGAAAATAGCAAAAAATGCCTACCCACACCTCATGAATCACATGGTTGGACAAAACAAAGACACTAACCCAATAGACAAGAAAACTTTAAAAGATGGATCTAATAAGTTAGAACCCACCCCCTAAATAAGAAAAGCATACAGGCAAATCAACTTTTAACCTTCATGATGAAGTACTCTATTAGAGATTGACAATCTCTCGTAAGTCAGATTAAAAGTGGAGGAGAATCCAAGTTTCTAACTGAAAGTGTTGTTTATTCATCAATCAACTAAATGGTAAAGGGGAAAGATATTGAATTAAATTAGCTGATGAGCTATAAACTATAATTTGATACATTTTCAATATTTAGTTAATAACATGTGACAATTGCCCTTTTGAGTTTTGTACATATATTTACATCAATTTTATGTACAGAATGCACAAGAGAAATGGTTAAAAGGCTGAAAGAATATCATAATTTACAAAAAATCCCATTGCCAATACACTTTCTCCACAATACCTCCACCACTCTGAACAGCTAAATGAAGAGTTTCAGAAGCAGGAGGAACCCCCCATAGAAGTGGCACAGCAACTGTCATGGTTAGCTTCTCCTGCAAACCCCCTTTACTTGCCTTCTCTGCTGCTACAACCTAAAACATCATCAGAACATGGAAAAATGAAACTCAAACAAATTCGCCCCCATCACCGAAACATGGATCGATCATTGAGGGTTAAAACCAGGGGCAGAGGCGGGGAAATGGTGCATATGGATTTATAACAAACCTCTCCACCTTGCTCCAAAACAATGTCCTCCACAACATCACTTAGCATCTCAACAGAACGGCAAAAACCATAGATACAAAGTCTTCTTCCCATGTCAAGTCCCTAAACATAACAAGTAAAGCATAAGAAAAATCCTAGAGGAAGGACTTTAAGGCTTTAACTAAATACAACACTGCCCAAAAGGCTCACATTGGTCGCTGCGATATCAAATAGAGCACCAAGACATATGCTCTGTTTTGGATCCATGTAATCACTCTCTTGAAACCGTTGGAATCTTTGGTAAGCCTTTGATTTCCCTTGTTTTTTCTGTCAGAAGAACATCAATTTAATCCAGACATGAACTAGGTTGCATCAACTTAGGCGCTAAAGTAATTAACAATACAGAACTCGCAAGTTTCGATCAGATTTGAAAATAGAAGTGAAGCATCAACAAGGCTATATATGTAAAGGGCATACATCTGAAGAGGAAATTCGTCGAGGGACAATGGAGCCTCCAATCTGAACAAGCCCATCAGGAGTGAACAATGTGACTCTCTCCTCAGGAACCCAATGGATTTCTGTGCATAATTTCAATTTGAGCAACACCTTGTACAAGATAGATGGCTTCATAAATAAACAGAATTCAAGTATTTCATTCCCATCACTCGAAGTATAAGAAACCACTCGATGCACTTCGAGTAAATCTAAAACCCACCCTCAAATTCAATAAGAATAATCAAACATACCCTAACAACAGAACAAGAGAAAAGAACCCTTTTCTCAATCAATCGAATGAAAGGGGGGAAACCCCTTTTGACAATCAAACGAAATCTAATCAAATTAGGTAATCAGAATTGGGGGAAATGTAAAAAGTGTAATCATACGCGTCGATCCTTCAGCATAATCAGAAGATTCCTTAACAAACGCGAAAAGAAAGAAGGATGGGCAAGAAACGTACCGCTATCACCATCAGACCAAGGAAACAATCCGAACGAATCGTCTCCCATGAAGCTTCCAGAGGAGGATTTGAGGGAGAAACGAAGGAGACGAGATGGGCGATGATGAGAGACCGAGAATCTGGGAGAATAAAGAAAAGGGTGTAGAAGGAAAGAGGGGGAAAGGTGGAGGGAGCGGGAAATGGAGAAGGAAGAGAAACACAAGGAAAGAGAAGGGTCGGCCATGGAAGAGAGCATTGGGAATGGGGAATGGGATTGGTGCAGAGAGAAGGGAAAATCCGAAGAGGAAGAATCTAAGGATGGGAAATGGCAACCGACCGAAGGGAGAATGGAAAGGAGAAGCTTCGGAGGCCACAAAGGACACGTAGCGTACAATGTGACGTTTCAAAGTGAAACTGGGGGAAAATGGGGTCGCCTTTTGCCTCTTCCTTCTACAGAAATTTCTCTGCTTCACGTTTTAGAATTTTTGTGCCATTTTTGAATATTTCTTCTAAAGATATTTCTATCCATTGATATTTTAATTTTTTTTTAAAGATAACTTCATTAAAAAAAAAAAAAAAAAAAAACACAACAAATCAGGTCCTCATTAAGAGGAGAGGATACCCAATTTTGAAAGTTAAAGCTCCAACAAGTTTCATAAGTTTCTAAACTAGAAAAAAGTTATACAAAAATATCTAGAGTAGCTTACGCTAAAGAGTGAGCTACAAAATTACAAGAGCAATTACACTTAACAAAACTATAAACACTCATCCGACTTGCGAAATCCAACACACCCTCAACAACATTCTTTATTTCAGAAATGTCGAATGACGGCTGGTTAAGAGCACAGATGATAAATGTCGAAAGTAGTGATTTAAAGTTGGAGGATTTATTTTGAGGTTTATTTAATTAATTGGAGAAGAGGTGAAAATTTTGAGTTTGATGTGATATATTTATTAAGGAGAGGAATATATATATTGAGAGAGATAGATATATGAGTTTTGGAATTTAAGAAAAGAAATGGAAGAATATATTTTAGATATATATTTGTGTGGTGGAGATTTAAAAAGAAAAAAAAAAGAGAGATTTAGAATTTTTGATTAAGTTTATAAAAGAATTGAAATTTGAAGAGATAATATGAGAGGATTTAATTGAAGAATTTACTATTACTGTGGGTCTACATATATAGAAAATAAAAGAAAGCTAGGTTTTATTTTCTTTTATTAGAAGCTCATGCAGACCCCAACCACCCAACTCTTTCTCTAAACCCTCGCAAGCAAAGTCCCCATCCTAGTTTTTCTCCGTTTCATGTAACTCTACATCACCTCTCTAAGTCGCACATCCACCATCTGGGGGTCTTGCTACTTGTCTCCAATTGCCATCCACAACGGCTTTCTCTTTCCCCCTTGCAACCATCTATCGTTGGTCTTTAACCAAACACACCTAGCCGTCCGACACTGCCCAAAGCCGCCACATCAGTTTCTTCTTCACGTCCTCCGTTCGGTCACTGCTCAAGTGTCGTCTACTTTTGCCATCACCGGATCTATCGATTTGGATAAGATTTCTATTGTTTGGGTTGTTTTCAGTTGATTCTTAAATGCCCATTTACTTTTGACATCAATCGGTTGATGCCCATTATGTTTCAACTTTGGATTCAAGTTTTTGAAGGTACAGAGGTATTGTTCAGTGAAGTTGGAGTTTTTTTTAGCGAGTTTTGGTAAGTTTTATGCTTTGATGACCCTCTTGTAGATTAATTTTGGTCGTTGAGAAATTTTGGTAAAGTCTTTTGGAAGTGATTTTTTTTTCTTTTACGAAACTACATATGGATAATTTATTTGAGACATTGGTAGTGAAGTATGTGTATGATTTAGGCTTTAATTATGTAAGCCTAATTTCAAATTATGATTAGGGGGGTTGATTCAAGAATTTCATTCAAGATGAAGAAGAGTTTGGTTTGCTAATTATTTGGACTTAAAATTGGAGGTTTGGAAGGTGAATTTGAATTGAACCACATCTTAGGTTAGATTATCATTTTGTAATATTTGGGTGTTTGGAATTTGGCCTTAGTTTAATTTAAAGCTTGGTTTATGTTTAGGCTTGATTAAGGATTCAAGAATTTCAAAAAGATTCAATTGCTTTTTGGTTCGACCTAATATCAAGGTAAGTAATCTTACTATTGGAACCATCTTTGTGCCGAGCGATAAATTTAAGATTTATTTTGAGAATTTTAAGATTGTTTACAAAGATAATTTTGATTGTTCTGAGATTGAATGGACTGTTTAGAAAAGATATATGAGCGTGTGATAATATTTCTGAAGCATGTTAATGTATGAGCATGATCTAGAATTTATGAGACATATTAAAAGGACGATTGAGCATGACCCTAAATTATGAGCTAAGTGACACTACTACTGGAATGTCTTAAAGCTAGGCAAAAGTTAAAGTATTTGTTGATGTACATATTTATGTGGTTTATTATGAAAGTATGTATGCTATATGATGTATTATGAAATTTCGAACGTGTGATTGTTTACATGATTTAGTGCATGAGAGTGATGTGCTAAAGTTGATCCATTTAAAACTAGATTAAATATGTATGTTGAGGTTAATTAAAATGAGGTTGATGAGGAGATTTTAGAGGACTCAGGATTAAGTTAATGTTATATGTAATATGAAGTTAGATGCAATCTCCTTTCCTTTCCAGACTGTGTGACCGTATGAAAGTGATGCATGCTCGAGGGCGCTAGTACATGAAAGAGATGTACTAGGGCTGGTGTATATGAAAGTGATACATACCTAGAGGGTAGTGAGGTGTACGTAAGAGGTGCACGCTCAGTGGGTTATGTGTATACGAAAGAGGTATATACATAACCATGTGTACGAAAGAGGTATGCATCCCTACATTCATAGAGAGGATCTGGGGTGTACGAAAGAGGTGCACACTCAGTGGGTTATGTGTATACGAAAGAGGTGTATACATAACCATGTGTACGAAAGAGGTACACACTCAGTGAGTTATGTATATATGAAAGAGGTGTATACATAACCATGTGTACAAAAGAGGTGCACATTAAGTGGATTATGTGTATACTAAAGAGGTGTATGCATAACCATATGTACGTAAGAGGTACACATTTAGTAGGTTATGTGTATACGAAAAAGGTGTATGTGTAACCATGTGTACGAAAGAGGTACACATCCCTACAATCATAGAAAGAATCTGGGTGTACGTAAGAGGTGCACTCTAGGGGAAAAGAGAAAAAAAAAAGTGAGCCATGTAAGGAAAATTTTCAGGTCCCACTGGTAGAGAGTTTCAGTTCGTGTCGCAGTTATTGGACATAAATGCTTAGCATGACTCCGATAGTGGGATTACTTACTGAGTATTTTACATTCACCTTTTCTCATGTTTATGTTTCAGGTAAGAGTAGAGACGCGCTGACGAATGACAAGCGAAATCCGTGATCGAGCCACGGGGACCAGTTTTATGCTTCTGCTCATGATATTTAGATTTCTTTCATGTTTTTCCACTTTCAGTCTTCATGTTTGAAACTTACTGATTAGTATTCATTTCTAAACTTTTATAGTTTTCTAGACTCATTAAATTTCTCATTATGATTTATGGGTACCCTGTTATGTGACTTTTATTTAGTTTTAATGAAAATCTTTTATTTGACTTTATTTATTTAGCATTTATTTCACTATAAAAATGTATCATTTTAAATCTATGCATGCATGTGTATAGTCACAGCCTAGCTCGAGTCCTAGGGAGTCGGGTCGTTACAGTTGGTATCAGAACCCATGTTTTGGGTTCTGTAGACTTACTTACTATGTAAGTCCATATTGTCCTTATGGCCTATGAACGGATTCCTTGTCATCGCCAGGTATGTCCTATCAATTAAAAGTTTTATGATAGTTGTGTGTTAAAATATTGTTTAGCTTAAATGCACTAATATGTTCTAATGCTAGGGTACTGACACGATAGAAGTTATTATATCAGGTACGACACTACAAAATGAGAAAAATAAAATAGAATAAATTATAAGGTCACTTGATCTTAAAGGTTGTGTATGTGTGTGTGCATCAACCTATCCAATCGTGCGTGTGTGCATTAACCTTTAAGTGGAAAAACATCGTGCGTGTGTGTGTGTTCGTACGTGCGTGCGTGTATGTGTGTGTGCGTGCGTGTGTGCGTGTGTGTGTGTTGAAGAGATAACCTAAGAAGATTTAATTGAAGAATTTACCATTACTGTGGGTCTGCATATATAGAAAATAAAATAAAGCTAGGTTTTATTTTCTTTTATTTAGAAGCTCATGCAGACCCCCAACCACCTAACTCTCTCTCTCTAAACCCTCGCAAGTAAAGTCCTCATCCTAGTTTTTCTCTATTTCATGCAATTCCACATCACCTCTCTAAGACGCACGTCCACCGTCTGGGGGTTTTACTTGTAACACCTCAGGCTCAGGATTCAGACCAGGATTCGGAATCCGGATTCGGCCCCTGATGGCCCCAACATTCCCCTGCGAAAGAGGTACATATTCAGTGAGTTATGTGTATACGAAAGAGGTGTATGCATAACCATGTGTACGAAAGAGGTACACGTCCCTACAATTATAGAGAGGATCTAGGGTGTACGTAAGAGGTGCACTCTAGGGAAAAGAAGAAAAAAAAAGAGTGAGTCATGTAAGGGAAATCTTCAGGTCCCACTAGTAGAGTATTTCGGTTCATGTTGCATTTATTGGACATAAATGCTTAGCATGACCCCGGTAGTGGGGTTACTTACTGATTATTTTATACTCACCCTTTCTCATGTTTATGTTTCAGATAAGAGTAGGGACGTGCCGACGAATGACAAGTGAAATCCGTGATCGAGCCACTGGACCAGTTTTATGCTTTCGCTCATGATGTTTAGATTTCTTTCATGTTTTTTCACTTTCAGTCTTCATGTTTGAAACTTACTGATTAGTATTCATTTCCAAACTTTTACAGTTTTCTAGACTCATTAAATTTCTAATTATGATTTATGGGTATCCTGTTATTTGACTTTTATTTAGTTTTAATGAAAATCTTTTATTTGACTTTATTTATTTAGCATTTATTTCGCTATGGAAGTGTATCATTTTAAATTCTATGCATGCATGGCCTATCTCGAGTCCTAGGGAGTCAGGTCGTTACATTTTTAGAGAACTTACACAACATATAACATGAGTAGTAGTCTCCCTAAGGCTCCTGCAAAAAAGACAACGAGGGTTAATATCAATCCTCTATTTTTGTATGTTAGCTTGGGTAGGGGTTGCATCTTAAGAATCTTCCAGGTATAAATCTTGGCTCTCAAAATGGTTTTGTTTTTTCAAAAGGATTTTCAAATAGGAATTTCACCAGATAGTGTAGATGAGGACCCATTTACAGGGGAATTAAGTGTGGTAGCAAGATAAGAAGTACTATTAACAGAAAATAGGCCTTTAGCATCCCTACTCCGAATGATTTCAGATTTAGACTATCGATTACCTGGGGGAGTATTAAGAATATCCTTGACGTTGGCAGCCAGAAAATTTTCTTTTATAGTGGTGACCTTTCAGCTAACCCAAGTAAATCATTGACCCTTTTGTTCTTGAACTTATTGCTAACCCACATCGAGTTACAATTCCCCTCTCGACCAAACCAAGGATCCTTTGCAATAGATGTATAAGCATTGTTTCCAACCTTCCATCATACCCTTTATAAAAGAGCTCTCTGCCCCATAAGATACTTCTCCATGTCAAAGATGGATTGGACCCTAGAGAAATCTTTAGAAAGTCGTCGTCTTTAAAGTACCTGTCTCGCAACATTTTGAGAGGAGGTTGGATTCCTCAATATTCTCTAGCTATGCTTTGCAAATATAGCTATTTTAATTGGATTTTGTTTTTATAGTTCATGTAGATGTGAGATGAAGATTAAAATTTTGACACTTTAGTTGAAGATTTTTCTTTTGGTGTACAACATATATACAGACAAAAAAATAAAAGCAAAAGAAAACTTGACATAGCGAATCAGAAAGAAGAGCAAATCCACCCATTGAAGGTAGGACTTCAAGCCACACAAATGAGTACTAAAACCTTCGAGTATGGGTAACTCATGTGCAACAAAATTACACCTTTGGTTGGCTCAAAGGAACCATAGAAATGGAAATCTCGTATGGCATCAACAAAAGGTTAAGCCTCATTCGCGTGTTGACAATTCTTAACCAAGAGATTTCAAATAATTTCGGAATTTGATTCGACCCAAAATGGGAAAATGCTAGCCTTGAGAGCTCTAGAAATACCATTAGACATGGCAATGGCCTCAACAAGTTTCGTCGATTCTGTCTTATCGTAGTGACTATCCATAGCAAGAAGAACATCATAATTTATGTGATAAACAATGACTTTGATACCCACTTCACCATCCAAGAAAGTCGCATCAGAGTTTAGCTTAAAAGTGCCTAGGGAGGGGCAGACCACCAGGAAGATCCTTCGTCAATTCGAGGAGAAAGTTCAATACAAACAATCCAATTTTTTTTTTATTGTTGCCTGCAAGGCTCAAAGACCATGGACAAGGGTCAAGCTTAAGAAAAAATAGAGAGGTGACATGGAAAAACACGCATCCTAAAAAAGAAAAGTCAAACCTCAGGTTCTGGACTGATTGGCCAAACCGGTGAATATGTAACCAATTAGGAAATAACCGAGCCACACCCAATCTAGTGCTATAAACCATGCTGACATTGCTAGAGTTATAGGTAAGTATAGGTGACTGTCAAATGAATGACATTATAAATAGATTCAACAACTCTAAAGGAGAAAGGTAAGTAATCTTTATACCAAAGCCCTAACCTTATTTTTGTGTGTTAGCTGAACTATATACTCCATGTATTAACTTAGACATCAGAGTGTGGTAGGATTTTTCACACAAGTCGGCTCGAAAAACGAAGCCAAACCAAGAAAAACGGCTCGAAGATCAAGCCCTCAAGGGACTCATGACGATGATGAATGCTTGCAAGCTCCAAACACCAACACAAATTAATATATTTATCTTGGAAAATAGTTCAATCCCAATAACTAAATATATGAAAATCTACCTATAATCTATAATTTTATTAAAAAGAAGTTAACTTTGAGAAACTTATCAAATCTATCCAATCTATTAAATTTACAAACCAGTGTCACTAACAATTAATACCTATACCATCGCTATGGGTTTGTGACTCGGAGTGGGCGACGTTATTCCCAAGAAGAGAAAAATAGAATCGCCATCAATCTTGATTTAGAGAGTGTGACTGGACACCCAAAAAATGTCAAACTGGTTTGAAACGAAAAGATACAAAGTTTGAGAATTTTTTGTGTATGAGTAAGGTATTAATATCCGTAATATTCGTTATTAAAAAAAAGGCCTTTTATAACAAAAAAAATGTTTTGATTTTTAGATGACCTATATTTTATTGTTCACTATTATTATAAATAATGAACAATAATTATGAGTGACCAAAGTTTATGAAATATATATATATATTTTTTTGTGCTTTTTATTTAAAAAATGTCAACGAATTAGTTTAGAAAAAGTCAAAGTTTACCTTTGAAAAAAAAATGACTTTTTTTTTTTTTTTTTAATGAAATTACTATAGGAAAGGAAATAGAAGGGAAAAAAATTTAACAAACATTAAAAAAAAACACACACACATTGAAATCAAATTTTGACATCCCAATAAAAGGTTCTCTCACCTTAGGAGCCCAAATATCAGTATGTCGAATATTCTAGGTTTCATAATTGAAAAAGTTTGTCTTTTAGAAAGTTAAACCAAATACTAAAAATAAATCTACATAAAAAACATAGATTAAATATTATGATATAGGAAAATATTTAAAAAATCAATTTTAGATATTTTTAAAACCAAACAATAATGATGTGAAAACCAAATGAAAATAACATTGACTAAAAACAAAAATAAGAAAGCAGAATACTAACTCAAATATGTGCAAAATTTGAAAAAACTTATTTTGTACGTACGGATCAAATGCATAAAAAAGTGTTTTATGATTAATATTCAAACAAGTATCATATTATTCGTGGATTAATAAAATAAATGGAGAAGGACAAGAATTAAATACACTAACATATTAAATAAAGGAATCATAGATAATAAGAAGCAACCATATTGCTCGTGGAATAAAAAAGATGAAGAAGCACAAAACTTAAACATATGCTAGCATATTAAATAGAAGAAAACATTAAAAAAAAAAAAAAGAAATAGAACCACTTACTTGAGAAAATAGAGAAAAGTAGGGATTGTTGGAGTGAATGAAAGAGTTTTTTAAGGAGAAAATAATGTGAAAAATACATATGTTTAGGGAGAAAAGTCATTAGAAAAAATGGAGAGTAAGAGAAAAAAGAAATTTTGAGAGAGAAATCGACTAGATTTTTTGAATTTTATATTGCGTGTAGTATTGATCTCATGAACCTCCAATTAATATAATTTCAAAGTCTTTCTTAAATAGAAAAAAATAAATCAAATCAAATTAAAATGAAGAAATAAAAAAAATAATTGAAAACTATTTGATTAATTTTTAAAATATTTGGCATAATTAAGTCCTCTTAAAATTGATTAGATACAATCTTTTATTCAAAATTTTATTCTCTCTACACAAAAAATATTTTATTTTATTTTACAAAATATGGATATTAAAACCTCAAAAATTTTGTTATTCTAAAATGCAAAAATGAAAAAAAGAAATCTTTTATTATATTTTATCAAATATGAAAATCAAGGCTCCGTTTGTAAAAAAAACTAAACCTATAGACAATACTTCTACAACCAAAATTTCTTCCTTATTATTTACCTTTTATCAATGGTTTAAAAAACCAAGCCAAATTTTAAAAACTAAAGAAAATAGTTTTTAAAAATTTATTTTTGTTTTTAAAATTTGGCGAAGAATTTAACTATTGTACTTAAAAAAGATGTCAATCATTGTAAAAAATAGAAAGAAATAGGCTTGATTTTTAAAAACCAAAAATAAAAAATGAAATGATTATCAAATGGGACTTAAAACTTAAAATTTTTATTTTCCTTTAAAAAAATCTTTTATTTTATTTTATTTTACTTAAAGAAAGAGAAGGAAATGAAACTGATTTTTTTTTTAAATTTATCTTTATTATAAATTGGTGAATTTTAAATACAAAAGATACACAAAATCACACATGCAAAAAAAATAATGATGAAATAAAATTCCAGATAAATTTAGAGTCTACATATATCTTTATGGGCTATTTTATTCTACACTTTTACTTAAGATCTATGTTGTACTTCATTTAGAAAAACATGAAATTTTTTTGGTATCATGGAATTTCATTTAAATTTTTCTCTAAAGAATAAAAAGAAAATATAAGGAAAAAAACCCACTTCCCATGACATGAATAGTTAGATATCAATTGCTAAAGAAATAAAGGAAATAACATAAAAATAAATACAATAATTAAAACGATGGAAATGGTTAAACTGTCAAATTAATTGCACATGTTTTACATCTCAATTAACGTTTAAAATAGGAAATGGAAAGCCAAAGAAAAATGACCAAATTCTAATTATCGTTTGATTAATTAAACTTTGTAATCAAGTAGGGAAGAAAAAAATATGAAACAACGAGTCTATTCTTATTCTCTCTAGACATACCTATAAATTCTAATTATCGTTTGATTAATTAAAATTTGAGTCACGCTAAGAATAACAAGGTAGTTTGCCTATTTGTTTTTCAAACATCATTATATTGATCCAACAAAATGACTCGAAATCAATTTATTTACATAGACGTCAACATTACGTTGAGATGCAATATGAGGAGTGCTACAATATAAGGATGTTTAAAAAATCTGATGACCCAAAAAATCTGATCAACCCAATCCATATAGTTTGGGTTGGGTTCAAACAAATTAAAATTTTATGGGTTTGGTTGGTTTATGGGTTCACAAAAATACCCAAACCAACCGAAACTTATTATTATTATTATTAATTTTAAAAAGTATTTCTTACTTACGATACTACATATATTGATTTTAATTGGATTTAATATCATGATTTTTTTGGATAATTTATTCTATAACAACTCCTTAAAATAATTTTTTAGCACTTTGATTTTCATAATACAAATTCAGATTGAGTTGTTAATCTTAATTTAATATATGAAAGTAATTAAGTACAATTTTTTGTATTAATATTTTACTTATTTTTACAACAAAAATTTAAATAAAGGACCCGAATAACCCGAACCAACCTAAATATTTCATGGTTGGGTTGAATTGGGTTCATTATTATTAAGAGTTTTGAAGAAACTCACAACCTCAACAATTGGATTAGATCCAAAAAGTACTTCAACCCAATCTACGAACACCCATATTATAATATAAGATCTATACCTAATTGAAGAGTAGTGAGATGATCAAAGTGAGTTACTACAATTACAAAAGTGACATGACTTGAATTGTCATCCACATATATAGATGTAATTTTATCTAGTGGAGTGTATTTTTGTTGACGTGTGAGTACAATGCGCTGAATCGATAGAAATTATGTATAGAGTCGCAACACTCACAAGTTAAAAGTAAATACTGTAATAGCTATTCAAACTTTAGCTACAAATTAATTAAATTAAGTAGTGTTTATTTAAAGGGTATAGGCTTGGAATGAGTTAGACATTCTAAGTTCAATCCTTGTTTAGGACAAGGATTTAGGAAGCAATGCTTCCTACATTTTTTTCTCATGGCTTTGAATAGTAAACACTATTCAAATCCATGTGTTACACTTTTTTTTTTTTTTTTTAAATTTAATTTAGGAAGTTTATCGGCCAACTTCTATACATCACCTCTAGTGACCATCGTCATCCAACTTTGACCACCAAGTTCGACGACCGCCATTTGCCATCTCCGGTCTCAACTTTCGACGACTCTGTCGGTGAACTTTTAGCCATCGACTTTGACTAAACTTCGACTGCCACATCCGGTGACCGCTGTTGGCCAACTCCGACGACTGCTACTAACCACCTCTAGTAGCCATTTCCGACGATCCTGCCAGTGAACTTTCAATGACCGACTCTGGCGAACTTTCGGCCGCCACCGGGTCAACTTTGAAAATTAATAAAAACACTTCTAGCATATAACATACTAAACAAACTTGTATATAAAAATACTTTTAAGAAAGAGTTGCCAAATTCATGTGTGTTTTTAGTTTAAGAAGTTTTTTTTCTAATCAAAATGTTTAATTAAAAATGAATTTTTGAACAACAGTTTTTTCTAAGTCATTCTAAACAGGCTCTTAGTCTAATTACAATAATATTTTTCTCTTTCTTCTAATCATTTTTTATTTAGAGTTTTTCTTTTTAATTATTATTATTTATTAGATTATCTTTTTTTATTCTCTTCATGATGTTTTCTTTATTTTAGGAAGTTTCATTTATTTCTTTTATTTCTTTTATTTCTCTTAACTGTAAATCGACCACTACAAGAAACATCTCTTATATGCTTCTCTTCGTATTATTATTATGTAGACATATTTTTAATAAAAATTTAATAGTAAGGATGGTTAAAAAGTAAATTGGACTAGATTTTCGGGTAAAATAATAGTCCATTAGATTGCAATTGTGTAATTAAATATATTTATTTAAGCTATATGTATATAAAACCCTAATTTAAATTAGTTAAAGTGACAAAAGTCTATAACGTTTTATTTCAAAACCTAGCAAAATCAAAATATTAAATTATTAAAACAATAAATTAAATAAAATTACAATTTTAGTCAATTTCTATTTCAAAATTCAAGAAAACAAGTATTCTTCTAATTTTTTTAGATTATTTAAACTTAGCTATATTAAAATAATTAATATGACAAATTTAAACTAATATAAAATCCAACTACTCATTAAATATAAAAAATACTTCACATTTTCAAGATTTATAAATCTATACTTCATTCCCAAGCTTTCTAAGTCTCCACTCCAAATACATGCTTCTTAAAAGACTTCCACAACCTACACTCCAAACACAGTTTTGTAACGACTTGAATTTCTAAAACACCTGATAGGGTCGTTATCTCGTGCATGTATACACTTTCTAGTTTGCAGTTAAAACCAGAAAAAACCACTTTATTATAAAGAATTAAAAAAAAAATTGCTCAAAATTTAATAACTCCCCGTTTGGGCTACCTCTAAAACATAAATTTTATAATAATGAAAATTAACTGAAAATGAAAATCTCCACCACTGAAATTTTTGTCCAAAATCAAGTTCATGAAAGAAACCGTAAAACATGAAAAAGACATATGAACTCAATGTAGGAGCATCTGTCTAATCTCTTTGGCACTGTCACGGATTCTCTCTGGTCAGTCACTCAAATATCCTTGCTCTTACCTGAAAAACATTTAAACATAAAAATTGAGTATAAAATATCAGTAAGTGACCCCATTATCGAGATCAAGCTAGGCATTACATGTAGTAAATGCTTGGGCAAGTGGGTTAAGCACACTGTAACAGTTCCTAAATGGCAAACTAAAGAGATAACATATCTCATCTTAACTCGCATGTCTAGTGGCTTGATAGCACACCGTCAAACATGAGAAAAGAAACATGAACGTGAACCTTTCAGTTCACGCATGTCTAGTGGCTTGATGGTGCACCATCAAAATATGAAACTAGACCCATCGGTACCCTATAATAAAACATGCGTCGAGGCGAGACGGTAGATCACCCATGCTGGTCAAATCTTGCATCACGTACATAATTTCATGAGTAAACTCACAACACTATTCATAACATATCATATAGATTCAAACATACTCAAACTTCTCATAACATTTATTCAACCTAAAGAGTATCACAAATTCCAAACTATGCTTTTAGAATCTATTAAAAAATCTTGATAAATCTAAATTAGGGCGCCTGACACAAAAGCACCGGTAATAGTATCACTTACCTCAAAGCTTAAGCTCAAATAACAAATAAAATAATCCTCTTCTTGGCTTAGGAATCTTGAATCAATGTCTCTAATGCAAAACACTGTTGGGTTTTATGCCCTAAAACTCATAGATAGTAAATGTTATCAATTGACCGTCATCAATAAAGAGTTATCAATGTTAATTCAATAAATGTTATTGATTGTGTTGTATTATATTTTGTCTTAATAACCCCAAATCCAATAAACTAACATCCAGGTTGCCTTATGAGTCTTAAGCTGTATGTGGAGACATATAAGGATTAATATTCAAGAAACAACCTAAAAGGTCTAGTATAGGGATACGGCTGGGTACCTTATCTTGGTGACACTATGGATACAACCTACTTTGTTTTTTATACAAACACAATGATCCAATACATTCATGTAGGTGATATGCTAGTGAAAGTATTCTATGCAATGAGTTTGCATAAGACCGGACCATGAAATAATAACCATAAGATATAACGTCATTAACTAGTTTGGTTCCTATTTCAATTGGATGACCTAGACAACTTAATTTTAATCATTAGTGTATTATGGACTCCTGTTCATGAGGGATTCTCCTTTGATTTCATATATTCATAATGTTTCAATCTTCTGATTAATTCATTTTTTGACATATTTGCATGCAGATTATTTGGGAGCCATATAATCATCTGATCCAACTATTGTCGTCATACTGTCTCGATGGCAATGAGATATGGACATCCAGGTGTCCATTCATATGCTTCTTCGTTGTGGAGTGGCATCACCCAGATCGTGTGATGCGTCAATTTGGGATGTTGCAATAAATTCCTCAACCTTGCAACACGGACGCCCGACTTCATTCACACGATCTAAGGGGCAGGCATGAGTAAGACTGGATTGCATATCTGGCTCCTCAAATTACAATCTGGAAAAATTGATACAGTTTGGTTGTTAATGGATCTCCTATTAACAACGGTGTAGGTACCGAGCCTAGATATATTGATTGGTATTCCACTGTGACCAGGCGGTAAATAACTAAAGCATGAGCATCCTATCACTTGTTGGTATGAGTTTTTTGTTTACTATGATTGTTTGATTTTATTTCTTCATTGCACACCAAAATAAATTTTAAAGTCATTAACTTGTTATTCAATTCTTTTTCAAGCCGAGCTTCCAAATTTGCCAATATTTGCTCAAAGAACCTTGCGTAGACTCACTTCGATATATCGAGTGCGATATTTCAATGGTGAACAATGAGAAAAAGCCGTGCGCGCAGACGGTTTTGGGAACAGAGCTCGTTCGGTGCCTCAAATGGTTATCGGGCCCGGCGGGAGTGCCCCGGGGCCTAATTCTTTTGCGTGAACTTTTCGGCGGGTGAAAATCTGAAAAACGGACCCAGGAGTTCAGAACGATGAGAAAAAGCAATGCGCGCATATGGTTTTGAGAACGGAGCTCGTTTGGGGCCCCAAACGGCTATCGAGCCCGGCGGGGGTACCCCGGGGCCCAATTTTTGTGCGCAAACTTTCTGGTGGGCGAAAATCTGAAAATGGACCCAGGCGTTCAGAATGATGAGAAAAAGTCGTGCGTGCAAACGGTTTTAGGAATGGACCTCGTTTGGTGCCCCAAACGGCTATCGGGCCCGGCGGGGTGCCCCGAGAGCCAATTTTTATGCGCAAACTTTCCAGCGGGCGAAAATTTGAAAACGGACCCACGGGTTCAGAACTATGAGAAAAAGCTGTGCGCGTAGACGATTTTAGGAACGGAGCTCGTTTGGTGCCGCAAACGGCAATCGGGCCCGACGAGGGTGCCCCTGGGCCAAATTTTTGTGTTCGAACTATCGGCGGGCGAAAATATGAAAACAGACCAAGAGGTTTAGAATGATGAGAAAAAGCCATGCGCGCAGAAGGTTTTGGGAACATAGCTCGTTGGGTACCCTAAACGGCTATCGGGTCTGGCGGGGTGCCCCGGGGCTCAATTTTTGTGCGCGAACTTTCCGACAGGCGAAAATCTGAAAACGGACCCAGGGGTTCAGAACGATGAGAAAATGTCGTGCGCGAAAACAATTTTGGGAATAGAGCTCGTTTGGTGCCCCAAACCGCTATCGGGCCTGGTGGGGGTGCCCCGGTGCCCAATTTTTATGCGCAAACTTTTCGGTGGGCGAAAATCTGAAAACGGAAGTAGGGGTTCAGAACGATGAGAAAAAGCAGTGCGCGCAAACAGTTTTGGGCAAAGCTCGTTCGATGCCCCAAACGGTTATCGAGCCCGGCGGAGGTGCCCTGGGCCCAATTTTTGTGTGCGAATTTTACGGCGGGCGAAAATCTGAAACGAACCCAGGGGTTCAAAACGATGAGAAAAAGTTGTACGCGCAGACGGTTTTGGGAACGGAGCTCATTTGGGGCCTTAAACGGCTATTGGGCCTCGCGAGGGTGCCCTAGGGCCCAATTTTTGTGCGCAAACTTTTTGGCGGACGAAAATCTGAAAACAGACCCAAGGGTTCAGAACGATGAGAAAAAGCCGTGCTCGCAGACGATTTTGAAAACGGAGCTCGTTTGGTGCCCCAAACGGCTATCAGGACCGGCGGAGGTGCCTCGGGGCCCAATTTTTGTCCGTGAACTTTCCAGCGAGCAAAAATCTAGAAACGGACCCAGGGGTTTAGAACGATGAGAAAAAGCCGTGCATGCAGACGGTTTTGGGAACAGAGCTCGTTTGGTGCCGCAAACGACTAGGGCCCGGTGGGGGTGCCCTGGGGCCAAATTTTTGTGCGCAAACTTTCCGGCGGGTGAAAATCTAAAAACGGACCCAGGGGTTCAGAACGATGTGAAAAAGCCGTGCGCGTAGACGATTTTGGGAATAGAACTCGTTTGGTGCTCCAAACGGTGGAATAGAGATGATGATAGAAATCATACGGAGAAACAGAAGAATTCCGTATAGGTACAACTCTTATTTGAACGAAGTGAAAAAAATGCGATCTTTGTTAAAAATAGGATAAGTTTTATCGAGAGTCATTTGGTCCTCCTAAAAAGATCTACTAAATTCATCGAGTTGTTCCAAAGAATCAAAACGGCCAGTTATTAATGGAATTCCTTGTCGGCTCTCTTTGATGCTAGCAACCGCGTTTGACCCTATGGTAAGTGGCCGCCACCTTCTCGTCGGCAATCACCGTCGCTAAGAATGGCATAGTCGCATGGATTATGAATTGCATTCTTCATCCATTCGACTGTTTATCATTTATCTCGATCGCTGATAATCAAACTATTGTCAGACCCTTTAGTTCCACTTCCTTTATTGGAGGTAACTTTTTGTACCGCTAGCAAAAAAAAATCTTTCTTCAGAGCCTAAGTTCTTTTCAATTTGAAAACTCAAGATATCGGGCCCGGCGGGGTCCCCCAAGGCCCAATTTTTGTGCGCGAACTTTCCGGCGGGCAAAAATCTAAAAACAGACCCAGGGGTTCAGAACGATGAGAAAAAGCCGTGCACAAAGATGGTTTTGGGAACGGAGCTCGTTTGGTGCCCCAAACGGCTATCGAGACCGGCGAGGGTGCCTCAAGGCCCAATTTTTGTCCGCGATTTTTCCTGTGCGCGAAAATCTGAAAACGGACCCAAGGGTTCAGAACGATAAGAAAAAGCCGTGCACGCAAACGATTTTGATAACGGAGCTCGTTTGGTGCCGTAAATGGATAGGGCTCGGCGAGGGTGCCCAGGGGTCAAATTTTTGTGCGCGAACTTTCCTGCGGGCGAAAATCTAAAAACGGACCCAGGAGTTCAGAACGATGAGAAAAAGCCGTGCGCGTAAACGGTTTTGGGAACAGAGATCGTTTAGTGCCGCAAATGGCTAGGGCCTGGCGGGGGTGCCCCGGGGCCAAATTTTTGTGCACAAACTTTCCGGCGGGCGAAAATCTGAAAACGAACCTAGGGGTACAAACGATGAGAAAAAGCCGTGCGCATGGACAGTTTTGGGAACGGAGCTCGTTTGATGCCCCAAAGGCTATCGGGCTCGACGGGGGTGACCCGGGTCCCAATTTTTATGCGCGAATTTTCCTGCGGGCGATAATCTGAAAATGGACCCAGGGATTCAGAACGATGAGAAAAAGTCGTGCACGCAGATGGTTTTGGGAATGGGGCTCGTTTAGTGCCCCAAACGGCTATCGGGCCCGACGGGACTTTTTTGGAGTCCAATTTTTCTGTGTGAACTTTTCGGCAGGCGAATATTTGAAAACGGACCAAAGGGTTTAAAACGATGAGAAAAAGACGTGCGCGCAAACGGTTTTGGGAACGGAGCTCGTTTTTGGAACGAAGCTCGGGGGGGTGCCCTGGGGCCCAATTTTTGTGTGCGAACTTTCTGGTGGGCGACAATCTGAAAATGGACCTAAGGGTTCAGAACGATAAGAAAAAGCCATACGAGCAAACGATTTTGGGAACGAAGATCGTTTGGTGCCCAAAACGGCTATCGGGCCTGGTGGAGGTACCCTGGTGCCAAATTTTTGTGCGCGAACTTTTCAGCGGACGAAAATCGAAAAACGAAATCGAGGTTCAAAACGATGAGAAAAATTCGTGCGCGCAGACGGTTTTGGAATGGAGCTCGTTTCTTTCCCCTAACGGCTATTGGGCCCGGCGGGGTGCCCTAGGAACTAATTTTTGTGCACGAAATTTTTGGTGGGCAAAAATCTGAAAAACTGGCCCAGGGGTTCAGGACGATAAGAAAAAGCCGTGCGCACAGATGGTTTTGGGAACGGAGCTCCTTTGGTGCCCCAAATGGCTATCGGGCCCCGCGGAGGTTCCCTGGGGCCCAATTTTTATGCGCGAACTTTCCGGCGGGTGAAAATCTGAAAACGGACCCAGGGGTCAGGAAGATGAGAAAAGGCCGTCCGCACAGGAAATTTTTTGAATGGAGCTCGTTATGTATATCAAGCCCCGCGGGGGTGCCCCGAGGCCCAATTTTTCTGCGCGAACTTTCCAGCGGAAGAAAATCTGAGAAATAGATCTAGGGGTTCAGAACGATGAGAAAAAGTCATGCGCGCAGACAGTTTTGGGAACGGAGTTCGTTTAGTGCCCGAAACGGCTTTCGGGCTCGGCTAGGGTGTCCAGGGGCCCAATTTTTTTGCACGAACTTTCCGGCAGGCGAAAATCTTAAAACGAACCCAAGGGTTCAGAACGATGAGAAAAAGTCGTGTGCGCAGACGGTTTTGGGAATGAAGCTCGTTTGGTGCCCCAAACGGCTATTGGGACCGGCGAGGTGCCTCGGGGCCCAATTTTTATCCGCGAACTTTCCAGCAGGCGAAAATCGAAAAAACGAACCCAGGGGTTCAAAACGATGAGAAAAAGTCGTGCGCGCAAACGGTTTTTGGAACGGAGCTCGTTTGGTGCCGCAAACGACTAGGGCCCGGCGGGGGTGACCCGGGGCCAAATTTTTCTGCACGAACTTTCCAGCGGGCGAAAATCTGAAAACGAACCAAAGGGTTCAGAACGATGAGAAAAAGCCGTGCGCGCAGACGATTCTAGGAACGGAGCTTGTTTGGTGCCGCAAACGGCAATTGGGCCCGACAAGGGTGCCCCGAAGCCAAATTTTTGTGTTCGAACTTTCGGCGGGCGAAAATATGAAAATGGACCTAGAGGTTCAGAACGATGAGAAAAAGCTGTGCGCACAGAAGGTTTGGGGAATGGAGCTCGTTTGGTGCCCCAAACGGCTATCGGGCTCGGCGGGGTGCTTCGGGGCCCAATTTTTGTGCGCGAACTTTCGGGCGGGCGAAAATTTGAAAACGGACCCAGGGGTTCAGAATGATGAGAAAATGTCGTGCGCACAAACAATTTTGGGAACGGAGCTCGTTTGGTGCCCCAAACGGCTATCGGGCCCGGCGGGGTGCCCCGGGGCCCAATTTTTGTGCGCGAACTTTCTGGCGAGCGATAATCTGAAAACAAACCTAAGGGTTCAGAAGGATGAGTAAAAGCCGTGCGCGCAGACGGTTTTAGGAACGAAGCTCGTTTGAGGCTCGGCGGGGATGCCCCGGGGCCCAATTTTTATGCGCGAACTTTTCAGTGGGCGATAATCTGAAAACGAACCCAAGGGTTCAGAACGATGAGAAAAAGCCGTGCGCGCAGACGATTTTGGGAATGGGGCTCGTTTGGTGCCCCAAACGGCTATCAGGCTCGACGGGGGTGCTCTGGAGCCCAATTTTTCTACGCGAACTTTCCGGCAGGCTAAAATTTGAAAACGAACCGAAGGGTTCAGAACGATGAGAAAAAGTCGTGCGCCCAAACGGTTTTGGGAATGGAGCTCATTTGGTGCCCCAAACGGCTATCGAGCTCGGCGGGGGTGTCCCGGGGCCCAATTTTTTTGCGCGAACTTTCCGGCTGACGAAAATCTGAAAACGGACTCGGGGTTCAGAACGATAAGAAAAAGTCGTGCGAGCAAACGGTTTTGGGAGCAGAGATCGTTTGCTGCCCAAAACGGCTATCGGGCCCGGCGGAGGTACCCTGAGGCCAAATTTTTGTGCGCGAACTTTCGGGCAGGCGAAAATCGGAAAACGAAATCGGGGTTCAGAACGATGAGAAAAAGTAGTGCACGCAGAAGGTTTTGGGAACGGAACTCGTTTAGTGCCCCAAACGGGTATCAAGCCCGTTAGGGTGCCCCGGGGACTAATTTTTGTGTGCGAAATTTCCAGAGGGGCGAAAATCTGAAAACGGGCCCAGGGGTTTAAGACGATGAGAAAAAGCCATGCGCGTAGATGGTTTTGGGAATGGAGCTCGTTTGGTACTCCAAATCGCTATCGGGCCTCGTGGAGGTGCCTCGGGGCCCAATTTTTGTGCGCGAACTTTCCGGCAGGTGAAAATCTTAAAACGGACCCAAGGGTTTAGGAAGATGAGAAAAAGCCGTGCGCGTAGACGGTTTTTGGAATGGAGCTCGTTTGGTGCTCCAAACGGCTATCAAGCCCCGCGGGGCCCAATTTTTCTGCTTGAATTTTCCGGTGGAAGAAAATCTGAAAACGGATCCAGGGGTTCAAAACGATGAGAAAAAGTCATGCGCACAGACAATTTTGGGAACGAAGCTCGTTTGGTGCCCCAAATGGCTATCGGGCCCGGTGAGGGTGTCCCCGCACCAGCTTTTCCTTCCTCACCCTCCGAAGTGACCCGTGAATCTCCCCCTACGAGAATTGAACTTGGTGAAAAAGGTTCTTTTAGAATCAATTTCAAAGAGGGGATTCCTATCCCATCCTTATTCTATCTTTGCTTTATTTACTGCTTACGGATACAAGTTCTCGGACGAGGTTTTAGGGTTGGATTACTAACTAAAAGTCTGCTTACAGGGTTCGCTTACTACGCAGGGTATACTGGATTAGCCGGTTTGTCAACGGCTTAAACGAACCTTCCTTTCTTTTTCCCGTTGGAATGAATTCCTCACTACTCCTTGCTGGTAGGGCCCAATTTTTGTGCGTGAACTTTCCAGCGGGCGAAAATCTGAAAACGGACCCAGGGGTTCAGAACGATGAGAAAAAGCCGTGCACGCAAACGGTTTTGGAAAACGGAGCTTGTTTGGTGCCCCAAACGGCTATCGGGACCGGCGGGGTGCCCCAGAGCCAAATTTTTGTGCGCGAACTTTCCGACGGGCGAAAATCTGAAGACGAACCAAAGGGTTCAGAACGATGAGAAAAAGCCGTGCGCGCTGACGATTTTGGGAACGAAGCTTGTTTGGTGCCTCAAACGACTATTGGGCCCGGTGGGGGTGCCCCGGGGCTCAATTTTTGTGAACTTTTTGGTGGGCGAAAATCTAAAAACGAACACAGGGGTTAAGAACTATAAGAAAAAGCCCTACGCGCAGACGATTTTGGGAATGGAGCTCAAACGGCTATCGGGCTCGGCGAGGGTGCCCGGGGGCCCAATTTTTGTGTGCGAACTTTCCGGCGGGAGATAATCTGAAAACGGACCCAGGGGTTCAGAACGATGAGAAAAAGTCGTGCGCGCAAACGGTTTTGGGAATGGAGCTCGTTTGGTTCCCCAAACGGCTATCGGGTCCGACGGGGGTGCCCCAAGGCCCAATTTTTTTGCGCGAACTTTCCGGCATGCGAAAATCTAAAAACAGACCCAAGGGTTCAGAACGATGAGAAAAAGTCGTGCGAGTAAACATTTTTGGGAACGGAGATCGTTTGGTGCCCAAAACGACTATCGGGCCCCGCGAGGGTACCTTGGGGCCAAATTTTTGTGCACAAACTTTCTGGCGGGCGAAAATCAAAAAACGGAATCGGGATTCAGAACGATGAGAAAAAGTCGTGTGCGGTGACGGTTTTGAGAACGGAGCTCGTTTGGTGCCCCAAACGGCTATTGGGCCTGGTGGGATGCCCCGAGGACTAGTTTTTGTGCGCGAAATTTACGGTGGGCGAAAATCTGAAAATGGGTCCAGGGGTCACGATCATGCTTGTCCAGGGCCTGTTGGCCATGGCCGCATGCCCGATCCAACTCCCTTCTAGCATACTTTCATATCATATATTGTATTAGCTTTGTTAGCTTGCTTTCTTTACATTTTCATTGTGAGTGACCACTCGCCCTTTTGCATATGCAAGGGTGCCAGTTGGTTTTTTGTTCAGAATGCACTATATAGGGATAAGACTAATCATCACTTCCCCATACCCGGAGTAGTACTCTATAAAGCTGTTGTTGTTGCTTCTTGCTTTCTAGCCTACTACAATCTTTCTTTCTTTATTCACACTCACAAAAACTGCTTACGAAAACCTTTTCTCCAAACCCGTTTTCTAAAACCGTTTTCCCTAAAACGGAGGTGGAGGTTGCGAGAGGCACTCGGTGTGCCACCGCAGTTCGTATTCGAGTTGGCTGACTTATTCGTGAGTGGGAACAAGTGCCGCACAATCGCTAAGAGAAGCTCCCGAAAGAGCGATTGTGACAGTTAGTATTAGAGCCAAGTCGGCTCATAGAAGGAAAGATCAGTGATCATATCGATGACGAAGAACCTGAACAAGTCCCATGTGGATAGGTTGGTAGAGATGGAAGAGCAAATGCTCTACTGGGAGAGGCCTCGGATAGTATCCGTTTCCTGGAGACTCGGCTACAAGAAGTTGCTGAGAAAGCCAATGGAATTGATGCAGTAGTAGGTCGCCTAGACGGATTACCCATCAAAGATTTGATGATGAGGGTAGAGACCCTTGAGACTAAAGCAGCACAGTCCGGTAGCTTTGAACATGGCGATAGCTTATCGGCCTCTGTTGCCCACATAGAGGAGGGCGTCAAAGAGTTGGACGGCTCCCAAAAAGCAACACTTCAAATGGTAACCGATTTGTCTAAAGACTTTTGGTCGGCCCTTGACGTCGTCAGAGCCGAGATAGCGGATGTGAGTGCAAGGATGAATCTCACCATCGAGCGGTAGGGAACCAAGCTCCATCTGGGGGAACAATGGCAGTAAGCAGAATAAAAATCCCAGAACCGAAACCCTTATGTTGGGTGCGGGAAGCAAAAGCCCTGGAAAACTTTATCTTCAACCTTGAGCAATACTTCAAGGCGACGAACACAGTGACTGAAGAGTTGAAAGTCACACTAGTAACGATGCATCTGGCTGAAGATGCAAAACTATGGTGGAGATCGCGATTTACAGACATACAGGAAGGACGATACACAATTGATACTTGGGATAGATTGAAACAAGAACTTTGCTCGCAGTTCTTCCCTGAAAATGTCGAGTTCTTGGCTCGACGAAAACTCCGAAAGCTGAAGCAAACAGGTAACATCAGGGACTACGTAAAACAGTTTGCAGGACTCATGTTGGACATACGAGATATGTCCGAGAAAGACAAGGTCTTTTGCTTTGTCGAAGGGCTGAAACCGTAGGCAAAACCAAAATTATATGAACAGAGAGTACATGATCTCCCCTCTACCTATGCGATAGCTGAATGGCTATACGACCTTAGCACTGACTTACAAGATGTGAGGAAACAATCAGCTTCCTCAAATGGGGGAAATAGAAACAGTCGTTCCAGTCCTCCCAGACCTGGGGGAGGAGACAAGAACACAGGGAGGGACCATAAACCATCCCAACCGAGATCAAGAGACAACTGGCAGGGGCCGCCGCAATAGCATAACAATTACAATCGCCTCTATCTTATTTCATATGTAGAGGGCCACACAGGTTGGGCAAATGTCCAAATCGGACCGTGTTCAATGCTTTTCAAGCCACATTAGCCTCTAGCTTAGAAGACAAGGCTGAACTAGAGGAGACAGTAATCGAGCCAACTGCAGAAATTGAGAATCCCAGGATGGGAAAGGCGACAGAGCCACTAGAGAGAGGACTCATGTATGTGGACGCTTGGGTCAACCATAGATCGGCCAAGAGCACTATGGTCGACTCTGGGCCACCCATAATTTCATGACAAAACGGAAGCCCGCCGCCTGAAATTGACCTAGAAAAGAGATGCAGGGAAAATGAAAGCTGTGAAGTCTGCAGCCCTACCGATTACAGGGATAGTGAAGAGAACTTCGGTGAAGTTAGAAAACTGGAAGGGCCTCGTTGACTTCGTGATTGTCAAGATGGATGATTTCGACGTGGTATTGGGGATGGATTTCCTACTTGAACATAAAGTTATACCAATGCCCCTCGCCAAATGTCTAGTCATTACCGGATCTACATCCACCGTAGTTCAAGCCAGTATCAAGCAGCCAAATTGGGTGAGAATGATCTCAGCCCTCCAATTGAAGAGAGGCCTGGCCCACGACGAACCCACGTTCATGGCCATCCCGATAGAATCAGTTGAACCCACCGAAGAGGAGATCCCTCGAGACATTCTATTTTTCTTGGAAGAGTATCGAGATGTCATGCCTAAAAGCTTGCCCAAGTCCTTACCCCCACGAAGGGGGATTGACCATGAGATTGAGTTATTACTAGGGGCAAAGCCGCCCGCCAAGAATGCATATCGGATGGCCCTGCTAGAATTGGCCGAACTCCAAAAACAGTTAGACGAATTGTTAGATGCGGGATTTATCAGACCGGCAAAGGCCCCTTACGGGGCCCCAATACTGTTTCAGAAGAAGAAAGATGGGAGCCTCCGATTTTGCATCGACTATCGGGCCTTGAACAAGCTCACAGTCCGCAACAAATATCCCCTTCCTATCATTACTGACTTATTTGATCGGCTTCAGGGCGCTAAGTATTTCTCGAAGTTAGACCTGCGATCGGGATATTATCAGGTCTGAATTGCTAAAGGAGACAAACCTAAGACGACCTATGTCACGAGATATAGAGCCTTCGAATTTCTCGTGATGCCATTTGGCCTCACTAATGCTCCAACAACTTTCTATACCTTAATGAACCAAGTGTTTCACGAATACCTCGACAAATTCGTCGTAGTATATCTCGATAACATTGTGGTCTATAGTGCCTCGCTGGAAGACCATCGACATCACCTCCAACTAGTCTTCGAAAAACTAAGGAAAAATCAGTTGTATGTAAAGAAAGAGAAGTGTTCCTTTGCCTAAAAGCGCATAAATTTCCTCGGCCACGTGATTGAGTGTGGTTGGATTGGTATGGAAGAGGGAAATGTGGCCACAATCAGAGACTAGAGGGTACCATCATCCGTGACCGAACTACGATCCTTCCTCGAACTAGCCAACTACTATAGGCGGTTCATAGAAGGATTCTCAAGAAGAACAGGGCCATTAACCGAACTGCTGAAGGAAGATAGACAATGGAGCTGGACTCTTGAATGTAAAGTCGCCTTTGAGAGCTTGAAGGAAGTGATGATTGAGGGGCCAGTCCTCGGAATTGCCGACGTGACCAAGCCATTTGAAGTCGAGACTGATGCTTCTGACTTCGCGTTGGGCGGTGTCCTTCTCCAAGACGAACACCCCATCGCGTATGAGAGTAGGAAACTAAATGATGCCGTATGGAGGTATGCCACCTCTGAGAAAGAGATGTTAGCAGTAATTCACTGCTTGAGGGCCTGAAGACAGTATCTCTTGGGGGCCAAGTTCGTGGTCAAGACCGACAACAACTCCATTTGCCACTTCTTCAACCAACCGAAGTTGTCGTCGAAACAGGCACGGTGGCAGGAATGTCTAGCGGAGTTCGACTTCCAATTCGAACATAGATCAGGGAAAAGTAACCAAGCGGTCGATGCTCTTAGCCGAAAGAGTGAACATGCGGCCCTGTGCATGTTCGCCTACCTACAAGCAAGTACGTTGAGTGCAACAGTATGAGAAACTGTCAAAATTCACTTTACAAACGACACAGCGGCGCAGGCCATCATACAGTTGGCCAAAGAATGGAAGACACGCCAGTTTTAGGTGGAAGACGATCTACTATACACTAAGGGCAATCACCTCTACATCTCCAGATCCGGGGAGTTACGAAGGTCGCTGATGAAGGAGTGTCACGACACACCGTGGGCAGAACATAATGGTTGGCAGAGGACTTATGCCCTCCTGAAACAAGGCTACTACTGGCCAAGCCTTCGAGACGATGTCATGCAATTTACCAAGACTTGCCTTGTCTGCCAACAAGATAAGGTCGAAAGGGCGAAATTAGCGGGTCTACTGGAACCCCTACCTGTGCCCTCTAGACCATGGGAGAGCGTGTCTCTCGACTTCATCACCCATTTTCCTAAGGTGGGAGAGTTCAAATTGATCCTTGTTATCATCGACCGGTTCTCAAAATATGCCACTTTCATCCTAACGCCGAAGATATGCACAATAGTGATGACGCCCAGCTGTTCTTCAAACACATCATGAAATTATGGGGCGTCCCCGCAAGCATTATTCGCGATCCGGACGGAAGATTCACTGGGATATTTTGGATAGAATTGTTCAAAATATTGGGGTCAACACTGAATATCTCCTCTAGCTATCATCCTCAAACTGACGGCCAGACGGAATGCTTCAACAGTATGCTCGAGGAATATCTGCGTCACTTTATCGACACTAGGCAGAAGAACTGGGTCCAGTTATTAGATATGGCTCAATTCTGCTTCAATAGCCAGCAGAGTTCCGCGACTGGAAAAACGCCTTTTGAAGTGGTGTGCGGTAGACAGCCACTCATGCCACACTTGGTAGACCACCCTTATGCAGGAAAAAAGTCCTCAGGCACATAACTTCACTAAAGAGTGGAGCAAAACCTCTGAGATAGCTCGCGCCTACCTGGAAAGAACATCAAGAAGGATGAAGAAATGGGCTGATAAGAAGCGGAAGGCCTTCGAGTTTCAAGCTGGGGACAAGGTCCTGATTAAGCTACGACCGGAACAGTTTCGTTTCCGAGGCCAGAGAGACCAACAGCTAGTAAGGAAATATGAAGGTCCAGTGGAAGTAATTGAGAAGGTCGGGAGAACCTCATATAAGGTTTAGTTACCCTCATGGATGAAGATTCATCCTGTCATCCATGTAAGTATCCTGAAGCCCTATCATCCCGATCCCGAGGATGAACAACGAAACATGCTAAGGCGCCCACCGGTCACGATGAAGAATTTCGCTGAGAAAGAAGTTGCACAAATCCTGAATAAACGTACGTGCTGCCGTATTGGAAGACCCAGACGAGAACTGACAGAGTTCTTAGTGAAATGGAAGGATCTCCCCGACG
Source organism: Benincasa hispida (assembly GCF_027475165.1). Classification (NCBI taxonomy): domain Eukaryota; kingdom Viridiplantae; phylum Streptophyta; class Magnoliopsida; order Cucurbitales; family Cucurbitaceae; genus Benincasa; species Benincasa hispida. The sequence goes on from NC_143488.1 coordinate 66,872,883, forward strand.
AAGAGATTAGTTGGGAGCGGGCTGAAGATTTGAAGAATGCAGCTCCAGCCATCGCAGATTTTGAACAAGGTCGGTTGACGGGGATGTCAACCAATTAAGTGGGGGAGAATGTCACGGTCATGCTTGTCCAGGGCCTGTTGCCTATGGCCGCATGCCCGATCCAACCCTCTTCTAGCATACTTTCATATCATGTATTGTATTAGCTTAGTTAGCTTACTTTCTTTACATTTTCATTGTAAGTGACCACTCGTCCTTTTGCATATGCAAGGGTGCCAGTTAGCTTTTTGTTCAGAATGCACTATATGGGGATAAGACTAATCATCACTTCCCCATACCCGGAGTAGTACTCTATAAAGCTGTTGTTGTTGCTTATTGCTTTCTAGCCTCCTACAATCTTTTTTTCTTTATTCACACTCATAAAAACTGCTTACGAATTCTCCAAACCCGTTTTCTAAAACCGTTTTCTCTAAAACGGAGATGGAGGTTGCGAGAGGCACTCGGTGTGCCACCGCAGTCCGTATTCGAGTTGGCTGACTTATTCAAGAGCGGGAACAAGTGCCGCACAATCGCTAAGAGAAGCTCCCAAAAAAGCGATTGTGACACCTTGCGCATAGACTTTTTTGGGAACGGAGCTCGTTTGGTGCCCCAAATAGCTATCAGGCCCGACAGGAATGCCTCAGGGCCCAATTTTTGTGCGCGAACTTTCCAGCATGCGAAAATCTGAAAATGGACCCAAGGGTCCAGAACAATGAGAAAAAGCTGTGCGCGCAGACTTTTTTGGGAACGGAGCTCGTTTGGTGACCCAAACAACTATCGAGCTTGGTGGGGGTGCCCCGGAGTCCAATTTTTGTGCGCAAACTTTCCTGCGGGCGAAAATCTAAAAATGAACCCATGGGTTCAGAACGATGAGAAAAAGCCGTGCGCACAGACTTTTTTGGGAACGAAGCTCGTTTGGTGACCCAAACAGCTATCGGGCTCGACGGGGGTGCCCCGAGGCTCAATTTTTGTGCGCGAACTTTTCGGCGGGAGAAAATTTGAAAACGGACCCACCTTCATTTATATAACATAACTTTATCACATGAAAGACAATAATAATGAGTGTTCTCTCCAAGTCCCCTTGTTAGCTCGCTAAAGGATATTAACGAGGAATGATTTGAATTGTTCAAATTAATTTGAAGAAATTATATATTAATGTTATTAATATGTAATTTATTATGGATCTATAATTTAAATTAAGTTGAAAAGAAATATTTGAATGAGATTTAAATATTTAATTCAAGTAAATTATATTCATGAAGAATTAATTAATTAAATTAATAGAGAGGTGATGCACATAAATATATGATATTTATTTATGTTAATTAAACATATATGTTAAATTGAATTTAATGTATAGATGATTATTTGATTAATGTGCTAATTAATTAAATAAACATTATTTAATTAACAGAGCACAAGGGTAAATTGGGAAAGACTTAGAGAAGGGTTGACAGACTTGGAGAAGGGGTTAACCCTTGTCCAAATAAATTCTTCCTTATGGCCTTTTTAGGGCAAGAATTGATTTTGTGATTTACCCTAGCCACCAAAATACAAATCTTCTCTTTACTCTCAAAGAGAAATCTTTCTACCTCTTCCTCTTCCAATTAGTTGGATACCACATATCCTTCTATTGGAATCCTTGAGAATAACAAGATTATTCTTGTGGTCATGTTCAAGTTCGATTTAGAAGTTTGTGCCAAGATCGAGAGGATTTTTCGTGGATCTCGGAAATCTTCAAAGGTAAGAATGGTTCTCTCTTAGTTTCCCTTCTCCAAAGCATGTTATTTCATATGTTTATCCTTCATATGTTATGTTTTAGAAAACTATTTTTGTTTATTAAAATATTGATTTTCGAGATCAAGGTGTTCACACGCTTCTGCTCAGGATTTTCCCTTCAAACATAAAATTCAATTTCAACCTTTGGGCCAATTCCAAAACATACAAAATTCACTCCAACGGTCTCCAAATAACTTACCGAAATCTTACCAAAATCACCCATAAAAGTGTTGGACAACCTGCTAGAAACACCTCAAAATCTCAAATTCACTCTCCTAAATTAAAATGAAAACAACCATGAAACTAAAAATTAGAATCATCAAACTTAGACAATTACTGGCGACAAAGAATGGTTTCGAAACCTTAATATTTACCAAGAACGTGCCAAGACGCTTCAATCTTATTGAGCCTCGACCTTAATCACCTTAGAATTTCAATCTAACATCTGAAACATTATGGGTAACATCAATTCCATGCCAAAAATTGATAGGCATTCAAAACTAAACAAAATCTCAAAGAGATTCATAAAATCTTAAGGAAGAAGGCCTCCCTTACAAAATCCAAATAATCCGACAAGCAAAGGAGGCTAATGGCGCACAAATCGACAGTGGCTAGATGGCGCAGACGTCGTATCTGGCTCGACAAAACGGTTCCACAAATGAGTGGCCTAGAGTGCCAAAGAGACTTCATGAGCGACCCTCACACCGACGAACTAGAGCGAAGTGAACAGAAGTCAGCGTGTCAGGGAAATCGTCGGTGAGGGAAAGAAAGAGATTGGGAGAGACAGTGATGGGCAATCGTTGTAAGGGGGAGAGAGAAAGAGAGAGAGACGACGACGAGTGGTTGGCTTCACAACGCTAAAGAGAAAAATTGGGATGTGTCATACCCCCTTCCAAACTACCTTCTTAACCTAGAAAAATGTGTGAGTACAGTAGATGGCAACCTTCTTATGACATCCACTACCTAACTTAATCGTGAACTCTGTCTCTATTGCACCTGTTGTACTTGATAGACAGTTAATTTACACGTATATTGTTGGGTTTTATATCCTAAAACTTATGGTTTGTAAACAATAAACTTATTTTGTAAATCGGTAAAGTTGTTATTGAAGTTTTGATTTAATAAAGTTGTTATTAAATATATGAATTGCTTATTTCTTTTTAGAAATAAATCCAATAAACTAAAAGATTCATGACTATTGCATGAGTACTTAAACTTTATGTGGAGACATAAGAGTGGATCAGGTTCGAGTAAATAGTCAAAATGATCTATAGTATACGACTAAGGTTGGGTGCCTTATTCTGGTAACACTATCGGATGTGGCTCACTCTGTAGTTGTTATAATGAGTTGTAAAGTGTTACGAACGAAGTGATCTTGATTCGTTCATGTGATGACATAAGGAGTGGGGGCGTCCTGTGTATTGAGTTTGCATAAGATCGGACCAAGAAATAAGCCACTTTTACTTTATAACACTATTTACTATTTAAAACTGACTATTTCGTAACGATGACCTAGGTAACTTAACCTTAATCCTGAGCTAACTATGGACTCCTGTTTATTCAAGATTATCCTTAGATTTGCATAGGTGAGGGTTGGCTCAACAGCACCAGCTCAATAAGCCTCCCATTTCAAAGGTAAGACCGAGTAGATAGCTGGGGACATAGGGTACAAGATAGAATTCACTCCTACCCGCATTTAGGTTTAGTAGAGAGATTGTTACCTTAACTGCTGACTCTGGGTCTTGAATAAGGGGCCCTACTCTCTCATTGACCCGAGAATGATTTGGTTTGTTGATTGGATCACAAACAAATTGTTCATTAGAGGAGGAACAAGAGGTAATCTCGAGGGTAAAACAGCTATTGACCCAGTCGTTATTACGAACAACCTGTGAAGAGTTAACTTACTAATCATGGTTATATCGAGTGAACACAATATATCTACAGTGAGTGCAACTACTAAGTTTTAGTGGAGTGATCCGATAGTTAATAAATGAGGGTTTATTAAATGTAAAGAGTTTAGCCAATTAGTCTCGGATCATTGGAGCCCATTATCTGTAGGTCCATTAGGTCCCCTACTAGCTCACCAATGGAACTAGCCTTAGAATAGCGTGGTAAGTTAATTTAAAATGTTTAAATTTAAATTAAGGGAATTAATAATTATATGTGATAAAACTACACGTTTAATTATGGAATTAAACGAAATTGGAGAATCAATGAAGATTTAAATATGATTTAAATTTAATTTCATGAATGAGGATTCATGGTGATGGAATTGGTGACAAATTAACTTAATATTTGATATTAAATTAATAGAATTAATTAAATTGTTTAATTAATTATTAGAAAAATTAATAAATTTTTTAGTTTTAATTAAAGAATTAAAAATTCAAAAATGATTTTTATTTTGAAAATTAATTTCGAAATAAAAAGAAATTGAAAATGGAAAATCCCAAATGTGGGATTTTCCCATTTTCAAGCACACATCATATTCACTAAATCCTACTACAAATTTGAAGGGTGGAGCTGGCCATTTTAGAGGAAGTAAGATTGCATGAACATCTTAGGTAAAAACACTCAGAATTGGAGTGGAAAAGTTCATGCAACCACTGAATTTGCTGAGAGTCTTGAGGTTGAAGATCACCAAGCTGAAAAACCAGTCACCTTCTCCTCTAAATTCTCTCAATTTTAGCTTGTTTTGAGTCTTACAACTCAATCTAAGGCTCCTAGAGGATAGTAGGGAAGCTTTAGTGGTGGTTCACGATTAGAAGAAGGAAGACTTGCAGTTGAATTTCGTTGAAGAAGAAGATCTTTAAAGGTATATATGAAACCCTCTTTTCATTTGATGAGCATGTTGTCTTTAGAGCTAAAATTGATGAATTGGACTGCTTAATGATTTTTTTTTTCTTCCATTGAATATTTATAGAAACCAACATACATAACTTCTATTCCATAATCCTCATTCAAACTTACTAAGATACAAATTCTATTATCACTCAGAAGCACACCACTTATATACAAGCTACAATATATTTACATGAGTTTATACTACAACAATTCCATCTAGGATTCTACCCTTTGCCCCTAATATATACATGAAAGTCTTACTACTTAAACAAAACATGATGGACCATCTAAACTTAAGAATCTCTGAGATCTGTGAGTTTTGTAGCTGACTAGCATATCACTAGGCTCCGAGAAATTGATTGCTACCTGGGGAAAAGAAAACATTAGAAAAGGTGAGCTAAAAATGCCCAATGAGTGACTTTCTTTTAAAGAATACTCACATAAAGATAATGATATGAAGGCATAGTTTACTAAGTAAAACATGTATTTCTATGTCTTAGTGTTAAGGAATAGTACTATATCCATTAAAGAACATAATATTTTTGTGAGTATTTCTAAAATCATTGAAATCCCCAAACATTGATGGTTTGTTTGAAAAACAGTCATCCTTCTTGCCTTAGTAGAGGGAGAGCCATTTTGATTGATCACACAACGTCGATTACCTTAGCTAATGTAGAGTAATCTCAATACAATCAGTATCGATGATACTAATCATATGTGCACGTAGATATGCCCTAAATGCTAGTAGTAATATGTATACCCTAGATACCGTCATCTTCTTAAATATCAGGGGACCCAGATCCCTTCATCTCCTTCAGTATCGGGTTTATTTGGATAAAAATATTTAAAACACGTTTTTAAGTTAAAATCATAGTATTTCAAGTATTAAGCATTCCATTGAAAACATAACTCAGAAATATCATAGTCATAGAAATAAATCACCTTTAAGGAATGCTTAGCAATGCATGGTTTCAATCATAAAACTCAAGCATGCTTCTTAAAATTTTTCTCAAGATTTGTCATTCATTATACTGAAATACATGATTGGAAATCAAATAGATATACTAGAAATTGTGACAACAAGCTTAATAAAAATACGTGCATCATTTTATTTAAAGCTCTAACCTTTAAAAGAAAAGGACCATGCGTCCAAACAATATAGAGTTTCTTATGTCAAAGCATGCATTTGAATAGCCACTCATCAAAATCATGTTATAAACATGTTAACACATTATACTTTAGGTGACCAGGTGTTGGAGCCATCATAGAAAACATGTAATATAAATCATGGAAATTAAGTTAAGATAAATCCTTATTAAAACTAGCCACTTATTGCCTTGTGCTATCCCCCAAGGGTTATAAGATTCTCCTACTTGTGTTTTCCCTATGGCATGGATAAGTACTTTTGGTTAACAATATTGGCTCCCTTTTGAGCTTAACTCTAGTATTCAGGCTTAACAGTTCACTTAAAATTCCTCTACAAGCTTACCAATGCCTGGCCTCCTACCAACGCATCACCCAACACTTAGCCACTCAGCTTGCAACTTGGACGGTTGGGCACTAGACACATGTGTATGGGCGTTCAGGTAGGCGCTAGGATACGCATACTCTACCTAAGCGTTGGGCGCTTGTTTGGTACTAGACTAGGCAAGCTCTTGGCGATGGCACGCTTCAACTACATGACCTCAACACCACCTCGTGAACACATAGTCGCCAACATCTATGCACACTCATGCGCCCTTCCGCCTAGGCTAGTTGCTTGCTTATCCCTCGGTTGTGGTTGTCTGCTTATTTATCCACAACACTTTTCCATATTCAACTTCCAACACTTATAACTTAAAATCTAGATGTTATCTTACAAAATTTCTTTCTAAGAACTTCTTTCTAATTATCTTGACCCTCTTACCTTAAAATATGAGCTTTCAATCCGCTTGATGAGCTCAAAATTCCCCAATATTTCCAACTTGCTCGAGTGATTAAGAAATTTGGAATACTCTTCAGATTCTTCAAATTTCAACACCAATTCGTGGGAATTTCTTCTTCATCGGTTGAATTTCACTTAGACAACAACTTTTTCCCTTAGGCACAAGAGAAATTGGGCAAACTGATTCCTTTCTCACAAACTCCTATTTATACTAAGCCTTGCATGATTAAGAGGTCTAAATTGGTGACACATAGGCCACTAACCTATGTTTAAGGCCTCTAATGTTGCCACTTAGCCCACTAACTGAGTGTTTAAGCTAAGTCATTCTCCTTCATTTCAATGCATAAGGCCTGCCTCCACTATAACCTCTCTCTGGACCAACACACGCTCATAGCTAATGCACTCATTACCCTACCTTAGGTGTCCTCTTCATGCCTTGTCCGTCTAACATAGCCTACATTAACCTCCATACACCGATGTTCGTCACTTCTTCTCTAGTCTCTAAGCTCTAGTCCTCACGGCGAACACATACCTCGCAGCCCGTGCTTAAACACCTTGTCTTGGTCCAAACTAACCTCTATTGAGGCCAACACATGCTTCCTGCTAGCCACAGCCAACACCAACCTTTGGTAGCCCAACTAACCTCTAACTTAGGGCCTTTAATGCACGCTTCTTGCTACACTTAGCCCATCCGGCCTACTTGGGTCCCTGGACGCATGGCATGGCTCTAACTCCACAAGCCCTCCAAATCTACTAAGTGTTTATGTTTCTCATTTCATCCGAGAGCTTTTAGTTCTAATGCTTAGAAAATTTCCTCACTTCTAAGCCAAACTCCTTTCCTCTCACTACCCCAACACTTAGGAAATTTCCTTGCCTTGGCCTACTTCTGACTTAGCGATAAAGTTCCATTACAGAAATGGGGATCAGCCCAATTTTTTAATTTTCACATAATGAAAAAATTTACACAACAAAATATGCATTATCACAGAAAATACCAGCATGCAAAAAAAAAATGGAGATTAGGGTTAAGAAAATAAGAAACCTATTCTTGAAGAATTGTTCTTCACAAATTTCCTCCTCTTCGATCATGAACAATCACAATCCAAGATGATCACCATCATAAAATCTTCCTCTGTATTCTCGGAGGGAAGGGGTTTTGAATAAGACTACCTTTTCATTTTTTTCCAAATTGATATTGATGAATAAACCATCAGGAACTCATATGAGAGTTGGTTTAACGGCCTTAGAGGAAGAGAATCACAGGAGGTGTGGGCTTTATGATATTGGAAGAAAGAGATAGATTGAGAGGAGAAGAGAAGATTTAGGAAAGTCTTTCAAAGAGATTTAAAAAACAAAACTTAGAGAGTCTGTAAAAATTCTTTTGTGAAGAAGATGAACCAGATATCCAAAAACCATCCCACTCTTCACAATCCACCAAGAGAGAAAAATAGGGGGACAGGGGAAGTTATTTCCCTCCCTTTAAAATTAAAATTAAATTATTTTTAATTAAAATAAATAAATATATATATATATATATGTTATATCATATATAACACATAACCTATGGTTTTATATTGTATCAAATATAATATAACCTATAGTTTTAATTCTCTCATTAATGCATGGTATTTAATATAAATCTCATTTATACTAAATTTGATTATATGAATCCAATTCACATAATTAACATTTGAATCATATTCAAATATTTATTTCCTCTCAAATAAACTTCATATTATAATGTATCAAATACATTATATTAATTGTATCTTATAAAATTAAGTTAAATTAATTATATCACATATAATTAATTTCCTCAATTAATTTGAACAATTCAAATTAATCCAAAATTTATTCTCAATAATCTTTGTTGAGCTACAAAGGGGACCTTATGAACCTGTAGATTGGAACTCCAATGGTAGTTGAATAATTAATTAAACTTCTTTAATTAATTTATTCAACATCCATTAACTGTCAGTCACTCCACTAATGACTAACAGCTACACTCTTCGTACTACAGATATATTTATGTGTCCATTGGATATAACCAGTCAACAGTGCGATAATCCTTCACAAATTATTCATAAGTACAGTTGGGCCAAAATTACCGTTTTGCCCCTATAGTTACATCTAACTCTTTAAGTATCACTGATCCCTCTAATGAAAAATAAGTCATAGTCACACTATGACCAAATCCCTCTCGGGCCAAAAGAGGGTGTGGCACCAAATTGTTCAAGTCTTGGAATCAACCCATAAAAGAGCACTTTATCTACTTACCCCGACATTGGGGAAAGAGTGAATTCCGTTTTATGTAGCTATGTTTCCAGCTCCATAATCAGGAAAATCCCCAAAATGGTAGGCTTATTGAGTCGCCGATCTGGCCACTCTCACACATACTAATCAAAGGACCGCCCTTAAAGGCAGAAGTTTCCAAAACACTCAGAATTGAGTTTGTGTCACCTATGGTCGTTTAGGTGAGATGTAAGTCTTCAATATCAACGATGTTATATACAGAGTCTAGTCATCTCATGGTCCGGTCTTATACAAACTCTTTGTATAAGAAACCCCCACTCGCACGTCTCCATATGAATGGTTAGGGATCTACCATCTGTAGTAGTTTGCAACACTTACAAACCTCTACAAGACAGACCTATGGTCATCATGGTGATAAGTCTCTATTATTAACGGTGTTATATAATGAGACTAGTCATTTCGTAGTTTGGTCTTATACGAACTTTTTTGTATAGAATACCTCCGCTCACATGTCTCCACATGAATGTTCAAAATCGGATCATTTGTAGCACTTGAAAACAATTGTAATATCTACAAAGCAGATCATATTTGTAGGATGCCAAGATAAGGTACCCAACCTTATCCATCTACTATAGACCATTTAAGTTATCACTTAAACATGATCCATCTGTACGTCTCTACATACATGTTTAAGCTACAGAAGATAACTTTAGATGTTATTTTATTGATTTGTGGATTAATGCTACTAAATGTCAAATAAAACATCTCATATTTTATTAAATAAATAAATTGTTTCGACATTATAATTACAAACTACGAGACCCACGAGACTTAGGGCATCAACTCCAACAACTTCATGCCTAGTTTCCTCTTTACATACATCTTCCAAAATTTTCACTTGGATGTCTTCTCAAGCCACTCGAGAGCCCTTTTGCCTAACACTTAGGTTTTTCTTCCTCTTAATTCTTCTACATATTAACAATATTCACAACATATATGCAACTCAGTTAACAACCATAAACATCAATAACAAAGTAAGTTTCAAGCATAGCTACTTAGGGAAACAAGTTCTACGACTTACAATTTACAAGTTTCAAGCATAGCTACTTAGGGAAACAAGTTCTACGGTTTACAATTTACCTTCCTCTTGAAATTGTCCTTGAAATTTGCCTCAAGCTCCATCATACAAAGAGATGTGAATACATACTTTTCATTTGCTCCTCGATTTCTCATGTAACTTCCTTTATTCCGTGGTTCCTCCATAAAACTTTTACTAACATAATAGTTTTATTACTTAGAACTTGTTCCTTTTTATCTAAAATCTACACTGAATCCTCTTCGTAAGATAAGTTTATATCAATTATACTAGTTGAATTTGAAAAATGTGTGAAGGGTCTGGTACATATTTCCTCAGCAAGGATACATGGAAAACATCATGTATCCCGGATAATTCTGATGGTAGAGCTAATCAATATGCTGCTTGCCCGACCTGTTATACTATTTCATATGGTCCTATATAGCTTGGGCTTAATTTACCCTTCCTACAAAAATAGAGTATTCCTTTCCATGGAGATAATCTAAGGAATACACAATCCCAATTTCAAATTCTAGCTATTTTCTTTGCTTATCGGCATAACTTTTCTGTCGGTTTAGAGCTATCTTAAGATTCTTTTTGATCAACCTCACAATTTTCTAGGATGTTTGTACTAATTTTGGGTTTATTAACTTTCTTTCACCAACCTCACTCCAACAGAATGGAGTCCTGCACGGCCTACCATACAATGCCTCATATGGAGCCATTCCAATACTAGAATGATAACTGTTATTATAAGAGAACTCCAATAACGGCAAGTGTTATCCCAACTTCCTTTAAATTGCAACACACAAGCTCTCAACATATCCTCTAAAGTTTGAATAGTTCGCTATGATTGTCCATCGGCCTACAGATGAAATTTTGTACTGAAATGTTCTCTCAAAGTTGGAATAATTAGGATTCTAGTGATGTAAATGCATTCATTGCAAAGGAAAACACATGAAATTATACATATGTGACAAGCTCATACAAAACTATCCTTTTAAGTAGCAGCTACTTCACTGACGCACTTTAACGCAGTAATCATAAAAATCTACCAAGTGTTGCAGATGAGGCTAACGCTCTAAGACTACTTGATACATGAAGGATTCATTTGGCTCGTGCATTTTACATTAAATCACAACTTGCAAGCATGGGCATCTGACTAATGGCATCTGATTGAATCAGAATGGCATGCAACTATCTCATGGTATGAAATTTAATGCAATCACATCACCAAGTTGCTAAGAGTTTGCCTATATAAGGAGAAGTCACCTGCAAGAAGAAGAGTTAGACAGTCAGAAGTTAGATAACAAACAACCAGTAGTTAGAACTTTTTCACCTCTGCCATTTGCAAACAAGGAGTAGAAGGGACTGAATGATCCTTGATGAGGAGATCAATGAGCGGAAGCGATGGATCGTCCCAAATCCCAATTTTTCAGAATTTATAATTTTGAAAAGAAACATACATATTCATTTAATTATAAAATAATACAACACACATAAGAAATTACAGAAAATTAAATTTGTTCTCAGAAACCCTTACCTTTGGAAGTTGTTCTTCAAAATGAAATCCCAAAACTGAAATAGGGCATGACCACGAGATGACTTCGGTATTCTCTAGTGAGAATTTAGGAGTTTGTGGTGCTCTGGTAAATTTTATGAGGGAAGGAAATTTGAGAGAGGAAGAGATTAGCAACAGGAAAAACTTCAGAGAATAAGATTGAGAGATCTCTCTGTATTTTTTCAGGAAGAAGATGAAAGCCCTCTGGAACAGTTTTTCCCACTTATGTGAAGTGGAGAGAAAAGAGAGAGGAGGGAACTCCATCCCATTGATTAATTTAACAAATTAATTTATATATATATATATATAATTTATTTATTTATTTATTAATAAATAATTTAATATATATTAATATGATAACCACCTTATCATATAATATATATTAAATTATATGTTATATCAAATATAACATATAATCTATAGTTTTAATATTGTATCATGTACAATATAACCTATAGTTTCTTTTCTCTCACTAATGACACTTAATATAAAACACATTTACATTAAATTTAACAATATGAATCCAATTCATATAATTAATATTTGAATTATATTCAAATATTTATTTTCTCTCATAAATAGCTAATATTATAATGTATCAAATACATTATAGTAATTATATAACATATAATTAGAATTTAATTAATTATATCATATATAATTAATTCTCTCAATTAATTTGAACAATTCAAATTAATCCATCTTATTTGTTCCAGTTGAGCTACCGAGCGAATCTCATGGACCTGTAACTTGAAGCTCCAATAGTTAGTGAGTAATTAATTAAACTCTTTAATTAAATTATTCACTATCCATTAACTGTCGGGCACTCCACTAAAGACCGACAACTACATTCTTCGCACTACAGATATATTTCTATGTCCATTGGATATAACCAATCAACAGTACAATGACCCTTCATAAATGGCTCATAAGTACAGTTGGGCCAAAATTACATTTTTGCTCCTGTAGTTACATCTAATTTCTTAAGTACCATTAATCCTCTAATGAACAATAAATCATAGTCCAATTATGACCAAATTCCTCTCAGACCAGGAGATAGCGTGTCGCCACATTTTTCAAGCCCCCGAATCAGCCCTCAAATGAGCAATTTATCTACTTGCCCTGACATTGGGGAATGAGTTAATTTCTTCTTGTGTAGCTCTATTCCCAGCTCCCCAATCAGACAAATCCCTAAAACGGTAGGCTTGTTGAGACGGAAATATGGGCACTCTCATCCATACAAATCAAAAGACCGCCTTCATAGGTAGGAGTTCACAACTCACTTAGAATTCAGGTCATGTTACCTATGGTCATTCTGATGAAATGTAAGTCTCTATTATGAACGGCGTTATATAATGAGACTAAACATTTCGTGGTCTGGTCTTATACAAATTCCTTTGTATAGAATATCCTCACCCACATGTCTCTACATGAATTATCATGATCAGATCATTTGTAGCACTTTACAACATTTGTAACATCTACAAAGTGGGCCATACTCGTAGTGTCACTAGGATAAGGTATCCAACATTATCCATCTACTACAGACCATTTAGGTTATCATTTAAACATGATCCACCCTTAGTTATCATTTAAACATGATTTACTCTTATGTCTCTATATACATGTTTAAACTACAAGATAACCTTGGATTTTAGTTTATTGGTTTGTGGTTAATGCAACTAATTTTGAAATAAGACATCACATACTTTATTACATAAATAAAATGTTTGTACATTACAGTTACAAATTATAAGACCTTACGAGATTCAGGACATCAACCCTAATAGGGACGAACAACATTTTTCCACCGTTGATAAAGAGGTGCTGCTGAAGAGAAGCTCGAGAGAGATATTTTCTTCAACTTCTCCACCAAGTTGGTCATAGAAAATATTAAAAAAAAGCTAAAGAGGACAAGGGATTTAACTCTGTGGCTTGACTTCTTCCTTTTTACTTTGCATTTCCATCCACTATTCCATTCAATTGAACTAATATTGTTTGTATCAATACTTATTATCTTTAATTCAATCTTAAACCATTCTTCACTTCTCCATCTGTTTAATTTCAAAGTTGTTTATGTTTTTGAACTTTCTGGCTTGATGAATGCATGAAATTTTCTGCTTGAATCTTTCTGATCAATAGATTAAAGTGAAATAGTGGTTAAGTCACTCGAGAGAGTAGTTAACTATTGAACTCATCAAGTCAGGGCGTGAAGTAATTTTAGAGATAAAATTTTTCAAGTCTTTTATTTGTTCTTTGTAACTAACGCATGCACCCTAGAGATAGGATTATGTGTGACATTCACATCAAGAGATGTTGAACATAACATGAACTAAAGAACATGTTTCTAACGTATAGCAAATACACTTAGATTGTAAACAAACATATGTACCATATTCATTCTATTATCATTGTGCTCATATATGCTTGCTATTCCTACTAGGAAATCAACGCATACTATTTACATTAAAGCCATTCATCCAAGAATCCATTTTTCCCTCTCAGAACTCCTATTTCCCTTTTGCATGCGTGCCATTTGCTTAGCATAAATAACCAACACCTATCAGTTAATTAGGAAACTTCTGTATTAGATCTAAAAATAAACATTGCATTAGTATACTCTGGAATCCCTGCATTCGACCCTACGAAACAGTGAGAACTTGTGTACACTAACAAGATTTGCACGCATCAAATTTATCACCAACACATCACATTATTTTCATACCAAGAGAGATCAAACCGTCATTCATCTTCATTCACCACCATTTACAATCATCATCATAAGCACTATTAAGAATAAAAAATACAGTGAACAGTCATGGTCCGATATAATTGATACTGGAGTTTTATACTAGCTCATTATTCTATTAACATACAACTTAGTCGATCTGTCCAATGTAAAAGTGACCTTGACTAGTAAGAACATGGTCGTCTTCGTGAGCTTACCCACAATTACCTATACGCCATCATATATATTCAGGGTCCTGGGTAGTCCAAATAAAAAACCATAATAACATGTTCCCATTTCCACGTAGGTACTAGAAGTGGGTTAAGTAATCCTCCCAACCTCTGGCGTTCATGTTTAATTTATTGGCAAATCGCTGTCCATAAACTCATCTATGTCATGTTTCATTCCAGGCCACCAATAAGACTTCCTTAAAGTTCTATACATCTTAATACTACCCGGATGCATCGCATAGGCTAAACTATGTGCTTATTCTAAAATAGCATTCTTCAGGGTCATATTATTGGGCACACAAACTCTTCCATCCTTCAGTAGAGCTCCATCTGACCTCAATTCATAGTTTGTCCTCTGTTTTTTGCTTACCTCTTCTGCCAGTTTCCGAAGACTTGGATCTCCTAGTTGTTCCTTGATAATGTCATCTACCAGGATAGACCTTACCTGGAAATGAGCCAACAAACTCCCTAATCTTTCAACTGTTAAAGTAGCATTAGCACCCTTCAGCTTCTGCAACAATATACTTCCAATTGAATTAAAGGTAGCTTTGGGATCACTCAACTTCCTTATCAATGCATCATCTAAGACATTAGCTTTCCCTGTATGGTACTCAATAGTGTAATTGTAGTATTAGAGTTGATGTCCTAAATCTCATATGTCTTGTAGTTTGTAAATTAAAATCACATATCTAATAAAATAAGAGGTATTTTATTGACGTTTAGACTGCATTAGTTCTATCCAATAAACTAATATCCAAGATTATTTTATGAAACTTAAACATGTATGTGGAGACAAACAAGTGGATCATGTTTAAGTGATAGCCTAAATGGTCTGTAGAGATGGATAAGGTTGGGTACTTTATCCTAGTAACACTACAAATATGGCCCGCTTTGTAGATGTTACAATTGTTGTAAAATGCTACAAATGACCAGATCCTGATTGTTCATGTAAAGACATTCGAGTGGGGGTATTCTATACAAAGAGTTTGTATAAGACCGGACCACGAAATGAATAGTCTCTCATATAACACTGTTACTAGAAAAGACTGACATTTCACTAGGATGACCATAAGTGACTTGACCTTAATCCTGAGTGAGTTATGAATTCCTATTTTTTAGGGAAATCCTTTGATTTGCATGGGTGAGAGTGACCTTGTTAGCTAACTCAATAAGCCTACCATTTTGAGAATCTGTCCGAGTAGGAAGCTAAGAACACAATTATACAAGATGAAATTCACTCCTTCCAATCTTTAGGGAAAGTAGAAAAGTTGATCCCTTAATAGCTAATTTCGGGTCTTGAACACTGAGGCCCCAACCTCTCACTGGCCCATGAGGCTTTAGTTTATAGTTAGACCATAAACTGTTTGTTCATTAGAGGAATCAGTGGTACTTAAGGAGTTAGAGATAGTTACAACGGTAAGATGGTAATTTGATCCAATTGTAGTTAAGAGCGATTTGTGAAAGGTCGACTCACTGTTGATTGGTTATATATATATGGACACAGAAATATATCTATAGTGCGAAGAGTGCAACTGTCAGTCTTTAGTGGAGTGATAGGTATTTAATGAAGATTAATTAATTTAATTAAAGAGTTTAATTAATTACTCTCATATCATTGGAGCTTCTAATCTGTAGGTCCATAAGGTCTCCTTGTTATCTCACTAAAGGATAGATAAGAGGAATGATTTGAATTGTTCAAGTCAATTGATGAAATAGCATATTAATGAGATTAATATGATATGGTTAATTATAAATGTGATCTATAATTAAGAGAGAAATATTTAAATAAGATTCAAATATTAAGTTCTTATGAATTAGATTCATGAAGAATTAATTAATTAACTTTGAGAGATGAAGGCAAATGAACATATGATGTTTATTTATTAATTAATTAACTATATATACTAAATTGGATTTAATATATATGGTTATTTAATTGGTATGTTAATTAATTGAATAAATGTTATTTTAATTAATTGGACTTAAGGGTAAATTGGGAAAGACTTGGAAAAGGGGTAGGTAAACCCTTCTCCATATAAATATCCCTTTATGATCAATTTAGGGGATGAAATTTCATTGTGAAAAACCCCAGCCTCTAGTCTAGATTTCTTCTCAAATTTTTCCTCTCAACCATTCTCTATTATTCTTCCTTCTCCAAGGTGATAGAGACCACTCTTCTACCCTAGGATTCTTAAAGAATAACAATGTTATTCTTATGGTGGTGTCCTTAATCGTGAAGAGGTGTTCGTGATCAAAGCAAGTGGATTTAAATAAATTAATTGAATTAAAGTTATAGATTATGTGAGAGATGTTTCATTTAATATGATTTAAATGAAATCATTAATGATAAACTATTTATTAATTTTAAATTTTTAATTAATTTAATTAATTAATCCGATAACTCCACTTAGGGGAGTTATAGTGATCCCACATTTCTCTCCTTCTCCATCTCTATTGATCAAAAAGTTGGTTTTATCAAATAGGAGAAATAGAGATTCAAAAAGAATCGTTCTGCATTTTTTACTTCTCTAAAAAGAATCCTCCTTATCCTTTTTTTCCCAATTCAATTGGTTCCCACAAACCAAAAATACCAAAAGTTTGTCGAAGGATAGGAAGATTACTCTCTTGGTGGTGTTCTGAAATCCCAATTGGAGAATTGGATTCTCATTTGACTCTACAAAGCTAAAGGTTTCCTATCCCTTTTCTATGTATTTAATTTTAAGCATGCTTAACCTAGGTTCTAATTTCACAATAGGCTAAATTTTATTTTTCTTTGGTCTCTGTATTATTTTTGAATTACTTAGAATATGGGTATTTTAGAAATCCCAAATTAATAATGAGTTTTGGTTATGTGCTTTCTGCTTCGTTAGGGCTTTCATCCCTACAATTGGTATCAAAGCCTTTTCATATATTAATTAGGATTATGAAATTTGCATTGGGAGTTGGTGGGATTAATTTCTTTGTAAATGTATATTGCGAATGAATGTTTACAATACTTTTTGCCTTAGATTTACATGTTTTTTATTTAATCAATTATAAAGGCTCCTGTGTTTTTAGGTGTTTTAATTATGTAAATCGAGTCTTTGTAAGTCCGTGTCTAGAATTAGGGGACCCTTGCCGTTAAAGATCGAGACCAATTTTGCAAAATTTCATTGAATAGAGGTTGAGAACTCGGGGGAAAAAAAGGGCATTGTACAAAGCAGAAGAGCTGACGTCACACTAAAATCAGCAGAAGGGTTGATGCCATGCTGACATTAGCAAAAGGGTTGACCACAAGCTGACGTCAGCGAAAGGGTTGATGTCACGCTTACGTCAGTAGAAAGGTTGACGTCATGTTGACATCAGCATAACGTTAGTAAAGATCTAGTTTGTGTTGTTGGATCTAGTTCAACCTGGTTCAGTTTGGTTCAAGCTAGTTGAGTCTGGTTCTGTACTATTTTGGCTTGGTTCGTGTTTTGTGGGTTCGATTCAAAGCGGTTCGAGTTAGTCTGGTCCGGTTCTGGAGCGGCAAAATCTTCTTTTAAGATAAATTAGCATAATTTATTGTAATTTATTGATTTTATTTTATCCTATGGACCAAAATTACCGGTTCATTTGCTATTTAAATATTTTATAGATGTCATTAGATAAATTCCACCATAGGTTAATTCATGTATTTTAATATATTATAAGCATTACAATGTATGGTATTAATGCATAATATATATTTAATTTCATGAGTTATTCAATGTAATTGTTATTTTAAATTAGTGAAATTAATAAAGCATGAAGTATGACATTACTTAGTTTAAATATAAAAGTTATATTTAATTGAATGTCTTGAGCATACTTGTTTGATTTTCATGATTGGCCTTTATATAAAGTGTTATGTTAAAAAAATGATGAAAATAAGATGCATTGAGCATGAAACATTCATAGTATAAATATATATGTTATATTTTTCATGCAATGCATATAGTATGGATTATTTAATTAATTAGAATATGATTATTAATTAAATTAAACATAGAAAACATGACTATAGGACTAATCATTAAAATTTGAAAATATTTTTTAAAATTACTGATTAGAAACCGTCAATGTATAATCAAGAATTTCATGCAAACACAAGATCATAAGATAATTAATTGTTTTTAAATTATTTAAAAAGTTAATTATACCTAAAATCACTTTAATTCTAATAGGATTATAATTATTTCTTATTTAGTTTTTAAATAGTTTTAATGAACTAAGTAGGAAAAACATTACTATGATTATAAGGGAATTCTACCGGTTAGTTTCTATTTAGGCTGAAGGTATTTAAGTTGACGGTTCACAAAAGACCTCCTACCTAGAAACTGACCTGGAACTTGAGTTGAATTAATCATTGTTTAATGTAAGCATGCAATGTCACTAGGTTAATTAAAAGAGTTTAATTCACCAAGAACATAGGAAAAAAACTTATTATAAAGAGTTATAATAGGCATAGACTTAGATAGATTGACTTAGTCGCATTTATCTAAGTTAAATAACCTTAAAATACGGTAGGACACTTTCGTAGGAGAAAAATTACAAAACAAGATATTTATATCAAGTTTTGCTCCTACGTCCCTATATTCAAGATCCATACTCGACTTTGTGTCGCCTTGGGCGCAACCTCCTTTCGGAAAGTGTGCACGGGTCAATAACAAGGTGAATGAGGAAAGTGTCCATAGTAAGTGAGAATGGGACGCGTGTCAACAAATCTTTTGGTCTTCACCCCTAGGTTGCATGGTGAGATTCTTATGATCCGCCTACATGTTGTCCTGGAGCGACCATCCCTTCGAAAGGTTTGATCATAGGTTTCGAAACATAGCGAACTCCTGAAAAAGATAGGGTCACTTAGGCTAATTACCAATAATTGTCTTTTCTAATGGTAGCCTGTTGGTGCATACCTTTGGGATCTGAAAGTGGGAAGGTTACACTAACAGGGATGAGTTAAGAGTTAATGAATTCTTGATCGAACAACGATAGCTAATGTCTATAGGAATATGAGTTATTCTAGCACTAAAGTTAGCTGAGAATTGTCTCATTTTAGAGGAGGAGTAGCTAATCATCTTCGTTGGCTATTGCTCTAAACCTCTGAAGCATCATCGCAAAAACTAAATCAATAGTTTACTAGGGTCTCTATGATTGCTTGTTTTTGTTAAATGATTGGATTCCTTGCAATTTGTTTGCTTATATGATGAGGAAAAAATAACTAATACGACCACTGTTTATTTAATTTCAGCAATGTCTTCCTCAATTATCACACTGCTTAAAAATGAAATCGGCAAAAATTACTCTATATGAAAGTCCAACTTGAATACGATTCCAGTTGTTGATGATCTTTGGTTCGTCTTATCAGATGAGTATCCTCCAACCCCTGCTCGTAACACACACTAGGCTACGATGGATGCTTATAACCGATGGATAAAGGCCAACGAAAAGGCCCGCGCCTACATCTTGACAAGCTTAACTGAAATCCTGTCCAAAAAGCTCAAGACTATGGAAATAGCAAGGGAGATTATGGAATCTTTATGGGAGATGTTTGGACAACTATCCTATCACCTCCACTATGATGCTCTCAAATATATTTATGATTATAGAATAAAAGATGGCCAATCTGTTCGAGAACATGTTTTGACATAATGGTCCAATTTAACGTGGCATAGGCAAATAGAGCGATCATAGACGAGCGCAGTCAGGTTACTTCATAATGGAATCTCTTCCTAAGAGTTTCCTACAATTTGACAACAATGCAATAATGAACAAAATCCAATATAACCTGACCAGACTCTTTAATGAGCTACAGACTTACCAGTCTCTTATGAAAAATAAGGGACTGGATGAAGGAGAGGCAAACGTTGTCCATTCCAAAAGGAAGTTCTAGAAAGGTTCATCCTCTTGAACTAAGTCTGTTCCTCAGTCTTCTGCTTTGAAGAAGATTTAGAAGAAGGTAGGAGATAAAAAGAAAACTCTCGTTGTTGCTGCTCGAGGCAAAGGAAAGGCCAAAGTTGTGGCTGACAAAGGCAGGTATTTCCACTACAACATGGATAGACACTGGAAGAGGAACTACCCTAAGTACTTTGCTGAGAAGAAGAAGAAGAAGAAATAAGGTAAATTTGATTTACTTGTTTCATAAACATGTCTTGTTGAACATGATGAGTTTGCCTGGATACTTGATTTAAGAGCAACTAATCATGTTTACTTTTCTTTACAAGAAAATAGTTTTTTCTCAGTAGTTAGAAGAAGGTGAAATGGAGCTTAGGGTCAGAAAAGGACATGCCATTTCAGCTTGTGTAGTGGGAGCTGCAAAGTTATTGTTTGGAGATAAATTTATTTTTCTTAAGGACTTGTACATTGTACCTAGAATTAAGAGAAATTTAATTTCTAACTCCTATCTAATCGAACAATATTACACTATTTCCTTCGAAAGTAATGAAGCATTCATTTTCAAGAATGATGTTCTTATATGTTCAGCTAGATTAGAACATAATGTATATGTATTAAGACAAACCAAAGCAAAAGAAATTTTAAATCATGAGATGTTTAAAACTACTAAAACTCAAAGTAAAAGACAACGCATTTCTTCTAAAAGACAAGCAATTTTAAATCATGAAATGTTTAAAACTGCTACAACGCATTGTACCTGATATGTATTAAGACAAACCGAAACCTATCTTTGACATTTAAGACTTGGTCACATAAACCTTTATAGGATCGGGGGTTTGGTAAAGAATGAAATTCTCAATGAGTTAGAAGATTATTCATTACCACCATGTGAATTGTGTCTTGAGGAAAAAATGACCAAAATATCTTTTAGTGGAAAAGGTTATAAGGCCAAAGAACCCTTAGAGTTAATACATTCGGATCTCTATGATCCAATGAATGTAAAGGCTCGAACAGGATATGAATATTTCATCTCTTTTATAGATGATTATTCAAGGTATGGTTACTTATACCTATAAATCTGAAGCTCTTGAAAAATTCAAGGAGTTTAAGGTTGAGGTTGAAAGCCTATTAGGTAAAACTATTAAAACACTTCGATCTGATCGAGGTGGAGAGTATATGGATAAAAAAATTCCAAGAATATATGATAGAATATGGAACATAGTCCCAACTCTGCACTCCTAGTACACCTCAGTAAAATGGTGTATCAGAAAAGAGATAGAATCTTGTTAGACATAGTTCGTCTGATGATGAGATATGCTCAATTGCCTGGCTTTTTTGTGGGGTATGCAGTAGAGACTGCAACTCACATCCTGAACAATGTTACCTCGAAGAGTGTTTCTGAAATACCTTTCAAGTTATAAAGGGAGCATAAACCTATTTTGCACTACTTTAGGATTTAGGGTTGTCCAGTACACGTTCTTGTGAAAATCCTAAGAAATTGGAACCTCATTCAAGGCTGTGCCAATTTGTTGGTTATCTAAAAGAAACGAGAGGTGCTATTTTCTATGACCCACAAGAAAATAAAGTACTTGTATCGACGAATGCTACTTTCTTAGAGGAAGACCACATGAGGGATCAAAAACCATATAGTTGAAGGAAATCGGACATGAGGATTTCCATGACCAACGGAATAATCATTCCAAATTCCATTAGTATTTGAACATATACAATTACAATAAAAAAAATAGAAACATACAGGCTATGCACAAAACGAAATTACAGCATGCTTTACTATACAATCAAGGGAAAGAATACACATACCTTTGAAGACTTATCTTTAACACTCTTGATCACGAACGCTCGTACACTTCAACCGCTACACTACACGATCAATGCGACCACGCTCTAAGATCATAAACACAGCAAACGACCTCCAAAAACCTTGACGATGTCAAGTTGAGTACGATACACCACTACAATGTCTACCTTGGTATTCTCGATGTGAGAATCCAGAAATGTGGGCTCCATGTGGACTTGGTTTGGGGAAGAGACTAGAGGAAGAACAATCATGTAAATGATTGAGCAAGTGGGAGATGATAATGTCTATCGTATAGACGATGCCCAATTATTTAGAAGAAGCTCCGTGATCGTTTAACTAATTGGCCAGCTGAGTGACTATCGTGTAGAGTCACTCCACGATCGTCTAGTCTCTCTTCAGCTATCATTTAGTAAATCTCATTCACTTGACAGTCACCGTGAGTCTTTCTGAGAATGGAAAATCTCAATCTTACTAAAACTAGGAAACATTCTTTTATTTCACAGTTACCATGAAACCACCAATAACCTCCCACTCAATTGGTTATTAAAGAAAAATAGATAATTATCCAATAATTAATATTATTATAAATATATATGATAACCAACTTACCATACTATATTTATAACCTATGGTTTTAATATTTCATCTCATGAAACATATAAACCATAGTTCTTTTTCTATTTCATGGTCCTTAATGTAAATCTCATTTACATTAATCCTCCACTAGATATATCTCATAAATCACACTAATCATATCATATATACTCGAATTTCCTCTTGTCAACTTGAACATTTCAAATCAACACCAAGAACCGATTCTCAACTTGAATCCATTGAGCTACCAATAGGACCTTATGGACTTGTAGCTCGAAGGTCCAACAGTAAGTGAATAACTGACTAAACTCTTTAGTCACAGGATCCACCATCTGTTAACTGCCAGGCACTCCACTAAAGACTGACAACTGAACTCTCCTTAGTACATATATATTATGTGTTCATATCAACCAATCAACAGTGCGACAACCCTTCACAGATCGCTTGTAAGTACAGCTGGGCCAATAATCGTTATGCCCCTGTAGTTACATTTGTCTCCTTAGTACCACCGATCCCTCTAATGAACATAAGTCATACTCATACTATAACTGAGTCTTCTCTTCCAAAGAGAAGTTGTGGCCACTATGTTCAAGCCCCGGAATCAGCCCTTAAGGGAGTAATCTCTCTACTTATCCCTGCTTCGAGGAATGAGTGAATTCCATCTTATGGATTGAATTTTCAGCTCCCAGATCAAACAAGTCCCCAAAAAGGTAGGCACGTTAAGTTGGCAATTTGGCCACTCTCACCCATACTAATCAAAGGACCGCCCTCAAAGACAGGATTTCCCAAAACACTCAGGATTGAGGTCGTGTCACCTATGGTCATTTAGATGAGATGTAAGTCTCTAGTATCAACGGCGTTATATACAGGGTCTAGTCATCTCGTGGTTCAGGTCTTATACAAACTCTTTGTATAGGACACCCCTGCTCGCACGTCTCCACATCAATGATCAGGATCTACCATCTGTAGTAGTTTACAATACTTGCAAACCTCTACAAAGAGGGTCGTATCTGTAGTGTCACCAGAATCAGGTATCCCACCTTTAATCCTTATACTACAAACCTATTTAGGTTATCACTTAAGGCATGATCCACTTGTATATCACATATACATGCTTAAGTTCACATAAGATAACCAATGAGTTTTGTTTATTGGATATGAGTAAATATCAGAATTAAATAATACTTATTTTATTCATTAAACAATGTGTATCTTTACAAAATAATGAGACTCCAGGAGAATTAGGACACCAATCCAAACACTAGGGATTCAAATCATTCAGGATCATAAAAAAAAAAGGTTAGCCTTGTCTCAGGCATCGTACGTTGATCAAATGTTGATCAGGTACAGGATGTAGGATTCTAAGAGGGGTTTGTTGCCCTTCAGGCATAGAATCGTTTTGTCTAAGGATCAATGTTCTAAGACATCTCAAGAAGTTGAGGAGATGAGATGGATTCCCTATACTTCAGCTGTAGGAAGCTTAATGTATGTAATGTTATGTACCAGACACGACATTTGCTAAGCAATAGTCAGTCGGTATAAGTCCAATCCAAGATTTAATCAATGAACGGCGGTCAAGACGATCCTCAAGTATCTTCACAGAACAAAGGATTATATGCTTGTGTATGGAGATAAGGATCTGATCCTTACAGGATACACAGACTCTGACTTTCAGACCGATAAAGATCTCGCAGATCAACATCAGGGTCAATGTTCACTCTGAATTGAGGGGCTATAATGTGGCGAAACATCAAGCAAGGATGCATCACAGACTCTACTATGGAAGCCGAATATGTAGCCGCTTGTGAAGCAGCTAAGAAGGCTATTTGGCTGAGGAAATTCCTTTCAGATTTGGAAGTTGTTCCATATATGGATTTGTATATCACTCTCTATTGTGATAATAGTGGGGCTGTGGCAAATTCGAAGGAATCTCAGGCAAGCATATAGAGAGGAAATACCACTTGATTAAAGAGATTGTGCATCACGATGATGTGATAGTCACGAAGATCGCGTCAGAGCACAACATTGTTGATCCCTTTACAAAGGCTCTCACGGCTAAATTATTCGAGGGTTATCTAGAGAACCTGGGTCTGAGGGACATGTGGCATCTTGTCTAAAGAAAATGAGAGATGATATTGGGGTATGCCCTAATTTATTGTATATTGTACATGTATTTATCTTGTATTGTACATTAGTCTCCCGAGGCATTAGGACAAGTGGGAGATTGTTGAGACCGGTGTCCTAATTCTCTTTGAGTCTCGTTGTTTGTAATATATACACATTGTTATGAATAAAATAAGAGTTATTTCATTCTGGCATTTACTCATATCCAATAAACAAAGCTCCATGGTTATTGTATGTAAACTTAAATATGTATATGAGATATACAAGTGGATCATGCCTTAAGTGGTAATCTAAATAGGTTTGTGGTATAAGGATTAAAGAGGGATTCCTGATCCTGGTGACACTAGAATACAGCCCGCTTTGTAGAGGTATGCAGTGTTGTAAACTATCGCAGATGGTAGATTCTGACCATTCATGTGGAGACATGCGAACGGGGGTGTCCTATACAAAGAGTTTGTATAAGATCAGACCACAAGATAATTCGTCTCTATTTATAACGCTGTTGATATTGGAGACTTACATCCCACCTAAACGACCATAGGTGACATGACCTCAATCCTGAGTGTTTTGGGAACTCTTGCCTTTAAGGGGGATCCTTTGATTAGTATGGGTGAGAGTGGCCAGATTGCCAACTCAACATGTCTACCTTTTTAGGGACTTGTCTGATTTGGGAGCTGGGAACTCAATTACACAAGATGGAATTTACTCCTTCCCCGAAGTAAGGGTAAGTAGATAGATTGCTCCCTTAAGAGCTGATTCCAAGACTTGAACATAGTGGCCACAGCTTCTCTTTGGAAAAGGGGACTCAGTCATTATAGAACTATGACTTATGTTTATTAGAGGAATTAGTGGTACTTAAGAAGTTAGATGTAACTATAGGGGCTTAACGGTTATTGGCTCAACTGTACTTACGAGCAATATGTGAAGGATTATTGTAGTGTTGATTGGTTAAGATGGACATATAATATATCTGTAGTAAGGAGAGTTCAGTTGTTGGTCTTTAGTGGAGTGTCTGGCAGTTAATGGATGGTGGATCCCGTGACTAAAGAGTATAGTCAGTTATTCATGTACCGTTGGAGCTTCGAGCTACATGTCCATAAGGTCCCCTTGGTAGCTCAATAGATTCAAGTTGAGAATCAGTTCTTGGTGTTGATTTGAAATATTCAAATTGAAAAGAGGTAATTCGATTATATATGATATGATTGGTGTGGTGTATGAGATACATCAAGTGGAGGATTAATGTAAATGAGATTTACATTAAGAACCATGGAATAGAAAAAGAGTTATGGTTTATATGTTGCATGAGATGAAATATTAGAACTATAGGTTATGAATATAATATGGTAAGTTGGTTATCATATATATTTATAATAATATTAATTATCAGATAATTATCCCGTTTTTTCTCTAATAACCAATTGAGTTGGAAGTTATTGGTGGTTTCATGGTAACCATGAGATAAAAGAAAAAATGTTTTCCTAAATTTAGAAGTTATTATTTGAGATTTTCATTCTTGGAAATTACTCACAGAAAGACTGTCAAGTAAATACGATTTACTAAACGACAGCTTGGAGAGACTAGACGATCATGGAATGTTTCTATACGATAAACACTCAGCTGGTTGATGAGCTAAACGATTGTGCAACTTTAACTAAATGATTGCATAGTGTTTGTTAAACGATTGGACATCGTCTATACGATAGAATTTGATATTTCCCACTTGTCCAATCGTTTACACGATTATTCTCCTCCTGTCTCATCCTCTAACCAAATCCACACAGAGCCCACACTTTTGGATTCTCACATCGAGAATACCAAGGTAGCCATTGTGGTGGTGTCATACTCAACTCGACACTGTCGAGGTTATTTGGAGGTCATTCGTGGTGTTCGTGTGGAGTCCACTGTGTTCTTGATCTTGGAGATCGTGGTGTTTTAGTCCTTTGTTGATCGTGTTGTGTTGTGGTCGTGGTGGACGAGCATTCGTGTGTTGTAGTGTTGCTGTGAACAAGTGTTCGTGATCAAGGTTCTTGAAGATAAGTCTTCAAAGGTGTGTTAATTCTATCCCTTGATCTTATAGAAAAGCATGTTGTAATTTCGATTTATGCATGACCTTATGTTTCCGTTTTTTATAATTGTGTTGTTCATATATGAATGAAATTTGGAACAATCCTTCCGCTACTCATGGAAATCCTCATGTCCACTTTCCTTCATATTGTAGTCGGAGGTAACTATCGGAGCCCGAAATTAGTCGCACGAAGGTGGTATTAGAGCTGGTTGTTGGAGTTTTTCGTCACAGGTGGTTGTCAAAGCCCCAAGTTGGTCGTCGAAGTTATTCGTTCAAAGGTGACATTGAATGTGATTTTCATTAGAACTTATAGTCGTAAGTGGTTGTCGGAGTTAGTCATCAGAGTTTGTTGTTGGAGCCAATTGGTTGTCAAACTTAGTAACGCGAAGGTGATCGTCAGAGTTGGGTCACTGGAGGTGGTTGTCGGAGGCCAAAATTAGTTATTGGAGTTGGTCGCGCGAAGGTTATCAGAGCTCGAAGTTGGTTTTTGGATCTGTCATGGAGGTGGTTTTTGGAGTTCGTATTTTGTCATCGGAGGTGGTTGTCGGAGCCTGGAGTTAGTCGTCGGAGTTGTCATTGGAGGTGGTTGTCATAGCCCAGAGTTAGTTCTCGGAGTGTGACAGTGGCCAATGGATAGAGTCATTAAAAACATGGGAAGAATTGAGAGTTGGGATGAGTTGGTAAAATATATCAACTCAACTCCACCAACATTTAAAGTTGGTGGGCCAAATAATGAGTTGGTATATTATACCAACTCAACTCAACTCATGTTGGTGAGCCAAACACTCCCTAAGTGTCGTGGCTTCTTTATTTCATCTAAGAACTTCTAGTTCTAATACTTAGAAAATTTTCTCACTTCTAAGCCAAACTCCTTTCCTCTCACTACCCCAACACTTAGGAAATTCCCTTGCTTTGGACTACTCTACACCTAATCATCATATTCTCATACCAGTAAGTTGTATGCTATAAAGTCGTATTGTTGCTTATTGCTTTCTAGCTATACGACTAATATTCATTGTTTACACATGCTTTCAAACGTTTGCGAAAACCTTTTCCTCTACACTCGTTTTCTAAAACTTTTTCTGAAGAACGGGGGTGGAGGTTGTTTGAAATGCCCATTGTGTCATCGGTTATTTGGATTTGCATTGGCTGACTTGTTCGAGGGCGAGAACAAGTGCCACACAATCACATTGAGATCCTTACGAAGGTGCGATTATGACATCAAACGTCCCCTAAGGGTCTATTTGGTAGGAAATCTGAAAACATAAATTTAAAAACAATGATTAATAAAAATAGAGTTTTAATTCATATTTTCATATACTTGTTTGATATCTGTTTGGATTCTGATTTAAATAATTGTTTTAAACATATTTGATACTATATTTATAAATTATAAAACTAGTTATAGTTATCCACTAAATATTAGTTGACAATAAATTATTATTAATTTATTTATGAACATGTTTTATGTTAAAAAATTTATATAATTATGATTTGTAATATTATATAATTTATATTATATTACATAATATATAATTAATTTTTTAAAAAAATTGTGTTAATAACATGGTATAGTGTATTTCTAAATATTTTTATTTTCATTTAATATAATTCTACATTTTAAAATTAAAAATTGAAAATTTCAATACAATGAAAATTGTAAATATAAAAATATTATTTTCAAAATTTGTAATTTGTAATGTTTGGATTACATAACCTAAAACAATTTTAAGAAACTGAATCAAGTACAATTACTTTTTCCCCATAAATTATTGTACGACACCAAATTTCCGTCTTAATTGTTTCTGCGAATTAATGTCTTTTATTTTGTTAAACAACATAAAAAATTATGTCTTTGAATTATGTTTAAATTTTTAGTAATATCATATCATTACAATGATTTAAACTACAGAAAATACTCACATTTTTAGACCAACTAAGCTATGCCAAGTTGGCTGAAAATACCTATTATCATGTTATAGGTTTGGATATGGAGTTTCGGTGCAAATAACCCATAGAATCATTACACAATTATTTCCATCACTATTTTCTTTATGTCGTCAGAATCATAATCTAATAATTAATCTCTCATTAGTGGAGTTTCATAATCTAATAATTAATCACTCATTAGTGGAGTTGAAATGGGACCCATTCATTAGAGTTTAAAAAATCTTTGTTTTAACAGTTAAGGACCAAAATAAGGTTGTGAGAAAAATGTTGACAAAAATGAAGTTGTAAAATCGTAGATAGAGTACACGAATTTTCACTCTATTCATGTACCTGTACATGAATTTTGTATAATTGACGTCTTTGTGGTAGATGAGGTGAACATGAAAATTTTGTATCTCATACACAATTTTCCTCATCCACAAAATTACCACAATCAATAGTTTCCTGTTGAACCTTAGATTAGGAATTTGTTTTTTGAACAACATTATTTTAGAAAAGAAAAATTATCGTTATCCTATTTTTGTCATTTTAAAAAAACCACATTATTCTAAAAGAATCATCCAAAAAATTACTTTGATTAATTAATTATAAATTATCCAAATATTTGTTTAGTATTAAAAAAACACACCCACTTTTTTAGGGAAAAAATATATTTAAATCTTATTTTAGTCCTGAACTTTAAATCTTGATCTATTTTTATCCTTAAAACTAAAAAAAAAGTATATTTTAGTTTTTGAACTTTTAAAAAGTGTTTACTTTAGATTATTTGTATTTTTAGATGACTAGGTTATTAAATAAATTAGTCATGCTAAAAAGTCTAGGGTTTCAGTTTTGAATTAAATGGTAAAGCAATTTTCTATCGAAGAACTCAAAAGTCGTTTTGCATTCAAGATTTTAACACATTGGTCACGCTAAAAAGTCTATGATTTCAATTTTGAATTAGGTGGTAAAACAATTTTCTATCAAAGAATTCAAAACTCATTTTACATTCAAGATTTTGACATATTAATTGTTAGCAATTTTACATCACCTTCATTTTGCTCAACATATACTAGACGTAATTTCATTAAAAAAAATTAACAAAATCTTATACTTTTTAAAAATTCATCGACTAAAATGGTCATTTTAAAGTTTAAAACTAAAATAAAATAGATTCAAAATCCAAAATCCAAAATCAAAATAAACCAAAATGTTATTTAGGGTGGAGTGAAGACAAAGCAACCCCTCTCCAAAAAAGAAAGAAAAACAAAATGTCATTAATTAATATAACGTCTCTCACCCAAAAAAAGAACAGAAGTCGTTGGCAACTTGGCGGCTACGTCTCCTAAATTCATTTAATATTCCATTTTTATTTCCGTTCAAGAATTAAATTACTCGAGTAAATTCCCAACATCCGCGTTTAAGATGATAAATAAAGTATACACTCAAATTAATATATAAATTTAGTGACTTTTATAAACTTTAGCTTTATAAAATTGAATCAACTTGGGCATTCCTTAGCTACTATGTCAAATTTGGATTTTTTCGCTCCAACTCATTGTACTATAAAAAAATAATAATAATAATAGTGGACCTCATTAGAGCTCAAACACAACAAGAATTTTTGGATTTGTTATACCATTGATCTTTTGACATTGTCAAAAATATACTAAGAACGTGTTAGTTATCCACACTGTTCCTCACACATCTTTAATGGATGTTTAGAGCAGGGAGTGCAAATGAGAGAGCTAGGAGGAGCACACGAAGGAATGAGTAAGCAAGAGTCCTATGTGAGAGCACTATTTTATTGAATTAGTTGAATGTGAACAATGATAAAGGGAGCAAGAGCACGAGCATAGGAGGGAGAGGAAGAGATCTAGTGTGTGAAAACACTATTATATGGATGACCTTAATTTCAGTCTCCAAAATCGTGAGGGACAATATAAATAATTAATAGCTCTTAGTGCATTATAACATGGTATTAAATGTCTATTGACATGTCAATATTTCCACATTTTCATAGGTTCAACGTTAATATGAGAGGTACATTGATATTTTTATTATATCGTAGAAGAATTCATGAAACATAACAAATTACTAGTGCAAATATAATATAAATAATAGATATGTTAATTTGTTTAAAAATCGTAAAATATTTTTTTATTAAGAAAAAATATTTTAAATGTCAAACTGTTGAAAATATTTTCAAATATAGAAAAATATCATCACATATTCGTGTCTATCAGTGATAGATGGTAATGGTCTATCAGTATTGTCTATCATTGAGACCATATTTATTATATTTGTAACTATTTTTGTTCATTTTTCTATATTTGAAAATAATTCATTTATTAATTTAAATTTATTTCTTGATTTTCTTTATTTCATTCTTTCCATAAATAACGGGTTAATTGGATAAAAGGAGTAATTTTTTTTAAAAAAAAAATAAGGAGAGGAGTTGTTTAGAAATAAATTAGGAAAATGGTGTTCTTTTTTTGTTTTGTATGGGGTGCGTTTTTTTTTTTTTTTTTAACTATCTATTTAGATTTTTTTTTTTTTTGTTATCTCTATTTCATTTTTTCCTTTTAAACATTTTTTTTTTAGTTTTGAGATTGTCAAATGTTTTTTTTTTTTATAAAATATAATTTTATTTTTAGATTTTTAGTTTAACTTCTATTTGATTTTTAGGTTTTAAAATGTTGTATTATTAATCAATTAATTTTGAGTGCATTCTATTTTAATTTAGTATAGAGGTTTCACAATGTTACAACTATATTTTGAGATTTGAATTTTGTTTCAATTGTTCTATAGGATTTAAGATTTGCACTTTAAGCTCGACATATATCATCATATATACACTACTAAATAATATAATTAAAATTTAAAAATGTTACAATTTTACCACTGAGTTCATTTTTTCGAGGCAATACTAGTAAGATTTATTTATTTTTTTAATTTTTAGTTGATATGTTTCAAGATTTACGGTTTTAACTTTAATTAATTTTGATAAAATATATTTTTTTATTTGTAGATTTGGAGCCTAATTTTTATTTGATATGTAGGTTTTAAAATGTCATATTTTTAATCAATTAATTTTGAGTAAATTTTGTTTCAACTTAGTCTCAAGGTTTCATAGTGTTACAATTCTACCTTAGATTTGAATTTTGTTTCTATTTGATCTCTAGATTTCAAGATTCACACTTTAACTTGGATTGTTTCTGTAACATCTCGAATTTCAGGAAAATTTAAGTTAATTATCTAAAATTATTGAGTTTAAATTTCCTTTCATTTGGGAAATTGGGATTAAATTATTGAAAGACTTTTATTGGTTAAATTGAATTTAATTATTAGATATTCGAACTAATTATCTTGAAAATATTGA
Organism: Benincasa hispida; assembly: GCF_027475165.1. Lineage (NCBI taxonomy): Eukaryota > Viridiplantae > Streptophyta > Magnoliopsida > Cucurbitales > Cucurbitaceae > Benincasa > Benincasa hispida. The sequence continues at coordinate 66,905,118 of NC_143488.1, forward strand.
ATTTTGCTTCCCTTTAATTTTGGATTTTTGGGCCAACTTAAAACAAATTAAGGAGATAATTAATTTAATGTAGTTTTGAATTGATTTAGATATTTGAAAATCAAATGGATGGATTTTATGCCATTTAACTTAAGCAATTCGGTTTTCAACGACAACTTACACAAAATTGTCGATTGTGGAGTTTGAACCGTTGGATCGTGCTCAAATTTGGTCAATCTGTTCGAGACATATAGAGTTTCATTTTGAACTGTTGGATCATTGTTTGAAGCTTTGGTTTGTTTGTAATCATTGCTGAATAAAATCTGTAAAACTAGAAATTTTCCTTCTTTCACTCTCGCAAACCCTCCTCGTGCAAGACCCTCACTACCAGCCGCTAGCCTAAACAATTTATGTCGTTCGATAGCAACACCCACTGTCTATCTATGGTAGCCACGAGTCAACGTGCCATCAGCCGCCACTACCTGATCTTTGCCGAAATCTTGAGAAAAACCTTGGGTAAGACTTATTTTTGTTATAATTTGGGTGGTGAAATTCACCCATTTGATTTTGGGTTACGTTAGTAACCTCTCTTTGGTGTGAAACTTAGATTCAAGATTTGGAATTTTTGAGGCATTGACCATCAAGGTAGAGACTATTTTTCGTTTTACAGAAAATAGGTAAAGATCGGTAAGTTTTGGGTAAGTTGTTGGTTGGTTATTCTTTTGGATTGAGAGTAATAGTGGGAAAATTAAGTTATTGATTTTGGATTTAATTCTCGATCAGATTGGCTAATTGAATCAAGTTTTAGAATTTGTCTTGGATCAAGCCACAACTTTGGGTTGATTCAAGTTTTCCAAAGGTTTTAAGGAATTATTTGTGTGGACTTTTGTGACCAAGTTGAGGTAAGTGGTACTATTACCGGTGCCTTCGTATCAGGCGGCCTAGATTAGATTTATAAAGTTAATTAATGGACTATAGAAGCATGATTTTGTTGTTGTGATATACTTGTTGCATGATAGTTAAGTATTATAAGCATGTTTGAATAATTATGTATGTGTTATATGAATAGACCAATAGGACGGTAATTAGACCAATAGGATAGTTTACTGTCTCGCCTTGACGTATGTTTTATTTCAGAGGACCGATGGGTCTAGTTTCATGTTTGACAGTGTGCCTTCGGGCCACTAGACATGCGTAAATCGATAGGTTCACATTCATGTTATTTTTCTATGTTCGACGGTGTGCCTACGGGCCGCTAGACATGCGTGAATCGACAGGTTCACGTTCATGTTATTTTTTTCATGTTTGACAGTGTGCCTATGTGCCACTAGACATGCGTGAATATATAGGTTCACGTTCATGTTACTTTTCCATGTTTGACGGTGTGCCATCAGGCCACTAGACATGAAGTCAATGCAAGATAGTACGTCATTTGGTTTATTTTCATCATCTAAGACAGATATAGTCGTTTGAGCCACGGGTCCATCATTCTCTGCTCGTGGATGCATAGCCTGATCCCGGTAATGGGATCACTTACCGAGTATTTTATATTCAACCTTTCTTAATTTATGTTTTTCAGGTAAGGATAGGAACGGTCCGGCGGGTGACGAGAGGGACCTGTGATCATGCCATACGGGACATGTAAATTGCTACCGCTCAGTATACGTTTTCAAGCTATTTAAATGTTTTGATTTGAAACTTGATGTTGGTCAAAATTTTATCTGTTTAAGTTATTTTTTCTTCATTATTTTAGGGGCTCCGAACAAAGATCTTATTTATTTTGAAAAATTGTTTATTATTTTAATTAATGAAATTTATTTTCCTCAATGGTCAAAATGTTTTGAATGTAAATGTGTAATTATGAGTAACGACCCTTATCAGAATACTCAAAAAGGTCGGGTCGTTACAGTTTCTCACTAAATACTCAACCAGCCTTTGACATTAATGTCAATTAATTAATTTAAAATAATTCCATATGAAATGAAATTTTAAATTTATTTTTTAGTAGTGATGAAAAATATAACTTAATTAATTTTATTTATTTTAAATTAACTAATATATATTACTATTAAATACTCACTTTCTGGCTTTAATAATTTTTCATCACTATTAATAGTAATATATTATTACTATTAAATACTCACTTTCACTTTCAATAGTAATATATATTAGTTAATTTAAAATAAATATAATTAATTAAGTTATATTTTTCATCACTACTAAAAACTAAATTTAAATTTTCATTTCATATAGAATTATTCTAAATTAATTAATTGACATTAATGTCAAAGGCTGAAATTGAGTATTTAGTGAAACAATCCAAGTTAAAGTGTGAATATTGAAATCTAGAGATCAAATTGAAACAGAATTCAAATCTCAAGGTAAAATTATAACATTATGAAACTTTGAAACTAAGTTGAAACAGAATTTATTCAAAATTAATTGATTAAAAAATATAACATTTTAAAACCTACAAATCAAATAGAAATTAGGCTCAAAATCTAAAAATAAAAAATATATTTTATCAAAATTAATTGAAGTTAAAAGTGTGAATCTTGAAACCTATCAACTAAAAATTAAAACAAAAATTAAATCTTGCTAGTATTGCCTCGAAAAAAATGAACTCAGTGGTGAAATTGCAACATTTTTAAATTTTAATTATATTACTTAGTAGTGAATATATGATGATATGCCAAGGTTAAATGCAAATCTTAAATCCTATAGGCCAAATTAAAACAAATTTTAAATTTCAAAATAAAATTGTAACATTGTAAAATCTTTATACAAAATTGAAATAGAACTTACTCAAAATTAATTGATTAAAAATATAACATTTTAAAACTTACCAATAAAATAGAAATTAAAGTAAAAATCTAAAAATAAAATTATATTTTACAACCAAAAAAAATAACATTTGACAATCTCAATACTTAAAAAAAAATAGTTTAAAAGGGAAAAATGAAATAGACAAAAACAACCCCTTTCTCCTAATATTTTTCCCTCTTATCCAATTAACCTATAAATATCCCACTGACATCTTATAAAAATATTTTCAATTTTTTTAAGGTATCGTAATTAAAGTGTAGAGGAAAATCGAATCTTAAATTTTGATGTCAATATTATAAACATTATGTCAGTTGAACTATGATCTCATTGGCAAAAATTATCAACCTTTCTAACCTGGCCATTTTGGTTATTAATCAATCCTATCAATTTAAACGGATAATTTTTTAAAACATTATTTTATGATTTATTGGGATCAAGATCCCATCATCATCATTTAAAAAGTCTAATTTCAGTTTTGTTTGGTGTGGATAAAGCCAAATCTTTCGAACCCCAAATTCCAAAACATCGTCTTTCTTCAATCACATTTTGGCAATGGCGATCACGATGAACAAATCATTCAATCCCCAATCACAGATTTACACTTCCCGTCGTCCTCCAATCCACTTTCCGACCGACCCCACAATCTCCATTGCTTCATTCCTCTTTAGAAACTCATCCAATTACCCTAACGCCCTCGCCCTTGCCGACGCCGACTCCGGCGAATCCCTAACTTTCCGTCAATTTAAAATCCAAGTCTCCAAGTTAGCCCATGTGTACATCCAACTCGGGATTCGAAAAGGCGATGTGGTTCTCATATTCGCGCCTAATTCCATTCACTTCCCTGTTTGTTTCTTCGCCATTGTCGCCATTGGAGCCATCACCACTACTTGTAATCCTGCTTATACTTTCGCGGAACTGTCAAAGCAAGTCGCTAACTGCAACCCCAAGCTCGTAATCACTATTCCCGAACTCTGGGACGTAGTCGGTAAACTCAACTTGCCTTCTATTATTTTGGGTTCTAAAATTTCTTCAAAATTTTCCCGTCCCAACATCTGGGGTTACTCCGATTTGATAAAAAAAGCCGGCGATGTGTCCAATTTGCCGGTGAGTGAAGTGGGTCAGAACGATGTCGCGGCTCTTTTGTATTCATCTGGGACGACGGGGATTAGTAAGGGAGTGATTCTAACTCATAGGAACTTCATAGCTACCTCTTTAATGGTGACCCAAGATCAGGACCTTCTTGGTGATCCTAGAAACGTGTTTTTATGCTTTCTTCCAATGTTTCATGTATTTGGTCTCTCTATAGTTGTTTACGCGCAACTTCAAAGAGGAAACACCGTCGTTTCAATGGCGAAGTTTGAGCTGGAAAAGGCTTTGGGGTTGGTGATGAAGTACAGGATCACTCATCTTTATGTTGTTCCGCCTGTAATTATAGCTCTCGCGAAGCAAAGTGTAGTGAAGAACTACGACTTGTCTTCGTTGAGACAGATTTTATCTGGGGCTGCGCCTCTTGGGAAGGATGTGATGGAAGAATGCTCCAAGATTATACCTCATGCCAGGATTATCCAGGTTTTGAACTCTGCCTTCCCTATTCCATTTTGCACTTTCATGTTATCTTAAGGTGATTGTTGTGTGCAGAAAGTTTAATATTATCTTGAGATGATCCGTCTGAAGAATGTATTTATATATATGTTTGTCCATATCTTTTGTCTTTTGTTTTTGTTAGGGGAAGTTATTTTATTATATGGGTTGTTATATTTGTTGTAACTTCCTTGTGTCGACACCTGGCTATTTATAGCTGATATTTCTTAATTAGAAGTTGAGCCACTTTTAATTTACACTCAAGTGTTAATAGTTTTCCTATGCTGGTCAAAACTGGCATGTAGCTACTGTAATATAGGGTGGGTGAAAGTAGCACATTTTAGGGTGATAAATAGTGCTTTTTACTCTATTTAAAGCATCTTTCATTACATTCTCAACACTAACTCTGAAAAAGTATTTTTTCAAGAGTGTTGGAAGGAAAACAAAAATGGAACTTTTTTTTTCAGGCAAACAGACCAACAAGACAACAAACAATCCGACAAACTAAACCTTCACCACCTCCTCACCAATGACGGAGTGAATACTATCTAAAAAGTCATCTTTTTAGATCAAAGAGTAACTTTGAAAGGATGTCAAAGCTATTAAAGCACGCGCAAATTTGTTCTATCCTTCCAAGATATGAAAAAAAAAATGGCACTATTAACAGATTTGCCAATAAAAATAATGTCCTTAATGAGCGGTCAATCTCAGCCAGGGAAAAAATATGTGCCCAACTTAAGTTTGCTTTAGAAGCCTTCCACTAGGATGGGTTCAATGCATATATCATGCAAAACCAATACTTATGTGCCCAACTTAGCATACACTTTAGTTTGACAGCTCTTTTAAAACTTGAATGTGAGAAATAGTAAAAAGAAATATAGAACAACATAAATTTTAAATGGGATTTCCTTTGGTGGGGAGCAGTGTTGTTCTGTTCCAAGTGCTTCCCTGTGATATTTTGTTTTGTTTGTTTGTTTTCAAATAGTATTGATTTGAGTTGCAATCTATTCTCTACAGGGATATGGTATGACTGAAACTTGTGGAGTTATTTCAGTAGAGAATGTGGGAATAGAATCTACGCTGTCTGGGGCAACTGGATCCCTTGTTTCAGGAGTTGAAGCTGAAATTTTGAGTACAGAAACACAAAAACGTCTTCCACCCGGTGAAACAGGGGAAATTTGCGTGCGAGGACCAAATATGATGAAAGGTGGATCCTCCTTGGACGTCTCTCTCTCCCTTTTGGGATTTTTGGAAATTGCTAGTAAAGAAGATCGACGTTCATAGACACATTAAAATCACTATACTTTCATAATGAACCAAGCTTTATTGAGGAATAATTAAAGAATCCAGGTGCATACGAAAAGGCAGCCAATAAAAAAAGGATCCAAACTAAAATAAAAATGGATGCCTATCAAGCAAGATAAGACCTAAAGGATAATTACAAAGATCGTTGTACACCATGGCCCAAATAGAGACATCAAACCTTCTTCCAAGAACAACATCCTTTTTGTTCTGATGAATAACAATCATCCATATTAAATTACTAATTGAAGGGGGGGTCCATCAATGATCAAACAGCGACCTAGAATTATTATACCTTGACCCAATCTCCTCATTTGAAGCTTCTTATTAATGTTGCATGCTTATTCATTTACATTTATTCTATTGTGTTCTTTTCATGTACTTGCTTCCGATTTTAAAGATGCCAATCTCATTTCTTGATAATTTGTTGTTAGATTATTCAAGTTTGGGCTTATATTTCCTTTCTCTGTTCTCATTTACTAGTCTGATTGGTTAGATGTTTCCATGAACATTTCAGGATATTTCAACAATCAGAAAGCCACCAGCCAAACCATAGATGATCAGGGATGGGTACATACCGGAGATATAGGGTATTTCAATGAAGAAGGAGAGTTGTTTGTTGTGGACAGAATCAAAGAACTCATCAAGTGTTACGGTTTTCAGGTTCTGCTTTTCATAATCAAATACCAAACTTTCCATTTGGGAGTTCTTTATTCCTTTCATTAAGTGTCTCTTAGTAGCTCAAAGCATTTTATTAATTTGTTAATGCTTCATCAGAGTGTAATCAGTTCTTCCGTTACTTACTGAGTTGTGTCTAGAAAATTACCGTCACTAAGATCATGGGTGGCACAGAAACTTGTCTATGTGTTGATTTTTGTTTTCTTTTTTGCATAATTACTGATCAGTAACTACAAATATTAACATATACATACTCATTTTTACGTTTTGATGATAGTTTATGATCGGTTATTAGATTTTTTTTTTCTTGTGCTATTTTTCTCCCTATAACACCTGACTTCAAGCTAATGCAACCTGATGATGCAACGAGGATTACTTTGTTTCACATTGATCTAGAATCTCTTGTATGCTAAGTTCTTCTCAGTTTAAAAATATGATCCTTAGATGTACTGATTGTTCACCTGGCTTCATCGAATATGTTTAACGTTATAGGTGCATTGCCTCCTCTTCTTGGAAGTATAAACTCTAGCTGCATTTATAGTTGAATGGTAATTGGTAACAAATTTTTTTAACTTTCTTGTCTGCCTATTAGGTTGCACCGGCAGAGCTTGAAGCCCTGCTACTTTCTCACCCTCAAATAACAGATGCTATTGTGATCCCGTAAGTAGAATATAGTGGCATTTATAGTGTGTCATGGTTATGTGGACCTTCATACTGGCCTTTTTCCATTTTATTTTCTTACTTTCTTGTCAACATCCGACATTAATTTCCACCTGCAGATATCCTGATGATAAAGCCGGTGAGGTCCCTATCGCATTTGTTGTTTGTTCACCCGATAGCACGATAAAGGAAGAAGATGTTAAAAAATTTATCGCGAGGCAGGTAATATTTTGCAAACTCTCCGACAAGAACAATGAAAGAAACTTTGTTTATATGGATCTATTTTAACTCTTGAAAGCACCACCTTATTAAGATGTCACTGCTTGCATATAATCTTTACATAAAGCACAATTTTCTTATTAAGCTCACTTGGAAGTTCGAACACGTGACCTCTAGGTAGGTGTTATTAGAGACTGTGTGTGTCCCTTTGCCAAGGGAGCTGCCTTTTAGGGGTGTTAAGATGCTTTTGTGTGCTTCATAAACCCAAAAAAGGCAAAAGAAGTTGTAAAACAACTATCATCTTGACGATGGAATGCTTGAAAATGACCGCCCTCTTTTCCCTTGCAGGTTGCACCATTCAAAAGATTAAGAAGAGTAACCTTCACAAGGAGTGTTCCGAAGTCAGCTTCAGGAAAACTTCTGAGAAGAGAGGTCGTAGCACAAGTCCGTGCCAAGATGTAAACGTCGAAATGTTGAATGGAAGGTGATAAGTTAAACAGTTAGGAAACATATTGACTTACAGTTACAAGTAAAAGGAAACTGGAGATTGTTGGAAATATTAATTCAACATTCATTCTTATGCTAATCAAACCATGTTTGTTACCAATATGATGAACCTTCTGTTTCATTTTTTTTTACACATTATGAAAAGTTTTGCTCATAAGTCGACTTTTTGGCAAGATTTCGACCACGTTAGACGTTTGATGGACACATGAACAATGCAACAGCTTTATTTTGGCACAAAGAGAATCATTTCAAAACCAATGAAATGCCCACCCAAGCAAAAGGAAACAGAAAAAGGTATGACTTGAAATGGAGTGTGGAGAGAAATAATTGGTGTGAAGAAAGTGGGTGAAGATGCATAAGAGATGAAGTAAATGATACCCAATTCTGAGCATTAACTTTGGGGGAATGTTGCTGCTTTTACAAACACCACCACTCATTTACAATGCCACTCAACCTATTTTACATACCACTTTTTCTGTCACTCCCTCCTTTACTTTTACCAAAAAAAAAAAAAAACTGCTCTTCTTCTGCCATTTCATCTCTCCCCTTTTCATTCTTAGATCTGATCAATAGTGACAAATAATTTTACACTCTTAGATGTATAAGAGAGAAATTACAAGACTTTTTTTCAAACATAATTCAAATCTAATTTTCCAATCTCTCCTCTTCTGAATCTCCCAATTTTAGTTTTCAAACTTGTTCGATAATATATATTAAATTTATCTTCACTATTGTCTTAAATTTTTTTATCAATCGATAATTTAAGATGGTATCAAAGAGGGTGGTTCAAGAGGGCTTGTGTTTAAACTCATGCAATGTTATTTCTTTTCCAATTAATATTGATTTCACTTATTGGGTCTTGTACATATTAAATTTACTTCCATCCATTAGCTGAAGTTTTTGAGTCACTCGATGATGTAGCACCACTTTGGTTTCTATTTACTAAACTTCACTTTGCATAGATTACCATGTTTTAAGGAAGGGTTTTCCTATATTGGGCCAACTAAAAGCCATCATATTTGTGGGCTAATACCACATCTTGGCAGCTAAAAAAATTGACCCATTTATTAGCCATATGAGTAATGATTATATACTCTATTCATAAGAAATCTTGGGCAATTAACTTACATGTGCAAACAAGTTTCAAAAGCCAAGTTATTTTTGTTGTTGGGTGAGATTGGTTCATTTATTTAAAACTGTTGGGCCTCAAGAATTATGAAGTAAAGAGATTGAAAATGTTAGGTAAAGAGAAGTTTGATTTCAAAGTGGCTAAGAATAAAGGGTCCCATAGTTCTAAAATTTGGTATTGGTTACAATCTTTCTTCTCCTTTCACTTTCTCTCTGTTTGGAAGATTTTGACACAAGATGCTATGAGCCATCATCCTCTGTTAACTTCAATTATTTAGACTTTGCACATGCACTCTCTCTTTCTCTCTCTCTATGCCCATTTGATAATCACTATTGCTGCTACCACTGGTCTAATCTTTTCAGCTTTATATATATATATATTGAAATTTTATGAATGTTGGGCCCACAATTGTTAATTAAAACTTTGTAGCAAATTTTTGTTGGGGCCCATTTTCTTCCCCTTTATTTTGACTTATGTTATGCCAATTGGCCCATTGCACCTTTGCTTTATTGAGTTTTGGACTCTCTGTATAGTTTTCACTTTTCTCACAGAAATTCATTTGAAGCAAGACGATGGTCACCAGAAACATATATGTCAATTTAAATATAGTTCAACTAATTACAATACTAAGAAGTCTACATGTTGGAATTGATTTTAGGGGAAAAAAACCTTTTGCTTTAGATTATTCGGATCACTTTCATACTTTTCTCCAACCGAATGAGCATCTTTCACAATAAATTGATTTTCCGAACCACTAGATAAGATGGGTTGTACCGTAAATTATATATTTAATTATTCTTCAAAATCCTTTCTCAAAATGTCACAATATACTCAAACCTTAATCTCTCAAAAATGAATGAATAAATCATTGGATATATATTAGCCATGTATTATCACTTGATGTTGACTATGTGATGTTCAATGCTTTGAATTTGATATGATTTATTTGGAGAAATGATCAAACAATGGTTGAAGTAATGAAGTTTGCTAAGTGGGTGGTAGTTACAGCAAGAAATGGCAATGCATTTTTTTTCTTTTCTTAAAGAAAAAGTGAAACTAAGGAACCAAACCATCAATCTCAATCAAAAATCACCATCTTCATTCTTATCACAAAGCTTAATGGTCAAACATCAAAAGATATTGACTGAAAACTTTCTATGAATGTCCCTTTAATTAATCTCTCTTCAATTCACAGTTCTAATCATATTCATAAAATATAATTAAACCTTTATCCCTAGACTTTGATGATCTTTTCAGGTGAAATATATACAAAGTATATTTTTCATTTTTATATTTTGGGACCTCAAATTTAGAGCTTTAAGATATAACATGTTAGATGATTCTTTTGTGAGGTACTGTCAATCATCATAAAAAGCTATTTTGGATAAATTAATGTAGACTCTTTCCTTTTTCCTTTTTCTTTGCATGAGGTGTGGTTTATTTTGCTGACAAAATAATGGCTAAGTAGTCCAAATCTTGAAAGGGCCAAAACCCTTCCTTTGATGATGGAAAGAAAGAAACTCTTTTTTCTTTTCCTACATCAAGCATATATCTTTAATTCCAATTTCACATTTTTAACCTTAATTTGTTTTCTTCTTTTTTCTTTGGTCCATTTAATGTTTGTTTGAGAATCATTCTGGTTTTTCCAGACCAGCTTGTTTAATACTAATCTATTTTATATGTTTTTTTATACATTTCCAAAAGCATTTTGAATTATATTCTTGGAATATGGACTAAAACAAAATATCTCTCCTTTTTTCTAGACATTTTCCCCCATGAAATAACACACTCCTATTTGAAAAAGATTTAATTTTTACTCGTGGGTTATTAATAATTTCTCTTGTAAAATTAAAAGTAAGTACTTGCACTCTTTCTAGACCAAATTTACCCCAAACAATAAAATGGGGTGGAAAAGAGAAGGTAAAATGAGTAGCCCATTTGGAATTTTGCACATGAAAAGGGAAATGAAGCAAACTTTTGACCGGATAAAGAGGATATATTATATAACACACGATTTAATTTAACGAAGATGAATTGAGTTTATAGCATGAAATATTATATTTGTTAACGTTTTTATATGTTATATATTTAATATAATTTTACATCTTTAAATTTCAAATTCAAAATGTAATTATGTTAAAAACAAAAAAAAAATGTCAATTTTTAGAAGTTGCACCATTTGAAATAAAAAATTGAAAATAGTTTTTAAAAAAACGAATATATTTTTTGTATTCAATGAATCTAAAAAACATAAAATATGATTGACATTGTCTAAGCCTCACAAACTTTAAATTTCTTTTAAAATAAAAAAGAATGGTTGGAGCTCTCAAATGACAAAGCTAAGACGAGCAAAAGTAGAATTAAAAAAAGCATTTGGTGAAGAAAGAAAATTATTAAAGAAACAAAAACAAGACCTTTGAAGGACTTTTGTTTGTTGTAAAACAACCCAAAAAACCAGAAACCAAACTTTGGTAATTTTGTTTAAAGTTGAAAAGAAAGGGCAAAGGGCAAAGGGATGAGCCTCTTTGTTTCTTCAATCCTACTAAAAAAAAAAAACCTAGGGTTGCGTGAATTCCTTGCTTTTGTGTATTCTTTGTATGATTGTAAAAGTGGGGTTTGATAGAAACATCAAAAAAACAAAGCTATTTATATTATGGTTATGCATAAATTATTGAGTATTACATTAACTTATTATTTCTTGTAATTTGTTGGTAGTATCACTTTTTTTCTTTGATAAAAACAAATAATTTGAAGTTTATCAAAGGAAATGTTTAGTATCACAAATTTTCATAAAGTGGTGCTTAATTATTGGACTGCCAACAAAAGAGATCAAAATACAAAGATGAAAAGTGGGGATAAAATAGAGGGGGAAATAGTGAAAAATAACAAAAATTAGGGTAAAGGGGAACTATAGGCCATGGAAGATAATTGGGCAAAGATATATATATTATGATCACTAACATATGAACACATGGAACCCAAAAACCACTCCCACTAAGGAACAAATAATTTTCCATCATTTTTAAAAATAACCCACACAAACACATTACAACACAATCTTTTTGTCATTTGTCCACTAGAAAGGTCAACTTTCCCATCAACTCACTATAATACCCTTATGAACAAACAATCCATTCATATCTCCACTACAACTCTTTGGATCATCTTATGGTCATGTTTCCCATTATTTTGTTTCTCAAAAACCTTCCTCGCTCCCAATTTTAACTCATTTCCTACTTCAATTTGTAGGGTTATTTCCCCCCTTTGAAAAGATGTGTCTTTTGGCTCATCTATCAAACGACAAATTTATTTAACTCATGACTTTTTGGAAAAAAAAAACCTACTCAAAACTAATTCAGAAAACTAACTTGATACTTATTTTAAAAAGTAATTATAACAAAGTAAAATATAGTTTATATTATTTATATTTATATCCAATTCAAACCTAAGTTATCCAAAATTCAAATCTAAATAATGTTGATTTCTTGAGGAAGGTGGGAGCATTATTCCTTGTAATTTATTTGGGTTCTAACTACATCAATAGAATATAAGTACAATGGTGTGAGTGGTATATATATATGTAAATATGCCTTTCTAAAGTGTAAGCTTAAAATGACATCCACTTAGATCCATAAATAAAGACTTGAAAAGCTAGACTAAGATGCTTAATGCATGTGGCTTACACACTGTACATGCTTATTAATATTGCTTTTCCTTAACTAAATTTTTGTAAATAAATTTAAAAAAAAAAAAAAAAGGTATAAAAAAAGAGAAGATTGTGGAAACCAACTAAGATTAGGAACTTTGAATTTTCCCCTCTTATCAATTTTTATGTGGAGATATTTCTCTTTGTCAAAGGAAAGAAAAAAAGTACTTTTATATTTTTAAAGACTGATGAGATGAAAATCTTGTATGGTAGGATTTCCACCACAACAGCTAGCTAGGTAGGATTTTATGAAGAAAATTATATGAAATTTTAGGGGCTTTTTTTTTTTTTTTTTAACAAGAAAAGGACAAGCCCAGCAAATTATCGAGTGAAAAAATAAATAAATTAGGATTTGAAAATATATTATATTTTTATTTAAAAAATAGAAAATAAAAGTTTCTGAGTGCTGACAAATTGATCATAATGAGTTGGTAATAATGTGGTTATGCTTTGGGGCATATGCCATCTCATAGGTCTTTGTATTATATTGAAATGTGGCAAAAAAAGCATAGAAAAAGCTCTAATTTATTTAGTATTATTTTGAGATTCAAGCTAAGCATGGTCTAAAATATATGGAATATTCCATACTCTTAAAAATACCCAAAGTTTTAATTTTTGTAACTCCAAAAAGGTAAAAGAAGAAATAAAAGTTTGTAATTGCTAACCTAATCACTTGTCTTGTTGCTGATTAAACAATTCTAATAAGGAAGTTGCATGCTGCATGCAACCACATTTCTTAAGTAGAATCAGGAGATTATTCGAAGGGGTGTTATGAAACAATTTTAGAATTTTCTGTCAGTGTTATTGGTTGAAAAAAATTAACATCATTTGATGATTAAGATGAATATATATAAAGCATGATAAAGTGATTACCATTGTAAACGTCCCTTAACTTTGTACTTTTGTTAAAAATATCCTTAAACTTTCAAAAATTTAAAATTACCCTTAAACTTCCAAATGCATTCAAGTATATCCTAACTTAGTTTTGGATGTAAACTATTAGGGTTTCGGATCAAAAAAAACTTTCGAAAATTTCAAAAACACCCTTAAACTATTAAAAAAACAATTGAAAATACCTTTAGTGTTATCTAAATTAGAACCGTTAGTACTATGTTACTTCTCTATTTTTCATCTTTTTTTCTCTCACCCCTTCTTCAATATGTTACTCTTCTTTTTTTATTGTTGTTATTATTATTATTATTTGTTTGACGTTTGTTTATCTAAATTAATATATAAATAAAATTACACACATCAGTTTAGATATATGAACTATAATAAGAAGAATGAGAATAAAAGAAGCACCAACTAAATTTAGGACTTAAATATTTTAACAAAGTTATATGTTGATAGTTGAGTGTGTTAATAGTCAAATACATTTTTGTTTGACTATTTATAGTTTAGAAATGTTTTAAGAGAATATTTTGATTTTGAAATTTTGTGAGATTTTATGGAATTTTATGTTTTAATGTAAAATTTTGGTTGTTGAGAAAATTAGTGTAAGCCTAAGAAATGAAAAATTAAGAGAAAAATAAAAGCATCTATATGGAGAAAAATGAGGAATCTATATAATTTATATTATTTATTTATTTTGAATTTAGGAAAACTTCAAATAAATTAATCGTCATATTTACGGGAGGAGCATTTTATTTTATTTTTTTAAAATTTGAAAGTAATTTTTGCAACGAGGTATGAATTATTTTTATTCATATACCAACGTCAAAGGTATTTTTTTTAACATTTTTGTAAGTTAAGGATATTTTTGAAACATTTGGAAGTTCGAAGATACTTTTTAAAACTAAACTTTAATTGTTTCCATCGAAATCTAATGTTAAGGACATTTTTTGAACTCTTTTTAAAAGTTCAAAGTATTTTTGAAACTTTTGAAAGTTTAGGAGTATTTGTTACATAAAGTACAAAATTCAATGGGTTTTTTTTTTTTTTTAATTTAGCCTTAGACTTATTAAGCCTTTAGGTTTATTTTAATAAAACAAATGTGGGCATGAAAATTTGAACCCCCAACTTCAAGATTAATTAATTTGATGTCTAAATGATAGCTTCTTGAACTTTCGATTTTCTGTCTATTACTAGTCATAGACATATTTGAAATTTCTAACAATCAATCGATAAAATATAAATTTTAATTTTATATCTAATAGATCTATATATTTTCAATTTGATACCTAATAGTTTTTAAGTTTTTAGATAATATATCAAATAGGTTAATAATTTATTAGATACAAAATTGAATTCTGAATCTATTGAACACAACATTGAAAATTGTGGGACCTATTAAACAGGTTTTATAGTTCAACAACCTTTCAACACAAAATTAAAACATTATTTGTAGATTGAATTATCCGGACACTTTTTAAACTTTAGAGGCCAAATGGCTATAAAACCTTCAATAACCAAGGCTCCGTAATTGAATTTCGATGTGTAATTTCCTCAAATTTGTGTAGTACATGACTTCCACATTTTTCAAATAAAACACATTTGAATTCCAATTCTTAGTTAAATTCAAAAATAAAATAAAATTTTAAACATCAATGTCCTATTTGGTAACCTTTCGGTTTTTATGTTTTTTAAAATAAAGTCTATTTCTCCGTTCCTTACAATGGTTTACATTATTTTCTAAGCACATAAAAGTGGAACTCTTAACCAAATTCTAAAAACAAAAAGTAAGTTTTTTAAAGTTGCTATTTTTAGTTTTCAAATCTTGACTTAATTTTTAGACAGTTGATAGAAAATAGATAACAAAACAAGAAATCTTGATGCGGAAAAGGCGTTTGTAGGCTTAATTTTCAAAAACTAAAAATAAAAAAACCAAATTATTACCAATCGAGTCTAAATTTTTTTAGTTTCAATTTTTTTCTTTGTTTATAGAATTTGACAAATAATTTAATTGTTTTCTAAGAAGTGTGGAAACCATACCTTCAAATAGTAGTAAACAAGCATATAAATTGCAAAAGCAAAATAACAAAAAAATAAAATCACTATCAAAGACGAATATTTTTTTAATTTTCAAAACATGTCTTAATTTTATAAAACATTGATATAAAAAAAAAAATAGATAACAAAAACAAAAAAGTTCTCAAAATGAAAATATTGTTTATAAATTTAATTTTCAAAAACTAAAAAATTAAAAACCTAAATGCCTATAGAACAAAAAACCAAAACTTATAGTTTAACCTTTCTTCAACTTCAATCCAAATTACACGGTAAAGAGACCAAAGGGATTGAACTACAAACAGAACTAAAGGACAAAAAAAAAAAAAAAAAAAAAACCCTCATCTATGAGTTGTTCAAAAGTTCTTCTCTAAAACTGTTTTGTAAGAACATGGTTCTTGCTTTTTCTCATTTCCGTGGTCTATTTCTCATAATAGTCTAAATATCAAATATGGCTCCTCAATCAATACATAAATAAATGATAATAATAAGGATAAGGTTTTAAATGATATAACGGTTGAAAATATTTTCAAAATAATAAAATATTACTGTATAGATTGACAGCGATAGACATTATCAGATTGTGATAGATGTCTATCGTAATATGTGTCATTGATAAATAATAATATTGTACTGTATTTATAAATAATTTGATTTATTTTTCTTTATTTAAAAACAGTCCAAATAATACACTTGTCTCTAAATAGTTTATGATAATCTTAATCTCACAATTCTTATCAACAAAATGTTCAAAATAAATTTAAAGAAACTAGCCATCAGATTGTGACAAGATAAATGCATCACTTCCAAACCACAATTTCACAATTAGGGTTTCTATTCATGACAAGAAAGAATTTCAATATTTTCTTAATTTTAATTTCCCCACTTTTTTTTTCTCTATTTTCTCATTTAATTTCCACCACCTGTTATGATGTTTTCTTTAAGCCTAGTCCATTCAATTGGGTATTGTCAATTAAATCTTTGTTCAGTGATAAGATTTGCCACTTTCAACTGGTAAGATCTCGGTTATTATTCCACAATTTTTTTTAAAATTCTCCAAAGTTAAAGATATTATTATTTAAATTAATTTTTTTTTTTAAAAAAAAACAAGTAATTAATTAATTAAAGTTTTTGTCCCTAATCCTTGATTCATAATCATAAAGGTTGTCTGTAATTTAGGAGGAAAGAGTGTAATCTAAGTTAATGAATAGGGGAAATCATGTGTGAAAGTGGCCAAAAACCCTTTTTTTCATAAATCTTATCATGGAATTTAATAGGGTTTAGGACGGTGAAAGTGCTTTTTTTTTTTTTTGTCTTTTTAAATTTAATTTTAATTAAACTACTTTCTTAATTTCAATTTGTTTTTGGATTTTACCGTCTTAAAACAGGCAGTGATTGGACAGCCAAACATCCAATATTTCAGACACCAAGCACGAGAATTATTTTCAATATTAATTATTTATATACAAAAAAAAAAACATTTATAATATTTTTATAATTAACTCCTTTAAAATATATACCTTAGTTTATCACTTTTAATCACACATCATTCTGATGTCACACATTACTATTAGTTATACCATAGTAATTTTATATTTAAAAAAATGTTAAAATTCAACTTTCGTACGAGTAATAATTTGGTCAATATATTTTAAATTTTATAGTAATTTAATCTCTCAACTTTACTATATAACAATCTAGTCCCTGAACTTTAAAATTTATAACCATTTAGTCCTTAGTGTAGAAATTAATGGTAAGATTTTATGAGATTTCAAGCATAAATAAAATGTTGAATTAATTAGAGAATAATTAATATTTTTACAAAATACAAAGTTTATATCATAAAGTATTAAAAATTTGACATCTAATTTAGAGAAATTTTGTTACATTGAGGACTAAATTGTTACAATATTAAAAGTACAATGACTAATAACTAAATTGTTATATACTAAAGTTCATGGACTAAATTATGATAAAATTAAAAGTATAAGATTAAATCATTACAACCCAAAGTTGTGTTTTTCAACCTAAAAAAACTAGTTATTGAATTGGATATAGATTTTTTTTTATTTTTTTTTTCATTTTTAACATGTTTGTTGTTTGAACTTCTTGATTTTTGTTCATCGTCACATAATGTAGTAAAAGCTTCGAGTCACTAAGTCCATAAAATATATATTTATTGCTATATATTTATATTTATAATCTCATTCAGGTTGATTATTGTTCTACGGATTAATATTGTGCAATTAAAAAGGATAGAGAACTTAAATAACATTCTCTGACGGCCTATTCGAACAATTCTTTACTAGCTAAACATTCTAGTAATATATCGGTCCTGACCTATCGAATAATTTAACTTCCTTGATTATTTAAAGTTCATTCACTTTATTGAAAATGGTCCACCCTATAGAACAAGTAACATTTTATGTTTCGTCCTCACGATAAACACATGTCCTACTCAAATTTTTAGCAAAAGATCATACTTGGTTAATTAAGTATATAGATAGTTGTATTTGATAGAATGTGACATTTTCAAAAAGAATATAATATTATTATTAATATCTTTTTCCCAGAGGAGGTCCCTTCTCCAATGCTCCAATTCTACTTTTTCTTATTCAGAAAAGAAAATAAAAATAAGGATAAAATCTTCAGATATAATTCCAAGAAAAAAATTTCAGATCCATATAACCTATTGATATCAAGTATTGATCAAGTATAATTATACATCCTCCACATGCACTATTACTCTACCATTTTTTTTTTTTTTTTTTTTTTTTGTGTTTGACTTTGTAGTGTCAAACTTATTATTAATTCACACCCAAATATTCAAACATTTGACAGTAACACTATAATTAGTTAGGCAAATAACTTGAAGAATACTTAAAATAATACATTTTAGAAAAGTTTGTTTTTTGTTTTATGAATAATGTGATTATGTATCCTTAATCGAGACTTAATTAACTAATGGTTTAGATTCCTTAAAATATGATCCAATCTGTAATGCACATGCCAATGAGAGAGCGCCCTAAAAACCAAACAAACTCAAAGAAAGGAAGAGGTGAAATTAAGATAAACCCTAAGATTCAATTTTGACCTTTTTCTTTTCTTATGAATAAGACAAGAACGTAGCATTAAACTTTCATTGATATTTTCACATTTTCGTGTGTTCGAAATCAACACGAGGGATGAATCGATATTTCTATTATAGTATAAAAAAAATCTACAAAACATAAAAAATTAACCAACAAAATGTCATTAATGTAAATATAATATAAATAATAGACATGTAAATTTGTCTAAAAATCACAAAATGATTATTTATTAATTTAAATTTACTTTTGATTTTCTATTTTTATAAATTCTCAAAAATATTCATCAAAATCAATAAATTTTGATATGATTATTTATTAATTTAAATTTACTTTTGATTTTCTATTTTTATAAATTCTCAAAAATATTCATCAAAATCAATAATTTATCAAAATTTTTGTGAAATTAAGATTTCGATATTTACTATTTTTTTATGGACCTAAAACTTTCATTTTTCATACATACACAATACAATCCCCTTTTTCAATGGAGTCCACACAAAAACCCCATCTATATATACATATATAACAAAATTATTTGTTCCCTTTTGTTGTCACATGCCTTACAAAACTGCCCTACAAGTACAACAATTATCTCTCTTCCACAACCATTTTACACTGCTCAAGGGAAAAAAAAACTGACATTTTTTAAAAAAATCATATTAATTTAGAGAGAATTGTGAGAGGTAGAGGTAGTAGGTTCATTGGGTTGAAAATTTCTAGGGCATGGGCACTAACTTTTGGGGCAAGGATATCTAAATAAACAAATTAAGGTTTAATCTTGATCAGTTGGTTAATTTAATTAAAGGGTATTGTTATTATAAACAATCAAAGATGATAATAAAGTACTGATTTTTAATTAAAGGCACCCTTAAGCCAAGCAAAGACAATTGAAGGGTATGATTAGGGTTTGTCACATGCCAATGGAAGTATTTGAGTGGGCACTCAAGTGAAAAATACCCTTTTTTATTGTTTTTTTTTTTTCTCTTTTTTAACAGATAGCCTAGCAATTATAACCTCTCAATCACACACATATATCTCCTTTTGACTTCTTTTTATTAACACTTTCTCTCTCATTCTAAAACTTTTGACATATTTTTTTCCCAAAAAGCCCTTCCAACTTCCTTATGGAAGTTTGCTCACCAAACCCCCTTTTACTTTGCACCTAATCTTTTAACCATTTTTTTTTTGTTGGTCTATATATATATATTAGTCTTCGATTAGTTATACTCAACATTATTTCAAAATCTTCATTTACTATAAAATTTACTATTTACTATAACTCAGATACATACTATAATAATCAACTTCTTGCCACAAACGCTCCCTTAATATATACTAACTAAATGCATCAAAGCACAATAATTGAAAAGAAAATTAATGTCTTTTATCACATACCAAAATTTTCATTATTTTTCCATTTTTGATACGGAACAATAATATAAAGTCGAGGAAGTTAAAATGAAGTAGGACAAGGTAAAAAACGTGTATCTTCTCTCTTTAATTATGTATCTCATTTTCCTCACACCTAAGGTGACATTTTATTTTATTTTATTTTATTCTCAATAAACGAGGCTTTTCAAATCTGGAATTAATGTTAGAGAATTGAATAGAAGTTGTAAAGCAACTACTATAATATGTGTACTTTTTTAACCATTGAAGAAAATGTTAATTCCAAAGTTATCATAGAAATAGAAGTAACTAAAGAAGAAATCTTACAAGTACATTTGAACTACCATAAAAAGGGGAAAAAATCTCCATTTTTTTGAAAAAAAAACATAATCATTGTGTAAGTTTAAATTAGGAAGTAAAACCAGAAAATGGGGTAGCCTAATTTTAAAGCAGAAATTAAGATTTTCCTCCATTGGATCATATCTTACTCTAATTAACAATTGGATCCAAGTGATCCACTTTTTGGTTGATTGGCTTTTTTAAAAAATTGATAGGGAAAAAAAGACATACAAATCCAAACAAAATAATTGAAGATATTGAACTTTTATTTTAATTAAAACTTAAAAAAAAAAAAAAAAAAAAGGAAAAGGAAGAAAAAGATGAGGGAGACCCACCAAAATGAAAGAGAAGAGGGAAGGGAAGTAAATAAGGATAGAAATGTAAGAAAGAAATGCCTGAATAAGGGGAGAGTCAGCAGTAACTTTCTACCAAAAATATTTACCGTTTTCCGGAATTGAGGTCTGAAATATCTGTAGCCACGTGATTAAAAAGTTACTGCTTCACGTCAAGTAAAGTAAATTATAAAGTTCAGCGCAGCCCATAAATTTACTGCGAAATTAACTCCACCACTTCTTAACATTCTCTTTTATTTTACCTTTTTGCTTTTGCATTAATTACCCAACTGCCCAGGAATCTCCACCTCACTCTTCTCTCTTTTTGTCATTTTTAGAGGAAAAAGAAACTCAAATTTTACTGTTATTATTTTTTATCGTGTGTAAGATGGGAGTATAGGATATTTTAACTCAAAATTAATAATACAGGTGTTATGTCATTTAAGTCCAATTTTTACTCTTAAATCTGTCTTTAACTTATATCAATTTTCCCTTTACCCTTTTAAATTTATCAATTTGCATTCTATATTTAGATAATTGTGGTAATTTTAATTTTTACCCTTTCATGAACTTGTGTTCCAATTTTTTTAAAGAAAATAATGAATCAATTTGATGAAATTGAGAGTTCGTGGTAAAAATTTAATACAACGATAAAATTTTAGAATAGAAAATGAAATTTTTCCCTCGTATGTTTACTTGTTTTTAACCCGGCCTTTCAATTAAATTACATTTTTTTCGATAACACAATAATAACTTTAGATTAAAATACTCAATATTTGTCTATTTAAACATAATTTAGTATGAATAAGATATTCATGACATTCCCTACAATTCTTGAATTATTTTTTTTTAAGACAAATATTTAAATCTACCTTCCTAAGTTTTTTTTGCCGTTGAAAATTTGAAGTGTCTTTTTTTTCAATCCTTATAAATATTTACTATTTAACACGCTTAAAGTTTAATAAACAGATGAAGGTGTAAGTTATTGATGTTTTATGATTCATTAAAAGCATGCAAATTTCATCAAATTGGAAAAGTTTTCCCTATTATTTCCATTTATTGTAAGTTAGGTTAGTAATATTGAGCATTAAAAAAAAAAAGTTGGTAATATTAAAAAATGTTGTGGGGTTTAGTAGTATTAAAGGATTATTTATGAATGAAAGCTTATAGTATAACCAAGCCAGTGCATACTGCTACTAGAGTGTACTAGGAATTTTCCCTTTCGATAGCAAAAGGTATTTTTTATCTAAAAATAATAATAAAAATAAAAGTACTTTACAAAAGAAAAAAAATATACTTTTCATAATAACTTTCACAGTGTTCTTCAGTTACATGGGAAAATACTTTATTAATATTTTTTCTCTAAAACTGTTCGGTATAAATATTGTCTTACATCAAAATATTTGGTCAGAATTTCAGTTAATGTATTTTTAAATGTTTAAATTTAATCCATCTATTTTTAATGACCCGTTAGTATAAAGGGTTTTTTTTATAATTGAAATTGATAAAATAATTAAAAAAATAAATATATATTCAAAATTTATAGAGAAAATTGAAGGCTAATGAATACTATTTTTTAAGAAAGATTAACAATAGAATATTGTATTTGAAGTTTTCTTTTTTAAAGAAAAAAAATATGAACACTAACCTTGAATATTTAAAAGTATATGGTATAAAATAAAACGAGTATCAAATTTCATGAACTGAACCGATATTTTAACTAAATATTGTTTACAAAGGCATCCTACCCTTACTCTTAATTGAACCAGCTAAATCTTCTATCTATATATAGAAGCATATAAAAAGTATTTGTTGTTATCTTAAGCATAACTCAATTAATTAAAATATTGATATTAGCATATATAAAAAGTATTTGTTGTTAATATTGACTGAGGCATAACTCAATCAATTGAAGTATCAGTGACCATTTCTATGAGTCGGAAATTCAAATTTACACCATTTTTGTTTGAATTGTAATATTTTTCATAAGGAGAAGACAACAATTTCGTTGGTATACGCATCAAGGAACTTTTTTTTTTTTTTTTTTTAGACAAAATCAAAATTCCAATAGGAGAAGAGTGAGTAGCGACAGACGGTTAATTAATTTTTAAAATTAAATCTCCGTATATTTCCTCTCAATTTTTTACTATAATAGTTTATGTAACATCTCAAATTTCAGGAAAATTTAAGTTAATTATTTAAAATTATTGAGTTTAAATTTTCCTTTCATTTGAGAATTTGAGATTAAATTGAAAAAATTGAAAAAAAATTATTATTAAATTTAATTTAGTTGATTAAATATTCGAACTAATTATCTTAAAAATATTAAATTTTACTTCCCTTTGATTTTGGATTTTATGGCCAACATAAAAATAATAATAATAATGATAAGGAGATAATTAATTTCATGTGGTTTTGAATGATTTAAATATTTGGAAGGATTTAATTTGTATCAAATTGGATCTTATGCCATTTAATTTTGGTTTTTTAAGCCTAAATTAAGATCATTTGAAAAGTTAATTGTTTTATTAATTTAATAGAATATTTGGAGATTTTGGATATAAATTTGAAAAAATAAAATAAAATAAAATAATTGAGATTTTTCGAAATTAAATGAGAGTTAAAAGAGAAAATCGGGGAGAAAGCAATTTGGTTTTTCAGCGACAGCTTCCATAAAATTGTCGATTGTTGAAGTTTGAACTGTTGGATCATGCTCAAATGTGGTCAGTCTATTCGATACATATAAAGTTTCATTTTGAACGGTTGGATCGTTCTTTGAAACTTTGGTTTGTTCGTAATCGCTTATGAATAAAATCTGTAAAACTAGAAATTCTCCTTCTCTCTCACTCTCACAAACCCTCCTCGTACAAGACCCTCGCTACCAACCACTAGCCTAAACAATTTATGTCATCTGACAGTAACACCCGTTGCTGATCTATGGTTGCCACCGCTACTAATACCATTGTCACCGAAATTGATATTTTGGGTAAGTTTTAGAGTTCTTGGAGGTTATTGACTACCCATTAGCTTTTGGCCCAAATTGGTTGATATCCTTTACGTTTCGCTTTTTGCTTGAAGTTTGAGAGCGTTTATGGTCACTCTCCAACAAGGGAAATGAGTTTTTGAACATTTACTATTCGAAGTTTGGAGATCAGTGACGTGCTTTCTAGCAAGATTTACGATCGTTCGATCCTTTCTTTGGTTTTAGTTCAAGTAAATTGTTGGAGTTGATCGTCGAGATATCCTTGACTTAATTTGAGGTAAGTGGTACTATTATTGGTGTCTTCGTTCCAGGCGGCCTAGATTAGATTTACAAAGTTAATTAATGGACTTTAGAAGCATGATTTTGTCTTTGTGATATACTTGTTGCATGATAGTTATAAGTATTATGAGCATGTTTGAACTTCTATGTTATGTTGTGATCTGTGCGGCGGAAACAATACTGAAATTATATATGTGATGCATGATTAGACCAATAGGGCAGTTTACCGTCTCATCTCGATGCATATTTTATTTCAGAGGACCGATGGGTCTAGTTTCATGTTTGACGGTGTGCCTTCAAGACACTAGACATGCGTGAATCAATAGGTTCACATTCATGTTACTTTTTCATGTTTGATGGTGTGCTTTCGGGCCATAGACATGCGTGAATCGACAGGTTCACATTCATGTTACTTTTCCATATTTGACAGTGTGCTTTCGGACCACTAGACATGCATGAATTAATAGATTCACGTTCATGTTACTTTTCGATGTTTGACGGTGTGCTTTCGGGCCGCTAGACATGCGTGAATCAACAAGTTCACGTTTATATTACTTTTCCATGTTTGACAGTGTGCTTTCAGGCCACTAGACATGCGTGAATTGGCGTGAATCGAAAGGTTCACGTTCACGTTGCTTTTCTATGTGTTGACGGTGTGCTTTCAGACTGCTAAACATGCGTGAATCCAGGTTCATGTTCATGTTACTTTTCCATGTTTTACGATGTGCTTTCGGGTCGCTAGAGATGCGTGAATCAACAGGTTCACGTTCATGTTACTTTTTCATATTTGATGGTGTGCCTTCAAGCCATTAGACATACATGAACCAACAAGTACACAATTATGTTTCTTTTCCCATGATTGACGGTGTGCCTTCAGGTCACTAGACATGCATGAACCGACAGGTACACGACTATGTTTTTTTTTTCCATGATTGACGGTGTGCCACTGGGCCACTAGACATGCAATTTAAGGCGAGTCAGGTTATCCCTTTAGTTAGCTATTCAGGAACAGCTTCACCATGAAAGTTCCACTAAACACAAGCATTCACTACATGTGAATGCACAGCCTGATCCGGTAATGGGATCACATATTGGGTATTGTTATACTCATTCTTTATTCCTTTATGTTTTCAGGTAATGACAGGAACAGGTTGGCAACTGACATACAAAACCCGTGACAGAGTCATATGGGGATAAGAGAAATCGTTTCCGTGCAGTCTATGTTTTTTTTATTTGAATGTTTTGAAACTATAATTTAATGTGAGGCAGTAAATTTTAGCGTTTTGATTGCTTTCTCTATGAATATTATTTTAGGGGACCCCAAATAAAAATTTTATTTATTTATTATTTATTTATTTTCGAATTTATTTAGGAAAAACTATCCTTATTGTTTTAATGTTTTTTTTAAACAAAATATCTAGGTTTTAAATGTGTATTTAGTCGTAAAGACCTTTATCAGAGTACTCATAAGGTCAGGTCGTTACAGTTTACATATTTCATAAGTAAAAGAATTGAGTTCGTAGTCAAATTCAAAAAACAAAAACAAATTTTTAAAACTAGTTTTTTTTTTTTTTAAATAGTTTTCAAGAGTTGGCTTTGATTTTTTAAAACATTAGTAAGAAGTAGATAACAAATTAAGAAATTTAGTAGACAATATGAATTATGTTTTTATTGTTAGATTCTCTATATTTAGCAAATATGATATTGTACTTGTAAACTACAAAAGAAAAATACAATAACACAAATTACATTTTCTCAGATATCTCTACAATGATATAATATTGTCCGCTTTGGATATACACTCTCATAACTTTAAGTTTGGTTTCACCAAAAAAACCTTATACCATTGGAGATAATTGTTCTGTCTTATAAATCCACGATCATTCTCTTATATAACCGATTTAGGACATTACACATTCTCAAAATGTATTATATAATGTACTTGTAATTAAATGATATTACAAAATAACATTTTCACAATTATTCTTTTTCATATAGAATAAGTTCACAAATTGGTTAATAATAATAATTTATATTCAACATAATATTGAGTAGACAACAAGTAATTTTATGATTCATAAATATATTGAGAATTACATTTTGAAGCATTGTTGAGTTAGAACATCAACTATCATTCCAAAATCTCTGTTTTATGTGGGGAAGTTTTGAAAAAACAAATAGATTTGAGAATCTGTTTGACATCATGTAAAGGGTAGACCAAGACTTTTAACCCCAACGTACGAAATCTACCATAAAATTTAGAGGTAGGTAGGCATAAGATATTCCTAAAATACAATAAGAAAACTCAATGGAAAACGGAAGAAAATAATATATATATATATATATATATATAATGAGTTGAAATTATAAAAGAAAAATATATGAAATAGGTGAAAGGTAAGGGAGGGGAGGATTGGACAGTCGGGCGTGGGCAGGGCGGCAGTACGCCAGCCGTCACACCTCAAATACATAACATAGCCCATCAACCTTCACCTTTTTCCTTTTTTTTCTTTTTCTTTTTCTTTTTTTTTTTTGGTAAAATTAAATATTTTAATACTCAACTTCTCATTCTAATTTCTAACCAATTAAGATCATGTTTGACGTTGTGTTTGCTGTATCAAAAAGTTATTTAGAAAAATTTTAACTGTTTTTTGTGTTTGGTAAAATATATTTGATTAATCATTTTAAAAACACGCTAATTTCATGTTGCCTTTAAAAGCAGGTCCTCTAACTTTTAGATTTTCTTAAAATCTGATAGAATTTTTAGTCAATATTTAGTTTTCAAGTTTATATATTTTTAAAAATTTCTTTTATATATTTATTTATTTCCCAGTTAATATTTTCTATCTTTCATGAGATAAATTCACCATTTAAAAAAAAAGTATACCATATTTATTTTTTTTAAAATAAAGTTATTTTTCTTAATATTTGAAAATTAATCTATAACAAACAAAATTTATCATACTAAATAATTATTTTAAATTTTAAATTTTAAATTAAAAAAAGTCAATTATAAGTCTATTTTAATTATTATTTCTTAAGTAAGATGTTCTTGTATTTATTTACCAAACATTTTAACCTACTTTTTTTTTTTTTAAGTTTAAGCTAAAATTTACCACACTATTTTACTTCTTTTAAAAGCTGATTTTTTTTATAAATGCAGCTACCAACAATTATTTTAAAAGTTATTACAATCGGAGTTTAAGGGGTAGTTAGCTGGATCAAAAAGCCATTTGGAAAAAATCTTCGTTTTTATGATTTAAATATGTTAAAATCACTTTTAAAAACACGTTAATTTCATGTTTACTTTAAAAATAGTATCCTACTAACTTTTAGATTATCCTAAAATCAGGTAG
The DNA here is from genome assembly GCF_027475165.1 of Benincasa hispida. NCBI lineage: Eukaryota > Viridiplantae > Streptophyta > Magnoliopsida > Cucurbitales > Cucurbitaceae > Benincasa > Benincasa hispida. The sequence goes on from NC_143488.1 coordinate 66,932,421, forward strand.
AATTTTTAATTAATACTTAGTTTTCAAATTTATACTTTAAAAAGAAGATTTATTTTATATTTTTATCTATTTCTTATAAAATCAAATCTTTTTTCTATATTTCATGCGTCGAATGCATCTATTTTTTAAAAAATATACTATATTGATTTCTTTTTTAAATAAAGTTATTTATCTTGATATTTAAAAATTTACCATAGTAAATAATTATTTAAAATTTTAAATTACAAAAAATTTAAAAAGAAAATTGATTATAAGTCTATTCTAGTTATTATATAAAAATATTTATTGTATTTATTTACCAAACATTTTAACCTACTTTTTTAAGTTTAAGCTAAAACTTACCAAACATTATTTTACTTCTTTTCACTACTGATATTTCTAAAAACACAATTGTCATTGATTATTTTAAAAGATATAGCAATCCTAAATGAAGCATAATTTCAAAAAAAAAAAAAAAAAATCCATTTATAGCTTTATAACTCAATAGTCTAACTAGCTACCCACTCCATTGTACCACGATGGTGTTAAACTCAAGTTTAAATAACTCAAACTAAACAAATATGCATATCAAACATTCAAACATGTACTTTTTTACTCAAACATATTAACTCAATATTTCAGAATTCAATTCAGTTCCTCAAATACACGTGAATTTTTCAAGTATACACAACTTGAAAACCACAAAAGCTCACATATTAGCTTAGTTCGTATTTTGACTAGCTACTATCATCGTCCACACACGGTAAACTATTCATTTATTTACAATCTAAAGACATTTATCTTAATACAATAGAAAGTGGGAATATCCGAACCACATACTTTTGGCTAACGTATACTATTTGAACAATGCACAGAGTTAAGAGAGATTAAAGAATCAAGATATGCGAGAATGAAGGAGTACGAATTGTTAAGTTTTACACAAAAGTAAAACTAGAAAGTGTGAGAAAAGGCAAAATTGGGTGAAAGAGAGGACAGCTTATTAGGGTTTATTTAAACTCAAAACAAAAAAAATGAGTAATTTAAGGTTTGGCATCATCATCCGTACAACTCTGATTCCCTTTCTTTTCTTTTTTCCTTGAGAAGAAGAACAGAAAGAACAAGAGGAATTAAGATTGGTTGCTTTGCTTGCCTTGTTTGAGTTCCTAAACAAATCCAACAATTCGCTGTCATTGTATTATGCTTTTAATTGTTTTTTTTTCTTTTGTGTTTTGCAGATTTTCTGACACTTCCCTCACTTTAAGTTTTTAAATTTTTCTCTGGTATTTTTAAAGCTTATTCCTTCCCATATGATATTCCCACATGCCTTGGATCTCCCCCTATTTGTGTTTTCTTTGGGATTGAATTGAAAAAGGCTGTTTAGTTTCATAAATTCCACCACTTTGGCTTCAAAACCCCAGATTTCGGAATTTAATAACCTTTTTCTATAACTCTCTTTTACATTCTTATCACTATGTTATCATTTCAGATAATAGTATAAACAATCGTAGTGGACACTTCATACCACAATACTCATATTAGGGTACAACCATAGGTTAAATAAATCTCAACATTTTTTTTTTAAAAAATAAAGTTTATCATGATAAACTATATAGTTGGACAATTGAATAGGTTAAAAATGATATATGTAACTCAAGATAAACTAGAATCTTTTCTTTTCCTTTTATTAGGATTGCCTCGTAAGAAAGGATTAAAATATTGATGATGATGTCGATATCGATATTTCAATTTTATGGATATATCGATAAAATATCGATACCGACGGATATTTTTGTAAGTCACAAAATTTATAAGATGTTTTTAGATTAAAAATTGAGTTTTTTTTTTTTTAACTTCAAAACTAAGTTATGGATATTGTTATTAGTAGTCATATTTATATAAGACTTAATAGATTAGATGCTTTTTTTGTATATTTTATTAACATTTATAAAAGATGTTGGAGATATTGATGGATGTTTAATATCGATATTAAACCATTCAATTTATGGATGTATCGGCGGATATATCAACACATCCATGGGTATTTCCATTGTTGCTCATAAGTCACCATCAATCATTTTGATGTTTCTACTCCCTTAGAAAAATATTTTAGGTTAAATTATAAAACATACAAGGTAAGGTAAATTTGGATTGCAACTATTTGACTCCGTTCAACAACTATTTGATTTTTTTATTTTTTTTATTTTAATTTTTGAAAATTAAATTTACAAATATCTATTCTACATCTTTTTTTTTTTTTTTTGCTTTATTATCTACTTTTTACTATTGTTTTCAAAACCAAATCAAGTCTTGAAATTAAAAAAATAGTTAAACCGGAACTTCTTTAAAATTTCAAGTATTTTCCTTAATAAAAATGCAAGTCATTGTAAGAAATTGGAAGCGGAGCTTTAGGTCACTGTTTTTGTCAATATTCTAAAGGCTTTTTAGTCAAAAGATAGTTTTGAGACAGTGATATTTTGATTTTTGAAACAAAGGACAAAGTTCAAGGGTATTCTTTATAATTTAATCGGATATATTATTTGACAACAAGATAGTGTTTCTGTCACGAATAGAAATATTGTTTTGTACTAATGTGAGAGTATTCATATATCAATCATAAATTTGAAAATGTCAGTAGGGTAAATTTCAAAGCCTCAGATATCCTAATAGACTATAACTTATAAAATGTAGGTTTGAGACCAAGTTGGTCTCTAACAACACACTTAGACAACTAACAAAATTAGGTCATTTAAAAGTTGTCCATCCAATATAAAGCTAGCAACCAAAACTTAAATGAAAAATTAAAAACGTTTAAAAATTTTGTATGCGTTTTCAGTTTTTCATTAATGAGAGGCTTCAGGCTTCTTTACCTAAGACATTACTCCAATAATGAGGCATCCAAAGAAGGCCTAGAGAGTAAGAAGGAAACCTTTTCTTTGTTGTTGTTGTTGTTCTGACAAAAATAGCAGACTCAATGTGTATACGCTATCAGATTTTCAAACTATTGTTTGGTTTTTTCTTCAGTCAACCTTCAAACCTGCAAATAATATAAATATTCAAATAGTGCAAGGGTTGTGCTTTTATTCTTATTTTAAATATATATATATATATATATATATATTACCATATTTTATGGATGACTTTGGATTAATTTAATCAGTTTTTTGGGGATGAGGGCACAAACAGTAAAGTAATAATAACATTAATAAATCATCCTTTTTTTATTTTTTTATTTTTTATTGTGTGTACCAAAACTCGCCTTATTTGAAGGAGACAAACAGGGTAGGGTAAGGTAAGGCAGTGTAAGGTCTCAATTTTTTTCAACATTTCATACCTTCTTTTCACTCTTCTTTTTCTTTTATCCAAACTATTCCTAAATTTATATTTTTTCTTAAAATTCTTTAGTTCCATTCTCAATTTTGTAGGAGACGTCTGTGATAAGAAATTGGTTATTATAATCCTAAATTATTATAGTTGATTTATAATAATTTGTGTTTGAGGTGTAGATTATTTTAGATTAGATTATAATAGTATATGTTTGTCCGTTTGAGAAGAAAATAGTAAACATCGTAGTAAATAATTGAAAAATGATGAATGTAAAATAGTAAAAACTGTAGCAAATAGGAGTTTTGAAATGATGTTGACTGTAGCTAATTGAGAATACAAAATAGTATTTATTGTAGCAAAATATGATTATTATAGTCTTAGGATAGTACTTCCTCAAATATATCCTTAAATATTATGTTTCTATTTTTGTATAACCAAACTAAATTAGTCCATAAACTTTGACTTTTTTTATTCTTAAACTTTTAAAATTATAGATTTAACCTTATAGCCTTTAATTTTTTTTATTTTAAGAAGAATTAAGATTTCACTAATTGAATTTTATATCTAATATATTTTTAAAATTATTTATTAGACACCTACTAGACAGAAAATTAAAATTTCGAAGATTTAATAGAAACTTTCTAAAGTTTTGAGACTAAGTAGATTCAAAATTCAAACTCTTAAGATTATTTTATTTTAGTTACAATCTATCTTCGAATTTAAAAATGATGATTGTATTCATCATTGGATTTTCAAAATGTTTATTTACATCTTAAACATTCATGTTGACTGGGTTGTTATAGTTATTTTGCCATCTAAAATCTTTTTGCATTATAATGATCTTGGAACATGCCAATGTTGGTATGTAACATTTGAAGTTACATTGTTATTCATATGGTCAAATCAAATTAGTGATGAGGATCAATAATATATATATCTTAGTCTGAAGACAAAATATGTAACCATTAAATATCACTCTTTTCAGTTGCAAACCAGAGCAGTGCAGAATAAAGCCAGAAGCTAAAACCTTTTTTCAAGCTCCCCAATTGCATACTTTAAAAAAGTTATTTTTCTTTAACTGACTCGATTTCGATACCTTTAATCCATTGATAACCGTTAAAATCCACATTTTCCACTATATTTAAATTTCATCACCACTCCCAAAAAAAATTTTTGAGATTTTTTTTTAAGGTTTTATAAATGGAGGAATTAAAGATACTCGGAGTAAGATTGATGGGAATCCAGAACGACTGTATTTGATTGTATCATGAAAATGTTATCCGAATTTTATGAGAATAAAATATTTTTGCATTTAATTTGTAAAATTAACCATGAGAACTTTGTAAAATTTTAATAGATGAAATGATAAATGATAAATTCAATTCAAAGTTTCGAGAAAAATTAATTATTTAACAATCAAATAATAATATTAATTAAATTATTAATTATAAGTATTTCTAAAATGAAATATTTATAATTAAAACTATCTGATTACATAATTTAGTGAGATAACTTGATAAATTTATAAAACTAAATTCATATCATATTAATTATAATGATTATTAACTAACTAATTTATTGCGTTGATTCTTTCCAGTTTATTGCAAAATAAGGATGTGTTATATATAAACCAATTTTTTAAACTAAAATAAAAATTAAGTATATATTAAATTGTTCTAATATATATTAAAATACTTAGTTTATTAAATAGAGTAGTCAAATTCATATACTATAATTTTAAATTTAATATAATTTTATAAAATATAAAATTAATTTCATAGAATAAATAATTAAAATTAATTAGTTTTAATAATATATAAAATAAAAGAATAAAAAAATGTATCACAAGAGAAGAGGGTGGAAAGGAAGAAAACTCACATTTTTAAACGAAAATCATTCATGGATATAATGGATATATGGAAATAATCTATTTTTATGCTATAGTTAAAAAATTTGTACCAAACAAAAAGATGTTTATCCCTTATTCATTTCCACTTTATTCTCCTCAATTTCATCGATCCAAATACCTCCAATAAATTTTACCTGTCTGTTGTGGGTTTGTTCATATGGACTTTTCCAAGTTCACTGACGATATGATTAAGCCTGAAAACAAATGATAAATCCGGTATTGAAATCAGCCAGAACAGAAGAATATAGTAAAATACAAAATAAGAACAATTATAAGGCTTTGACAATGACTAAAGCAATGATTTTTGTTATTGGGATTAAAGATGAGAGAGATATTTGGATTGTTTTTAGATGGGGTATTTTTTTTCCCCCACTTTGAATATGTTCTAGTAAAATAAAATTATATTTTTTAAAATTTAATTTTAAAAAAACTCATCTCCAAGTTTTGAAACAGTGTGATTTGTCGGGTGGAAAATCCTTCTCTTTTTCTCACTCCGGGACTCTCTCTAACATGTGTCACTTTCTGTGTTTTTTACGGAAGAAGCAAAGTGGGAACAATTGGAAAAGCAATCTGACTGTAAAAAGAAGCAGACCAGTATTTGTCTGTCTTTGACGCTTGCATTCAATTAAGAAGAAGATGATGATGAAGAAGAAGAACAGCCCAAGACAACCGAGAGAGTAAAAAAGAGAAAAATTCACCCAAACTGTAGCACAGCCAAAGTAGTGGGGTTGAAAAAACTGAGCGGCAAAAACATCAGCTCAAACCAAGCCGGATAGAGGGAAAAAAAAAAGGAGAAAAATATAAGGTAAAGAGAGAGGAAAAATTGTTCATAAAGCGAGGAATTTCGCCAATGTCACAAGATTCTGAGGAGATAAAGACGATTGAGCAGTGGAAATGGTCCGAAATGCAAGGGCTTGAGCTCGTCTCTTCTGATCCTCTTCCTCCCGAATCATTTATAACCAACAACCCATCAGCTCCAACGGCGAAAAACACAGACCCTGAAGACCTCAGACCCACAACAGAAGAGGCTCAAAACGGAATTGGCAGAGCCACAAACAGAGAAATGGAATCTACGAGTGATTCCAAGAAGGAAAACGGCGGTGGCACCAGTGGGGAGAAGCCTGAGACCGTCACTGCCGTTGGTTTTGGTGAGCTTTTCAGATTCGCCGATGGGTTGGATTACGTTTTGATGGCAATTGGGTCGGTCGGAGCTCTTGTCCACGGTTGTTCTTTGCCTCTGTTTCTTCGATTCTTCGCTGATCTTGTTAACTCCTTTGGGTCTTATGCCAATGATGTGGATAAAATGATGCAGGAGGTTTTGAAGGTAAAGTAGAACTATAACTTAAAAACACAATCAAAGTGTTCATGTTGATAATGATCTAATGAAAAACTGAAACCATTCTATTTTCAGTACGCATTCTACTTTCTCGTGGTTGGAGCTGCGATATGGGCGTCATCCTGGGCAGGTACTGATAGTTTCCATTAGGCTTCTCTGGATTTTTCTTTACATTCATATCTGACTTGAAATTAAACTGGTTGCAGAGATTTCGTGTTGGATGTGGACCGGCGAGCGGCAGTCCACGAAGATGAGGATCAAGTACCTAGAAGCAGCACTGGACCAGGACATTCAGTATTTTGATACAGAGGTTCGAACATCTGACGTCGTTTTCGCCATCAACACTGATGCAGTGATGGTCCAAGACGCCATTAGTGAGAAGGTAAGAAGCAAAAAAACATAAATAAAAAGAAACAAGAACTCTATTTTCAGTAATCTCTCTGTTTCCAGAACCCCCTTTTATTCGCCTAAATTAAGTGACTGTGAATGGACTTTGCAGCTGGGCAACTTCATCCACTATATGGCAACTTTTGTGTCCGGATTCGTTGTGGGTTTCACTGCTGTGTGGCAATTGGCGTTGGTAACTCTTGCGGTGGTTCCTTTGATTGCTGTAATCGGCGGCATCTACACCACCACAATAGCTAAGCTCTCTGCCAAGACCCAGGAAGCTCTATCAGAAGCTGGGAATATCGTCGAACAGGTAAGGGGCATTCTTTCCAGAACTCGGTTTTCTAAAGATTTTGTCATCTTCTCTCATCTGGGTACTGTCAATTCTTGACGTAACATGCAGACAATAGTTCAAATTCGAGTTGTTTTTGGATTCGTGGGCGAATCAAGAGCACTGCAGAGATACTCCGCCGCATTGAAGATTTCCCAAAAGATAGGTTACAAGAGTGGATTCTCCAAGGGTATGGGATTGGGCGCCACTTACTTTGTTGTTTTCTGCTGTTACGCCCTTCTGCTCTGGTACGGTGGTTATCTTGTCAGACACCACGCCACCAATGGCGGTCTGGCCATAGCCACTATGTTTGCAGTGATGATTGGCGGACTGTAAGTAGCCACTAACAACTCCGACTTTCATCTTGAAACCTCCAAATTTTTGGCTGATGGATCGCTTTGCTTGACAGGGCATTGGGGCAATCTGCTCCGAGCATGAGTTCATTCGCTAAGGCTAAAGTTGCAGCTGCTAAAATCTACCGTATCATCGACCATAAGCCTACTCTAAACCGCAACAACGAATCTGGTTTGGAATTAGAATCAGTTTCAGGACTGGTTGAGCTGAAGAATGTAGATTTCTCATACCCATCAAGGCCGGATGTAAGAATCCTGAACAATTTCTCCTTAACTGTCCCTGCCGGAAAAACTATAGCTCTGGTTGGTAGCAGTGGCTCCGGCAAGAGCACCGTTGTCTCCCTAATTGAAAGATTCTATGACCCCATTTCAGGTAAATGCCCTGATCTGTTTAAACTTTTTAAATAATTAATACATTGCTTTTGGTTTTGGTTTTCAGTCATTCTTGAAATTTAAGTTTTGGATTTGGACCTGGTTTCTGTGTTTACAAGAAAAGTTGCTTCTTGACTGAATGTGCAGGAGAAGTTCTACTAGATGGGCGTGACATAAAAACTTTGAAGCTGAGATGGTTAAGGCAGCAAATAGGATTGGTGAGCCAAGAACCTGCTCTTTTTGCTACCACCATCAAGGAGAATATTCTCTTGGGTAGACCTGATGCAGATCAACTTGAGGTGGAGGAAGCTGCTCGAGTCGCTAATGCTCATTCATTCATTATCAAACTTCCTGAAGGCTATGACACCCAGGTTATCATCTCAAAACTTATGTGTTAAAATATAACACTCTTAATTACCCTCCAATGACTCAAAAATCTAAAGGTAAAGCTGAATTTCAACATTTTCCAATCATAAATGTTATTGATCATGAATTAGATGGTTATCCAGTGAGATTAGTTTGAAGCCCACAGTTATTAGAGACTAATGCAATGTGTTTTAATGTTCGGAGCAAAAGAAACTTGTTTTGATTGTTCTGAAGGGTAAAAGGTTTTTGGTATTAATCTAACTGTGTTACATATGCTCTTTCTTATGCCTTACAATGAAGCATTTGCTTCTCCTATTTTGAATAGCAAAATGGAATATTTTATTGCTTTTTTAACAAGGTTAAACCGACTTTTCTTTTCTTCTCTATTTATGTGCAAGTGAGAAGAAATGTTTTGGTCCTACAAACAATGGAAACAGGATAACATGCCTGGTCAACAATGCATGTGCAGAAATAAATAGGTTTTTAACTTGTCTGCTCTGACAAATCAGAACCAAATAAACTAAAGGGAGGGGCATATCAAGCATATGGTTATGGAGATTGAATAGAAAATAGTCAATGCTGACATCTATTTACAAAGAATATAAAATTATTTACACATTTTATATATTGTTTTCTACTATTAAGCTTCAATATTATAAGGAAAACAGTGCTATTGACATTAGCATGCTGTAGAAGGAAAAATGATGGCATGAAGATGATGGGTTGTGAAGATATTGATAGAGTAGGAATCAGCGGGGTTAATTATTTCTTGAGCCACAAAACTTGACTGGAGTATTATAATAAAATTCTGAAAAATAAAACAGAAATATTTTAATCAAATTTGGAACTTCGAGATAACAGGGAGAACTTCATCATCAATTTATACTCATAGATTATTTGTTATCTGCACCTTGCACAAATTGTATCTATGCTTTACATTTACCACATTATCAAAAATGACAAAAAATTACTATTTGCTCGCCCTTCGATGGAATGAACTGTAGAATTATTCTGAATCCTGTGTAGGAAGAAGACAACTTCCAAACAACCTTGCTCATCTAAGATACCAGAACATTGAAATCCTAATCTAGTTTTGATATAAGAATGAATCATATTATGAATCTAAATTCTGAGGTTTTAAGTAGAATGTTAATATTTGGTAGGTAGGGGAAAGAGGACTGCAGCTTTCTGGAGGGCAGAAGCAGAGGATCGCAATAGCAAGGGCAATGCTTAAAAACCCTGCGATCCTACTCTTAGACGAAGCTACTAGTGCATTGGACTCTGAGTCGGAAAAGCTTGTACAGGAAGCTCTTGATCGTTTTATGATCGGGCGGACCACTCTTGTTATTGCCCATCGACTCTCTACCATTCGCAAGGCTGACCTTGTGGCTGTACTCCAACAAGGAAGTGTTTCTGAAATTGGAACACATGATGAGCTCTTTGCTAAAGGAGAGAATGGTGTATACGCCAAGCTCATCCGGATGCAGGAGATGGCACATGAAACTGCTCTCAATAATGCCAGAAAGAGTAGTGCAAGGTAGCTAAAAAATGTATTCTATTTCTTCTTTAATTTTCTGTCACTTACGTATCTAACTAATGTGGAATATGGTTTTAGGCCTTCGAGTGCCAGGAACTCAGTGAGCTCACCAATCATTGCACGAAATTCTTCCTATGGACGATCACCATATTCACGTCGATTATCCGACTTCTCCACATCTGATTTTAGTCTTTCCCTTGATGCTTCACTTCCCAATTACAGGCTTGAAAAACTTGCCTTTAAGGAGCAAGCCAGTTCTTTTTGGCGTCTCGTGAAAATGAATTCACCTGAATGGCTTTATGCATTACTTGGTTCTATTGGCTCTGTTGTTTGTGGGTTTTTAAGTGCTTTCTTTGCATACGTTCTAAGTGCTGTTCTCAGTGTCTATTACAACCCAGACCATGGTTTCATGAGCAGAGAAATTATTAAGTACTGCTACTTATTAATCGGACTTTCGTCCGCTGCTCTTCTCTTCAATACAATACAACATTTCTTCTGGGATATCGTGGGAGAGAACCTCACCAAACGTGTAAGAGAGAAGATGCTGACAGCAATACTGAAAAATGAAATGGCATGGTTTGATCAGGAGGAAAATGAGAGTGCAAAGATTGCTGCAAGGCTGGCCCTCGATGCTAACAATGTCAGATCTGCCATTGGAGACAGGATTTCTGTGATTGTACAGAACACATCACTCATGCTAGTTGCATGCACCGCTGGGTTTGTTTTGCAGTGGCGCCTATCTCTTGTCCTTGTAGCTGTCTTCCCCGTGGTTGTTGCAGCCACTGTTCTACAGAAAATGTTCATGACTGGTTTTTCAGGAGACCTTGAGGCCAACCATGCCAAGGCCACACAACTAGCAGGGGAGGCGATAGCCAATGTAAGGACAGTTGCTGCATTCAACTCAGAAGAAAAGATTGTCAGACTTTTTTCAACCAACCTCGAGATCCCACTACGTCGTTGCTTTTGGAAGGGACAGATTGCTGGTAGTGGATTTGGTGTTGCTCAGTTTTCTCTTTATGCTTCCTATGCTCTTGGTCTTTGGTATGCCTCATGGCTTGTAAAGCACGGGCTCTCTGACTTTTCAAAGGCAATCCGTGTTTTCATGGTCCTTATGGTTTCTGCAAATGGTGCAGCTGAAACACTAACTCTAGCTCCTGACTTTATTAAGGGTGGTCGAGCCATGCGTTCAGTCTTTGCACTTCTTGATCGCAAAACTGAAATTGAACCTGATGATCCAGATGCCACTCCAGTACCAGATAAACTTCGTGGAGAAGTTGAATTTAAACATGTTGACTTTTCCTACCCAACTCGTCCTGATATTCCCGTCTTTAGAGACCTTAGTTTGCGTGCCCGAGCAGGTAAGACTCTTGCTCTCGTTGGCCCTAGCGGGTGTGGCAAGAGCTCTGTTATTGCACTAGTCCAAAGGTTCTATGAGCCAACATCAGGACGAGTTATGATTGATGGGAAGGATATTCGTAAGTTCAATCTCAAGTCCCTGAGAAAGCACATGGCAATGGTCCCTCAGGAACCATGCTTATTTGCTGCTTCCATATATGATAATATAGCTTATGGCCACGAATCAGCCACGGAAGCCGAGATCATTGAAGCTGCTACTTTGGCAAATGCCCATAAGTTCATATCTGGGTTACCAGAAGGATATAAAACTTTTGTTGGGGAGAGAGGAGTTCAACTATCAGGTGGACAGAAACAAAGAATTGCAATTGCCCGTGCACTGATCAGGAAGGCAGAGCTTATGTTACTAGATGAGGCAACAAGTGCACTCGATGCCGAGTCTGAGCGATCCGTCCAGGAGGCGCTCGACCGAGCTTGTTTGGGAAAAACAACAATCGTAGTTGCTCATCGACTATCAACTATTAGGAATGCTCATGTCATTGCAGTAATTGATGATGGTAAAGTTTCAGAACAGGGATCACACTCACATTTGTTGAAAAATTACCCTGATGGGTGTTACGCCAGGATGATACAATTACAAAGATTCACACACAGCCAAGTCATTGGTATGACTTCAGGTTCAACTTCCTCAGCAAGAACTAGAGAGGATGAGGGGAGAGAGAGCTAGGAAATGGAACCTTAGTAGTTGAAAAAGAAAGAAAAAGGAAAACAAAATCCCTTATACCCTTATTAATTCTTTTGGGTTTTGTCTGGCATTTTCTATCCAGTAAGTATATTAAATGTATTATCTTAAATTTTTGCCCCACCTTATATAGCCCTTCTACTTTCACCAAAAAAAAAAAAAAAACACATTAGAAACTATTCCCGGAGAATCTAAGTGCATAAAAACCCAAGATCTTTTCAGGCAATGGGAACCAAACATTTTAACGAACACTTCATCTGCATTAAAAAAGATGAAAACAATTTAAGCCTAAAACATCATTTGTCGCATATTCATAAAGAGGAATTCACGTGGGAAACAGAATAATTGAAAAATTGGGAGAGGAGTGGAACATCGTGCATGCAATGCAAGACAAGACAGATACCGGAAAAGAATCGATGAATGAGGGGAATGAAAGAAAAGAAAGATGAAAGGACGTAAAACAACAGAAATTGGAATATGATGAGGAAGCCTCAACCCTCCCTTCTTGTTCTGTATTATCCTTTCGGGTGTGATGGCGGGCAATGCCAAGAGCGCATGTTGAAAAAGACGATGATGTTCTTCAGTTGAAAAGGGCAGTTCCAGTTGGTGGGCCAAATGCAAAAACCAGTGAAATCTCAGATCAGACGTGAGTGTTCACCAATTGGCTTTTAATGGTGCTGCCACCCGCATGCATGCTCTCTAACCTTTGTCTTCTTTAGGGTGGATTCAGTACCCCTACTAGGATAAGTAGAACGAGACATTTAACCTCCCACCTCAGAAAAGGAACTCTTTTGACTTTTAATTTTCATCTTATAAAACATTCAATTTCATCGAATTCTTGTCCTTTATTCAATTTCCATTAATCCACTATTTTTTATTCCATCAAATTTTATATATATACATTTACATTTTTACAATTTTTTTTTTTTTTTTTTTTTTTTTTTTTAAAAAAAAAACAGCTTTTGGTATGTTTTTCTTTGGAGTCATATCAATTTTGTACTATACAGATGCTTTATTGATTGTCATGGAATGTCTTTCAAGAATATTTTTTTAAACTTACTTTTGAATGCAAACTTATGAAAAATTTATACAACTAGGGATAAAAGTTGATTTTTCTTTCCAAATGTTATTATGATAGTATTTATTCCTTTCACTCACATTATTATTGATGTTATTGTTGTTTACTTTTTTTAAGCTCATCACAATATGTCGGTGAAATATTCGGGCCTTTAAACTTTTGGTTTAGAGTAAGGACGGAAATATCGTTATCGATATAAATATCAATAACTCAAATTTACGAATATATCGACGGAGATTTAGATATCGACTGATAGTCCGAAAAATTCACGAGTATCACGGAAATTTATAAAAATATTGTGAATTTTTTAGGAAAATTTTAGAACAAACTTATTCAAGTAATAAACTATGATTTTAAGCATATAAATCAATAATTAGAAGCCAAATATGATTAATAATAGGTTAATAGATAATAGTGCAGACCAACAAATGATTATGAATTGAATATTTCATTAATAAAGTCATACAAAATGAAGGTCAAATACAAGATTCAATAGTAAAAAAATGATTGAAGAGATACTAGTCCAACATTAGCATAATTTACTTGGTAACGGCAATATTATTCCCAAGTCATAGTATGCACGAAGTTTCTAACATAATTGGAAGTATGTCATCCATTGAGTCTCAACATCAATTTCGATACTACCAATAGGAGGATACCTTGGGTCAAATCATGTTTCATCCAAATGAGGATGTTCTGAAGAATATAGATAATATAGAGGCTTTGAGTCGGAGTCTTCATCACTTTCACTAGGAAGTTGTTGTCTGCCTGTGTAAACTAATGTGTTACCCATCATTATAACCATAGAAACCATAATCACTTGAATGACTATAGCTACTTTGAAAATAATCACCATTACTATTAAAAGAGATAAAAAAAAAATTAATATATGTTAATTTTTCAAGTTGTTTTTCTTGGAAATGAAAATTTGGATAGCGAAGGAAGCAAACCTCATATCAATTTAATTTGATGTGAAATATTGTGAAAATTCACTAAAAATATTTGAATGAATTTAAAAATTAATATATGTCATTTTTTCAAATTTAATTTCTTTGTAAAGGTAAGTCGTGGATTTAAAATTGAGAGAAAATTTAAATTGGAATATGTTGATATTTGAAAAAAGATTGAGAAACAATTTTAATTATTGAAATTTGAGGTGAAAATGTTGTTTTCAAAAAGGGAAAACGATATGACTTGATATATCCACAATTTATCTACATAATATTGACGATATCTGGTCTAAAACTCGACGATATTTGGTCGGACTTTCCATGATATATCTCGATATATCCACGACTACCTTGAATTTGTGGATATTTTCCAATTTAAACAATATATTGTCTATATCGTTGATAGATCACAATATTTTGTGAAAAAAAGATCTTCTCTCTTAGAATCTCTATTAGACATGTCATTTTGCCAATATATCGCCAATTTATCTCTATTTTTCAATCTTTGGTTTAGAGTACATATTCTATATCAAGTGAATTATGCTCATGTTGTCCACATTATTATAATTTTCTTTTTTCAAATCTAATAGTTCTTTATTGTTGTGTGACTCTCTTATAATATCTAGACCTCCACATCATTTTTCATAGATTACAATAAACATAGAGTAATATGGGCAAAGTGAGCTCAACTAATTGGTATGGCCTTCCAACCTAGAGGTTGGACTCTCATCCGCACAGTTTTTGTATAATTAAAATATCAAGAGTAATATGGAAAATTGTTTTTTTAGTAAAATAAAGTAGAGTGAGATTTGAACATTCTACTTTAAATCATCAAAGAAAAATGGAGCAAGGCAAGGGAGAAAGAAGTTGTCCTCTCTTCTATGGTAACCCAGCACCGGTCATCTAGAGTGTTCTACCTGCCATCGCATATGTAGAAAAAAAAGGAAGTGGGGAAGGAAGAACAATCGTTTGACTTTAGCACATGAGGTGGCGGGTTTGGCTGGTCTTGCTCATATAACTAGGAGGGTGTTGGGGTTGATGCCCTAAATCTCATGAGTCCTGTACTTTATAATTGTAATGTACAAACAATTTTATTTATTTAATAAAATATGAGATATTTTATCCGATATTTAGTAGCATTAACCCACAAAACCAATAAACTAACATCCAAGGTTCTCTTTTGTAGTTTAAACATGTATGTATAGACACACGGATGGATCATGTTTAAGTGATAACCTAAATGGTCTATAGTAGATGGATAAGGTTGGATACCTTATCCTAATGACATTACGAATACGACCTGCACTATAGATGTTACAATTGTTGTAAAGTACTACAAATAATCTGCTGCTGATCATTCATTTAGAGACATATGAGCGAGGATATTCTATACAAAGGAATTTGTATAAGACCAGACCACGAAATGATTAGTCTCATTATATAACGCCACACCCTATCTTGGCCCGAGAGGGGTTTGATCATAGTTAGACCATAATTTATTGTTCAGTAGAAGGAGAAGTGGTACTTAAGGAGTTAGATGTAACTACGGGGGTAAAACGGTAATTTTGGCCCAATTGTACTTATGAGCAATTTGTGAAGGGTCATCGCACTATTGACTAGTTATATCCAATGGACAAGAAATATATCTGTATTACAAAAAGTACAGTCGTTGGTCTTTAGTGGAGTGATTGACAGCTAATGGATGTTGAATATTTTAATTGAAGAAGTTTAATTAATTATTCAAGTACCATTGGAGCTTTAATTTGCAGGTCCATAAGGTCCCCTCTGTAGCTCAACATGGATTATTGAGAATCAATTTTGGATTAATTTGAATTGTTCAAATTAACTGAGGGAATTAAGTATATGTGATATAATTAATTTAATTTAGTTATATATGATATAAAAGAGAGATTTATGACACTAATCCCAATACTATCAACACAATATTAATCATCGACAACCTAAGATTTGTCCTTATGGAGGATTTTCGTCCTGGACCAGCTTAAAACATCACTCGAAACGTTTGAGAGGCATATGAATGTTGGGTACGAAAAAATGAAAAGACCTGAGCGTATATCTTGGCAAGCCTTTATGAAATCTTGGCCAAGAAGCATGAGCCCATGATCACTGCCAGTGAGATCATGGAGTTCCTGTGGCAAATATTTAGACAACCGTCTACTCAACTCAGGCATGACACTCTGAAAAACATCTTCAATGTTCATACGCAAGAAGGGGCATCTGTTCAAGAACACATTCTCAACATGATGGTCCACTTTAATATGGCGGAGACGAATGAATCTGTCATCGATGAGGTCAGTCAGGTTAGCTTCATCCTAGAATCTTTACTTGAAAGTTTCATGCAGTTCTATAGCAATGTTGTTATGAACAGGTTTACTACAACTTGACCACCTTGCTCGACGAGCTACAGACTTTCCAATCCTTGATGTTGCCTCGTTCTCTTAGAAGTTCTACAGAGGATCGTCTTTTGGAACTAAGTTTGTGCCTTCTTCTGACACCAAAAAGTGGAAGAGAAAAAAATGTGGAAATGAGAAAGCTAACCTACCAACTGTTATACAAAAGGGTAAGAAGGTCAAGGCTTGTAAAGGAAATTTATTTCCATTGTAACCAGAAGGAAACTGGAAGAGGAATTGTCCCGAATACTTGGCAGAAAAGAAGGCCAAGCAAGGTAAATGTGATTTACTTGTTTTGAAGACTTTTTTAATGGAGAATGATGATTCAGCCTGGATAATAGATTCAAGCGCCACTAACCATGTTTGTTCTTCATTTCAGGAAATTAATTGCTGGTGGAAACTAGAGGCTAGGGAAATGACGATGCCCGTTAGAACAGGGCACATCATCTCAGCTATGGCAGTGGGAGGACTTTGACTTTGTTTACAGAAACCGTATATTATACTAGATAATGTATATGTGGTTTTAAGTTCGGAAAGGAACTTTATTTCTGTAAAGTGCCTATTAGAACAAAAGATATTCTGTTTCATTTGATGTAAATAAAGTGTTTATTTACAAAAATGGTGTATATACTTGTTTTGTAACTCTCGAAGATAATCTTTATGTGCTAAGACCGTTAACAACTAAAGCTCTCCTAACTATCGAATTGTTTAAAACTGCGATAACTCATAATAAAAGACTTAAAATTTCTCCTAAGAAAAATCTCATCTTTGACACCTAAGATTATGACACATAAATCTCAATAGGAATGAGAGATTGGTCAAGAATGGACTTGTAAGCAAGTTAGAAGAAAATTATTCATCTATGTGAGTCATGCCTTGAAGGTAAAATTACTAAAAGATCTTTTACTGGAAAAGGTTATAGGGCCGAAAAACTTTTAGAACTTGTACATTCAGACCTCTGTGGTCCAATGAATATTAAGGCAAGAGGAGAGTTTAAATATTTCATCACTTTTACTAATGGTTTTTCTAGATATGAGTCTGTTTGTTTAATGCAACATAAGTCTGAAGCCCTTGAAAAGTTCAAAGAGTACAAGGCTGGAGTTGAAAATTCATTAAATAAAACCATTAAAATATTTTGATTTGATCGAGGTGGAGAGTATATGGATCTAAAATTCCAAGACTATTTGATAGAACATAGAACTGTATCCTAACTCGCAGCACCTGGTACACCTCAGCAGAATGGTGTATCAGAAAGAAGAAATCGAACCCTGTTGGACATGGTTCGGTCTATGATGAGTTATGCTATCCTACCAGACTCGTTTTAGGGTTATGCAGTACAGACTGTAGCTTGCATTTTGAATTGCGTTCCATCCAAAAGTATTACTGGAACACCTTTAGAATTATGGAGTGGTCGTAAAGGTAGTTTACGCCATTTCAGGATTTGGGGTTGCCCAGCACATGTGCTTAAGGAAAATCCTAAGAAATTGGAACCTCGCTCAAAATTGTGCCTATTTGTAGGTTACCATAAAGGAACGAGAGGTAGTTACTTCTATGCTCATAAGAATAATAAGATGTTTATGTTGACAAACCCTACCTTTTTAGAATTGGACCACATAAGGGAGCATAAGTTTCGCATTAACATTGTGTTGAATGAATTTTTTAGTGAAACTACTAAACCTTCAACAAGAGTTGTTGAAGAGTCCAACACCTCAACAAGAGTTGTTGAAGTTGGATCATCTAATAGGTTAAATCCACCTCAAGTGTTGAGGGAGCCTCGACATAGTGGGAGGGTTGCGAACCCGCCTATTCATTATATGGGTTTAACAGAAACCCTAGCTATCGTAGCTGACGGAGATATTGAGGATCCATTGTTTTATAAGAAGACAATGAAGAATGTTGATAAAGATGAATGGATCAAAACTATGAATCTTGAAATGAAGTCTATGTACTTCAATTCAGTTTGGGACCTTGTAGATCAACCTGATGGGGTTAAACTTATAGGTTACAAATGGATCTACAAGAGAAAATAGGGTGCTAATGGGAACGTGCAAACCTTCAAGGCTAGACTTGTGGCAAAGGGTTATACCCAAGTTGAGGGAGTCGACTATTAGAGACTTTCTCACCTATTGCCATGTTGAAGTCTATCTGGATCCTCATATCCATTGCCTTATATTATGACTATGAGATTTGACAAATGGATGTCTGAAGGAAATGGGAACTTGAGATTTCCATGAGCAGCGGAACAAGCTATTCCAAATTACAGTCATGAATGAACATATATTTACAGTCGACATGAAACATAAACGGTTATGCAAATCATACAGAAATTACAACATGAAAGTCTTAAAAGCACAAAAGGGAAAACTGTACAAACAATGGTAGAAGCGTTTCCATGCTCCGTTGCGCACGAACGCTTGAACAATCAGCAACCTTGAACGCCCGATCTACACAACCGCAACACCGCATGAACACAGCACGAACACTTTGCGCTCGTCCTCAACGATTTCTTCGGTCATGAACTCTTTCGCAACACGAACGGCCTCCACAGCACCACGAACGGCCTCTAGCAAACCTTGACGATGTCGAGTTGAGTCTTTTTACAATGGCAGAAGCGTTTCCATGCTCTGATACGCACGAACACCTGAACAATCAGCAACCTCGAACGCCTGATCTATACGACCGCAATACCGCACGAACATAGCACGACACTTCGCGGTCGTCCTCAACGATCTCCTCGGTCACGAACTCTTCCGCAACACGAAGGGCCTCCAGAAAACGTCAACGGTGTCGAGTTAAGTCTGACACCACCAACAAGGCTACCTTAGTATTCTCGGTGTGAGAATCCAGAGGGTGGGCTCTGTTCGGACTTGGTATGAGGCAGACGAACGGAGGAAACAACGATCACGTACACGACTGGGCAAGTGGGAGATGGCAGAGACCTATCGTATAGGTCGATGCCTAATCATTTAAATAAAGCTATGCGATCGTCTAGCAAAATCTATGCGATCGTTTAGCTCGATCTATCGCCTACAGGCTCTACATGATCGTTTACCTTGGGCCAGTGATCGTCTAGCAAAACTATGTGATCGTTTAGTAAATACTGCACGATCATTTAGCTTGCTCAGCCGTTGTTTAGTAAATCTGTATTTATTTGATGACTTTGTGAGTTTCTTTTTACGCGGAGAGAAAACTCAAAACCTTTTTCAATCGTTTGTAAAAACTTCTTTTCAAAATAGGAAACCACTTTCCTTTTAAACTCACAGTTACCATGGTCTAATAACCACTCACTACTTTGGTTATTTAAAAGAAAAAGGATTAATTATCCAATAATTAATATTATTATAAATATAAATGATAACCAACTTATCATACTATATTTATAACCTATAGTTTTAATATTTCATCTCATGAAACATATAAACCATAGTTCTATTTCTATTCCATGGTACTTAATGTAAATCTCATTTACATAAATCCTCCACTAGATGTATCTCATACATCATATCGATTATATCATATATAATCAAAATACCTATTGTTAATTTGAACATTTTAAATCAACACTGATGACATGCAGAAATGCATGCCATCTTAGGCCTTTTACTTAGAATTATATAGGTTGTTAGGCAGAATATGCATCAATCATGATAGGAATTCACGAGAATATGAGTTTGCGTCGATCAGCATATCGAATCTCAGCTAACCTGTTATTTTGCGTTAATTATGCGTTCAATGTTCTATCTTTGTAGCTAATATAGGAAATGAACGCAAACGCGGAAACCGGACCACCGCATAGACGATCGCATGCAGAGAAACACTCCATCGCAAGGTAAACGCATCAATCAACGCATGGATGTTGCGGTAATCAGCCGTAGGCATCCATCGCATGGGAGTTGCGCTCGTCAAACGATTGCGGTCATCATGTAGAGTTGCAGTGTTAAGCGAATGCAGCCATTAAATGATTGCGGCTATGCGACAACGCTTTCTAATGAGATCAACACAAGGTAGGTGGAATGAACGCATTAATGCATCTACCTCGAGAAAATCCAAAGATGATGTTGACATTTCACCTACCACGCGTTAGTGGCAGAGGTTCAGAAAGGATGAACGCGCCGAATGTCAGACTCAGAGCAGTCCAATTAATGTTGTCGGTGATCCAAGCTCTATAAATGGAGGTCGATAAGCTGAAATTCAATCATCCAGGAGATTATCCCTCAACTGGGGATTTTCCCCACGATCCAGACAAAATGCTTAAGAAGACGCTTGGGAGTTCTTCACCTCCTTCATCAATTCCGAGTGATGACCGGAGCCTTTGACCGAGTTAGATCTCGAGAGAGTCAACTCCTCCGCCTATCTATGGCACCACCGACAGCCTTAATGCACATCCGCTAGAAACAAAGTTTTGCTTCCAACCGGTCATTTCTTTTCCTTTTTTTTTCTATATTGTATTGTATGACATTTTGAATTAAGAAATTAATACAATCTTTTTTCAATGCACTTCTCTGTTTCCTTCAACTCCATCTCCATCTTTTTTTCTTAACATCTTTACTTTCATTGCAACATTTAGTGGGATTACTTGGGTATTGCATACTTAGTCATGTGGATTAGAAATATGAAGCATGTAGCAACCCACCAAAAGGTGTGCATTGCGCGAGTGTGTGAGTAACCTTACTTGCTTAGTGTGAAGCTGCTGCAACGCCTGTCTATAGGCTAACACATTGCTTGTCTATGAGTGAAGTCAGCAACAATCAACTACCCAGGAAGGTAAGTGGTTGGACGCATTAAGCAAGGTATGCGTTGTTCATTAGGGATAGTAACAATCTTGCGTCAACCAAGTTCATGTGTTTGTCTAGTCTTATGTTGTGCCCAACACCCCTTTAGAGCTACTCGAGAGAGAGTCTAAAGAAAGAACCTAATGACTCGAGAGAGCTAGGTTAGAATCTAGACTTGAGAGAGTGAGATTAAATCAGCATAAGCAAGAGATAGGGACTTAGAGATAAGCTCTGTTGGTCAACACTGCATTGCATGCACCCTAGGAATAGGAATGATGATATGTGGTTGCCTTGTTTGTGTATCAATGCGTAGACAAGAATTAGAGGCTTATGTGTAGGCCCTATAGACACCTCTACACATACATCGTATGTGTTCTAGCATTAGAAGCCGTAGCATTCGCACCGAAAGGTGGTTTACTATTGTATGAGTGTTGCATGATCGCATTAGTTTACGTTGACTAGGGTAGCTCTTGCGATCACTCTTAAGGGTTGCAATGAAAACATCTCCACATTTTATCCATTTTCCCATTCATTTATTTCATGTCAAGGTTTGTCGCATCTCTACCTTTCATGCATATTCTCATTGCGTTGTCTGTTAGATAGAAGTAGGAATAGGATTAATTTAACAATAATCTCTCCATTCTTTTATTTATACCGCCGCATGCATAATCACCACAAACATATAGTTACAAGTCCCTGTGTTCGACCTCGAATTACCCGAGAAACTTGCGTTCATGTTATACTTGGCGTGGCCGCAAGAAAACTTGTGGCAGAACGCATGGTCATCGCATACATTCATTAACGCAATTTTCATTCCAACGCATGACCATCGACGCATGACTATCAACGCATATCTTAGGAACATGCATCACATACCGCGTCCAAAGGAAGTTGGTTGTCGAGTAAAATTGACTTCTAATTTTCGTGCACCAAACACCAAGAACTGATCCTCAACAGAATCCAAGCTACCAAGGGGACCTCATAGACTTGTAGCTCCGAAGCTCCAACGGTACGTGAATAATTGACTAAACTCTTTAGTCACGAGATCCACCATCCGTTAACTGGCAGGCACTCCACTAAAGATCGACAGCTGAACTCTCTTTACTACAAATATATTATGTGTCCATCTTAACCAATCAACAGTGCGACAACCATTCACAAATCGCTCGTAGTACAGCTGGGCCAATAATCGTTATGCCCCTATAGTTACATTTGTCTCCTTAAGTACCACTGTTCCCTCTAATGAACATAAATCATAGTCCTACTATGACTGAGTCATCTCTTCCTAAGAGAAGTTGTGGCCACTATGTTCAAGCCTCGGAATCAGCCCTTAAGGGAGCAGTCTCTCTACTTATCCCTACTTCGGGAAAGGAGTGAATTCCATATTTTGAATTGATTTCCCAGCATCTAGATCAGACAAGTCCCCAAAGATAGGCATGTTGAGTTGGCAATCTGGCCACTCTCACCCATACTAACCAAAGGACCACCCTCAAAGGCAGGAGTTCCCAAAACACTAAGGATTGAGGTCGTGTCACCTATGGTTGTTTAGGTGAGATGCAAGTCTCTAGTATCAATGGTGTTATATACAGAGTCAAGTCATCTCATGGTCCAGGTCTTATACAAACTCTTTGTATAGGACACCCTTGCTCGCATGTCTCCATATGAATGGTTAGGATCTACCATCTATAGTAGTTCACAACACTTGCAAACCTCTACAAAGCGGGTCGTAGTGTCACCAAAATTAGGTTTCCCTCCTTAATCCTTATACTATAGACCTATTTAGGTTATCACTTAAGGCATGATCCACTTGTATATCACATATACATGCTTAAGTTCATATAAGATAACCAAGGAACCTTGTTTATTGGATATGAGTAAATTCCTGAATTAAATAACATTTATTTTATTCATTGAACAACGTGTATCTTTACAAAACAACGAGACTCCGGGAGAATTAGGACATCAATCCCAACAACATCAAGACTGCTTCTGAATGGAAATCTTGAGAAGACCATTTATATGAAGTAGCCTGAGGGATTCATAACCTAAGGTCAAGATCAAAAGGTTTGCAAGTTTAATCGATCCATTTATGGATTGAAGCAAGTTTCTCAATCTTGGAATATAAGATTGTTGGGATTGGTGTGCTAATTCTCCTGGAGTCTCGTAGTTTGTAAACTATACACATTGTTATGAATAAAATAAGAATTATTTTATCTGGAATTTACTCATATACAATAAACAAAGCTCCATGGTTATTGTATGTAAACTTAAGCATGTATATGAGATATACAAGTGGATCATGCCTTAAGTGATAACCTAAATAGGTCTATAGTATAAGGATTAAGGAGGGAAACCTGATTTTGATGACACTACGACCCACTTTATAGAGGTTTGCAAGTGTTGTGAACTACAACAGATGGTAGATCCTGACCATTCATGTGGAGACATGCGAGCAAGGGTGTCCTATACAAAGAGTTTGTATAAGACCGGACCACGAGATGAATAGTCTCTTTATATAACGTCGTTGATACTTGAGACTTACATCTCACCTAAACGACCATAGGTGACATGACCTCAATCTTGAGTGTTTTGAGAACTTCTGCCTTTGAGGGCGGTCCTTTGATTAGTATGGGTGAGAGTGGCCAGATTGCCAACTCAACATGCCTAGCTTTTTGGGGACTTGTTTGATTTGGGAATTGGGAACTCAGTTACACAAAATGGAATTTACTCCTTCTCCGAAGTAGGGGTAAGTAGATAGATTGCTCCCTTAAGGTCTGATTTTGAGTCTTGAACATCGTGATCACAACTTCTCTTTGGAAGAGAGGACTTAGTCATAGTAGGACTATGACTTATGTTCATTAGAGGGATTAGTGGTACTTAAGGAGTTAGATGTAACTACAGAGGCATAACAGTTATTGGCCCAGGTGTACTTACGATTGATTTGTGAAGGGTTTTCGCACTATTGATTGGTTAAGATAGACACATAATATATCTGTGGTAAGGAGAGTTTAGTTGTCGATCTTTGTGGAGTGTCTGAAAGTTAACGGATGGTAGATCCCATGATTAAAGAGTTCCCAAAACACTTAGGATTGAGGTTGTGTCACCTATAGGACACCCCCGCTCACACGTCTCTACATGAATGGTCAGGATCTACCATCTATAGTAGTTTACAACACTTGCAAACCTCTACAAAGCAGGCTGTATCCGTAGTGTCACCAGGATCAGGTATCCCATTTTAATCCTTATATTACAGACCTATTTAGGTTATCACTTAGGACATGATCCACTTGTATATCACATATACATGCTTAAGTTCACATAAGATAACCAAGGAACTTTGTTTATTGGATATGAGTAAATTCCAGAATGAAATAACATTTATTTTATTCATCAAACAATGTGTATCATTATAAACAACAAGACTACGGGAGAATTAGGACGCCAATCCCAACAATTACTTCGTGGCTTATAATCCGGGATGTGGTATTCTTCTAAGAAGATAGCATTGGTAGAAACAAACACTTTGTTCTCACTCAGATCATAGAAGTATCTACCTCTCGTTTCCTTGGGGTAGCCTACAAAGAGGCAAACCTTCGAACGTGGTTCCAACTTCTTTGGGTTCGTCACTAGCACATGTGTCGGATAACCCCAAATCCTAAAGTGGCGTAAACTTCCTTTACGACCTCTATACAACTCAAAAGGTGTTTCAGAAACACTTTTCGAGGGAACGTTGTTCAGGATATAGCATACAGTCTCCACTATAAAACCCCAAAACGAGTCTGGAAGATGAGCATAAATCATCAAAGACCGAACCATGTTCAACAAAGTTTTGTTTCTCATTTTTTATACACCATTTTGCTAAGGTGTACTAGGGGCCGAGAGTTGGGACGCAATTCCATGTTCTATCATATAGTTCTGGAATTGGAGGTTTATATACTCTCCACCACGATCAGATCGTAGTGTTTTTATCTTCTTACCTAACAAGTTTTCAATTTCAGTCTTATACTCCTTGAACTCCTTGAACTTGTCAATGGCTTCAGACTTACGTTGCATTAGGTAGAGATACCCGTGTCTTGAATAATCATCTATGAAAGAGATGAAATATTCATACCCACTTCGAGCTCTAACATTCATTGGACCATAGAGGTCTGAATGTACAAGCTTCAAGGCTTCATTGGCTCTGTCACCTTTTCCAGTAAAAGGTCGTTTGGTCATCTTGCCTTCAAGGCATGATTCACACACCGACAAGAAGTTTTCTCCTAAACTCTTTAGAAGTCCACTTTTCTGCAACTCTCAATCCAATTAAGGTTGATGTGACTTAAATTCCAAATATGGACGTTTTTCTTAAGAGAATCCTTCGGTCTTTTAGCTACATTTTAGTATTAAACGAGGCATCTATGACTAACAACCTTAGTACATATAAGTTACTTTCCACTGAACCATAACTAATCTCCATTTCATTTTTTAAAATAAACACTTTATTCTCAGAAAAGGAGACGGTAAACCCTTGTTCAATGGGACAAGAAACCGAGATTAAGTTTCTCTTAATATGAAGAACTACAAAAACATTATCCAATAACAGATAATGTTTCTTGTCAACAAATAACTTCATTCTCTCTATAGCAACAGCTGAAACAACCTCACCAGTGCCGACTCGTAGAGTCATCTCTTCCTGTGGCAATGTTTGCTAGGAATTGAATCGTTGGTAAGAGAAACTGACATGATTGGTAGCACCCGAATCTAAGATCCAGGTAGAATCATCATTCTCTACCAAACACGTTTCTAAGACCAATAAATCAGATTTACTGTCTTTCCTCCTCTTTTGGAGAGTAGTGGGATCAGTGTCAGAACAACTGAAACTACTATTTTCGACATCCACCCCTTTATGCTCGAAAAGTAAGGACTGACGTTCAAACAAATCTTGCAACAAGTCCATGATCTTGTGTGCAATGGTCATATTCTCAACCCTTTTGACCAAAACATTAGGTATGTTAGCCAAATTGTGAAGCCTAGCCAATGAATTAGCCTTCATCCACATCTCATATCCATAATGAACACTTCGCGGTGCATTAAGGGTCGGGACTTGAGGACACTCAACCATGAAAAATTCGAGGTTGTTTTCCACGAAATACATTTCACACGATTCTTTCCAATGTATGTATTCGGTCATATTAAAGGCACTAAGCGGAAATACTAATGAGTTGCTGAGAAGAAAAACATATTGACCTACATAAGGTTTTATGCAAATACCCGTTGTAAAACAAATAACATCCAATAAGGTTTTAGCAAAACTAATATGAACCCCATGTAACATTTAGTTTCGCAATGGCTCTTCAAAGGTTTAGGACAAAATCGCCGAAGGGAGGTCAATTATCCCTCCTCTGAATTGAAAAGTTCTCAACCAGTCATTAGTACCAGAACAACTCTTGTTCCTCTAACGACTAGCCGTCATTGATTTAGTCAAATGATCATTAACTTACTTAACAATCTCCCGTAAGTGTGACCCACATTTTAGGCCTTAGAGATCCACCCTAAGCAGCCAATCCGAAGGGAAAAAATCTGATTGGGGCAAAACCTAAAGCGACCCTATCCATTTCTTTTACCTTGATTTTGACCAACTGCACAAAATGCATCTGAAGGGGATGCTCCCAGGGCACCACGAGGGAGTACAAAATGATCTCACGGTGTGAACCAATGATAGAGACCATAGGACGTTTAACACACACCCTTCACCCACTTACTATAAGCACTCTCTCCATCCACCTTGATATTGACTCATGCAAACATCATCCGAAGGAGGATGCTCTCAGGGCACCACGAGGCCAAGCATGAATCTCACGGTGTGAACATTCAGGGAGAAACGTGAGTGGAATCATAGACATATCAGATACATCTCTTCCTCCCACTGAGTATTTTATAACCTAGGGTTTAGTTTACTTAGAAAAAACACGGCTAAGGACTTTAACCAAGTGACTTTTAAGTTTTCCCAAGAGTAACTTTTACCTTGGATAGTTAAACAACATTTGATCATCAAATAAACTCTTGAATGGAGTCTTTTATCAATTGTCGTATGCTTGTAGAAAATCTATCTAATTCACCTTTCTAGGTAGGTTCTCAGAAAAGGGTGTTCCGTTTCTGTCAGCTTAAGAACCCTAGCCTAGACAGAACCTGCCTTAGACAAAAGGTCCCTTATAGATAGATTTAAAACAAATTTAATCTTTTATGCCAATCAATTTAATCCTATTAAACCAATTTTAAAAGATTAATCTAGGTTACTAAACTCTTTAGAACCATTTGAACTTAGGTCTATCTCAATCCAATTTTAAAACCCTTTTAAAAAACTTGAGCTCACCCTAAGTCCGCATGCAACTCTTTCTTATCGATTTTAGTTCTAAATTCCTTTATAACACTATATTACGGAAACAACCAAAATCACAATGCAAATCTAAGACATGCAAGACATTTATAATGATTATAAACAGCCTAAGTGTCATGCTCAATGCATTGTTCATTCGCTGCTACTTCTTTTATATATTACTTATACAAAACAGCAATGAAACAAGCATAAAATGCTTCCATTCACTCTTAGACTATAACACTTATAATAAAAAGATGATGCATGAATATGCTCACTACATGCAAAATATAACTCTTATATTTCATGATGCATGTGCATGCTTTCACGTAATTTCTTCATGCTAGATTATAACATTTATAATACATGATGCATGAAGAATTTCACAACCTAAGGTGAGTTTTTAAACTATATGTCAAACATTTTGCCATATAAAAACCATACATTACATGTATAATAAACAAAAGTTGATGAACCGGGTAGAATTGCCTCAAATCCACACACAAAAAAAAGCTAACTATTACAAAAACAAGGAGTCTCCGGTTCAAATAGGCAAATCGGGTCTTGAACCATATGGACAAAGTAACGGGTCTCCAACCATCGTGCACTAAACTCCCCGCGATCGTCTACACGAAAGAACAAACAATTTACTCTATCGTTTACCAATGCTCCCAGAGCTAAACGATCGTGTACCTTTTACTAAGTGATGCAACCCGAGGTACATGATCGCCTGGCGCGCTCCACACGACGCAAGCCTTATACCATCGTTTAAACGACTACAGTGCGGTAAAGCACCATCGCTTAAACGATCGCTTAGCGAGTGCCTTTGTATTGTATACCACGCGATCATGTAGGTAGTAACTAAGCGATGAAGCAAGCTAACTGCACGATCGTCTAGCGCACGCCTTCTTCTAAACGATGAGCATCAAATGCTCCCACTATGATCGTCTACCTCTAGCATCTACGCGATCGGACAACCAATACTACGCAATAGAGTAAACGATTTACCCCCATCGTTTAGCTTTAGCTAAACAATCATTTAGTAAATACTACACGACTGCTTAAATAAATCCCAACAATCGTTTACATTAGGCTACACGATACGACCAACTCCTGGTCTTCTTCCTCGTTGAGAATCACATCAGCATGTTTTGAAACTTCATCATGAACGACTCAACTAACTCAAACTCTTTGAATTAAAGACTCAATTGCATGTTAATCATGCCTAAAAACATAGGGGCCCTTACAAATTAACAGTTTGTAATTGAAGAAAGCTTTAACAATTAACAGTTTGTAATTGAAGAAAGCTTTAACCAAAGGCAATTAAACCCGTAAACATCCATCAACGCCATCCACAAAATTATTTAACAATTAAACACAAATGCAGAAAACCCACCAAGACTGTAAAAAAAGTTCAAAACAGAATTGAAATTTGGAATATCAGAACAACCGTGCTCTGATACCATTTGAAGGAAATCGGACACGAGGATTTCCATGAGCAGCAGGAGGATCTTTCCAAATTTCAATCATATATGAACTTTACAATTACAATCACAAACGAAAACATGTGATTATGCATAAAATAGAAATTACAACATGCTTTACTACAGATCAATGGAAGAATTAACAAACCTTTGTAGACTCATCTTCAAGTTCCTTGATCATGAACGCTTGATCATAACAACACAGCAACACATGAACGTTCGTCCAACACAAC
Organism: Benincasa hispida; assembly: GCF_027475165.1. Classification (NCBI taxonomy): domain Eukaryota; kingdom Viridiplantae; phylum Streptophyta; class Magnoliopsida; order Cucurbitales; family Cucurbitaceae; genus Benincasa; species Benincasa hispida. The sequence goes on from NC_143488.1 coordinate 66,961,693, forward strand.
CGCTACACTGCACGAACACCACGCACTCGAACTAAGCGATCGTCAAGGTCACGAACACCCTGAACACCACGAACGGCCTCCACAAAACCTCGACTGTGTCGAGTTGAGTATGACACCACCAAGAATGTTACCTCGGTATTCTCGGTGTGAGAATCCAGAGGGTGGGCTCTATGTGGACTTGGTTAGAGGCAGAAAATTAGAGGAACCACAATCGTGTAAACAATTCAACAAGTGGGAGATGGAACAACCTATCGTATAGGTCGATGCCCAATTGTTTACGAAAATTTATGTGATCATCTAGCAAAAGCTATGCGATCGTTTAGCTCATCGTCTAGTTGAGTGTCTATCGTGTAAAAACACTCCACGATCATTTAGCTAACTCCAAGTTGTCGCTTAGTAAATCTGATTTACTTGACAACTTCTCCGTGAGAATTTTCCGAGAATGGAAATCTCAAAAACAAAATTTTTCAAATCTTATTTCTTTTCTTAATAAAATTAGGAAAATTTTTTTTCTTTTATCTCACGGTTACCATGAAACCACCAATAACCTCCCACTCAACTGGTTATTAGAGAAAATGAGATAATTATCCAATAATTAATATTATTATAAATATAAATGATAACTAACTTACCATAATATATTTATAACCTATAGTTTAATATTTCATCTCATGAAACATATAAACCATAGCTCTTTTTCTATTCCTTGGCACTTAATGTAAATGAGATTTACATTAATCTTCCACTTGATGTATCTCAGACACCATATCAATCATATTATATATAATCGAATTACCTCTTGTCAATTTGAACATTTCAAATCAACACCAAGAATTGATCCTCAAATTGAATCCATTGAGCTACCAAAGGTACCTTATGGACCTGTAGCTCGAAGCTCCAACAGTACGTGAATAATTGACTAAACTCTTTAGTCACAGGATCCACCATCTGCTAACGGCCAGGCACTCCACTAAAAATCGACCGTCGAACTCTTCTTACCATAGATATATTATGTGTCCATCTTAACCAATCAACAGTGTGACAACCCTTCACAGATCGCTCGTAATTATAGCTCGGCCAATAACCGTTATGCCCCTGTAGTTCCATCTAACTCCTTAAGTACCATTGAATCCTCTAATGAGCATAAGTTATAGTCCTATTATGACTGAGTCCTCTCTTCCAAAGAGAAGCTATGGCCACTATGTTCAAGCACTGAAAATAGCCCTTAAGGGAGCAATCTATCTACTTACCCCTGCTTCGGGGAAGGAGTGAATTCCATCTTGTGTAAGTGAGTTCCCAGCTCCCAGATCAGACAAGTCCCCAAAAAGGTAGGTATGTTGAGTTGGCAATCTGGCCACTCTCACCCATACTAATCAAAAGACCTCCCTAAAAGGCATGAGTCCCAAAACACTCAGGATTGAGGTCGTGTCACCTATGGTTAGGTGAGATGTAAGTCTCAAGTATCAACGACGTTATATACAGAGTCTAGTCATCTTGTGGTCCGGTCTTATACAAACTCTTTGTATAGGACACCTCTGCTCGCATGTCTCCATATGAATGGTTCAACACTTAAAAACCTTTACAAAATGGGTCGTATCCATAGTGTCACCTGGATCAGATATCTCACCTTAATCCTCATACTACAGACCTATTTAGGTTATCACTTAAGGTATGATCCACTTGTATATCTCATATACATGCTTAAGTTTACATAAGATAACCATGGAATTTTTTTTATTGGATACGAGTAAATGCCAGAATGAAATAACAGTTATTTTATTCATAAAACAATGTGTATAATTACAAACAACGAGACTCCAGGAGAATTAGGACACCAATCCCAACAATCTCTCATTTGTTCTAATGCCTCGGGAGACTAATGTACAATACAATATAAAACATTCACAATATACAATAAACTAGGGCATACCCCAGTATCATCTTCTACTTGCCCTAGACAAGATGTCGCATGTCCTACAGACCCAGACTCTCAAGGTGACCCTCAGACATTTTAGTTGTGAGAGCCTTTGTAAAGGGATCAGCAATTGAGTGGGAGGTTATTGATAGTTTCATGGTAACCGTGAGATAAAAGAAAAAATGTTTTCCTAAATTTAGGAGATTGAAGATTTGAGATTTTCCATTCTTGAAAAAAAAAACTCTCGGAATTGTTGCCACACAATTGGTCGTCTTCTAAACGATCGTGGGGCTTTTGCTATACGATAGCTTGCCATCTTCTAAACGATTGGGCATTATTTATACGATAGACTCTGGTCATTTTGCACTTGCTCAATCGTTTACACTATTGTTATTCCTCCGATCTCTTCCTCTAATCAACTCCACAGAGAGCCTACACTTCTGGATTCTCACACCGAGAATACCAAGGTAGCCATTGTGGTGGTGTCTGACTCAACTCGACTGGAGTCGAGGCTTTAAAGGTCGTTCGTTGAGTTTGTGGTTGTTGATGATCATGTTGTATTGCGATCGCTGTGTTCGAGCCTTCGTGTGTTGCAATTTTGGAGATTGATCGAGCGTCCGACCCATGTGCTTGTGAAAATCTCGAAGAAGTTGGAACTGTGTTCGAAAGTTTGCCTTTTTGTAGGCTACCCCAACGAAACGAGGGGTGGATACTTCTATGATCCGAGTGAGAACAAAATATTTATTTCTACAAATACTATCTTCTTAGAGGAAGACCACATAAGGGATCATAAACCACGAAGTAAGCTTGTTTTACGTGAGATTTCTAGTGCAATTGAGCCTACTGAGGGTTCAACAAGAGTTGTTAAATGGTCTGACAAATCAATAAGAGTTGTTGAGGTCGGTGCATTTAGTCAACCAGCTCAAGAGGTGAGACTGCCTCGACGTAGTGGGAGGGTTATGAACCCACCGGATCGCTACATGGATTTGACTGAAGCCTAGAACGTCATTTCTAATGATGGGGTCGAGGACCCATTTTCTTTTAAGCAAGCAATGGAGGATTAAAAAGTGGCTAGCTGTCCTGACATTAAAAAGTGGCTAGTTGTCTAGTTCCAAATGAAAGATTTGGGTGAGGCACAGTATGTTCTAGGGATCCAAATCATTTGGGATCGTAAGAACAAAAGGTTGGCTTTGTCTCAGACATCGTACATCGATCAAATGTTGATTAGGTACAGGATGTAGGATTCTAAGAGAGGTTTATTACCCTTCAGGCATGGAATAGTTTTGTCTAATGATCAATGTCCTAAAACACCTCAAGAGATTGAGGATATGAGACGGATTCTCTATGCTTCGGCTGTAGAAAGCTTAATGTATGCAATATTGTGTACCAGACCCGACATTTGCTATGCAGTAGGGATTGTCAGTCGTTATCAGTCCAATCCAGGATTCGATCACTGGACAACGGTCAAGACGATCCTCAAGTATCTTCAGAGAATGAGGAATTACATGCTCATATATGAAGATAAGGATTTGATCCTTACAGGATACACAGACTCTTGACTTTCAAACTGATAGAGATTCTCGTAAATCGACATCAAGATCAATGTTCACTCTGAATGGAGGGGTTGTAGTGTGGCGAAGCATCAAGCAAGGATGCATCGCAGACTCCACTATGGAAGCCAAATACGTAGTCGCTTGTAATAAAATTAATATGCATATTCAATAACAATAACAATAACAAAATTAATAAATATATTCAATAATAATAAAAATAACAAAATTAATAAATATATTCAATAACAATAATAATAAAAAAAAATTAATATGTACATTCAATAACAATAATAATAACAAAATTGATATGTATACTCAAAACAATAACAAAACATATATTAAATTTTTCATTTTGATTATGCCAAAAAAAAAAATCGAAGCACATATATTCAATAAACAAAACGGCGAAGTACTTACCGGTGGCTGCAGAGCAAGTCGAGCAGCCGGTGGCGTGAGGTGCGAAGGGCCAAATGCGTTTGGCGTGAGGTGGCTAAAGGCGTTCAACGGGCTTTTTATATGTGAAAGGGGAGGGCTTTTTTAGTGCGGCGGATGTGAAGAAGATTTGAAGAAGAGAAAGAGTGTGACAGATTTGAAGAAGATTAGTGCGGCAGATGTGAAGAAGAAGATTTGGCAGGGCGGCTAGGGCTGAAGGGGAGGATTAAATAGTGGATCTCCCGACGGCGCACGATAGCCATCGAGAGTGACACGCAAATTTTAGTCTTAAACAATGCGCTGATACAAATATGGATATGAATGAATGAACAAGTCCATGTCCCCATTAACAGTTCCCCGACAAGACACCATAAACATGACACACAAAGTTTATTACTATGCATGTCCATGCCATCAACTTGTTGTGACATAGATTTTATGCGATGATATGTGATACTACTTCTAGTTATGCGTTATTAATGAATGTTCTTGTAGTATATTGTGCGTTGTCACAAGTTTCCTTGTGTTGAAACCAAGTATAATTTCACCGCAAGTTTCTTGGTGCGATCCGAGGTCGAATACGGGGACTGTTTTAGGTTATTGCATTGTGCTTGTGGTAAATGCAACAGGGGTTTTTCAATAAAAGAATTTGTGTACAAGTGATTAAACATGCGATGAAGTAAAGAAAGCGGTAAAAATGTGATAATACATAAATTGTGTTAAAGTAAATTACGTTAAAGTAAATCTAACAAACTAAGATGATACAAGATACAGGATTCATGATACAAGATACTGAGGCCAAGTCTGGCTGTGAAGATTATGCAAAGATCGTGTAATGCGGTGACAAGTCTTATGTACGAAGCAGAAACAGAAAAGATAATTAATACAAACATCGCAAGTTTCTTAATTGCATTAAAGATATAAGTACGGTTCCGCTTTTCCCTTGGCGTACACCTCTCGGTGATCGGCCACGTTCCCACATCTCTATGGTGAAACAGGGACGAACGTAATGAACACAAGGTTGCTTCCATCTCTTGAAGTACTACTCGCTTTAGTTAATGCATTCTTCTAAACTTCTCTCGACAGATCAGAATGACATCTTCACTTCTGCTCTCGCAGGTGAAGATGTCGTCTAGCATGCTTTAGCTAAACGCATTTATCTCTTTATCACAGATTAAGTTACTCGTTTAATGCATATTAATTACCAAGGTTTTAAGAAAACTTCATGGAGAAATCGATAAACGGAGGAGCGAAAAATAGACAGAGAAGTGGAAATGAAAACAATCGAGACATTCAATAAAACTATTTAGCGTCTGATACATGATTTGTGAATGAAGAGATTAAGAAGGTGGAATACACTTGATGAAATAGAGTTAGAAACAAATACAAATGAGCGCCAATATCTTAGCGCTGATCTGGATGGAGATTTGTTTGTCGGTGTGTATGGGTCGTGCGAAAGGATGAGCTTCCCTCTCAGGCTTGCTCAACAGGTAGCAGGGATCTAAGCAGAGAGCTTCACGACGGGGATCTGGCAGAATCGCACTGAGACTCACCTTTAAGTCGTGTCTCTTCTCTTCCCGGATTTCTTCCGATCAGTACTCAGCTCAGCCTTTCTCTCAATAATTCAGCAGCAATTAGCCCTCGTATCAATTATACCCGTATCAAGTATATCTTCTCTGAATTCTATGGGGGTATTTATAAGTGAAAAGCTTTGAATCTTGGCTTGTGGACCCCATTTCTTGTTATGAAAATTTCGAAGATGGAGGAATAAATATTCTTTCTGTTATGCAATTAGACTGTCAAATCTGCACAACGGTTAGTTGTACACGTGTCGCAATCCTCCACCTTTGCGTTGCTCACCTGCATCTTTCGATCGGTTACTCGCATGCGGTGTTGTATTTATTACCGCATGCGGTTGAAATTCAACTCGGGATCGACTGTCGCATTGCGCTGTCATTGTGTTAATCGCCTCTTCATTGTTGATTGACGGGCGTAATGTAATAGAGATGCGTTGTTTAGTTTCTCATTGAGCCTTGATCGCAAGCGGTGACTTAGTTTCTTGCAAAATAGGGTAAAAATATCCTCTTCTACCATCTTGACGATGTTAGTGGGTGTAATTGCGTTAATTCATAATTATTGTATTTTTGAGCTAATTTTCATACAATCAACGTATATTCCTTCTCTTTTGGCCGTAATATCTAGATAAGGCAGCATAAATAACTTGTATTTCTACAAGTTATTAGGGAGATCTGGTAATTCCCCATGAGTAAAATAGAAGAACTCCCGATGGGTAGTGGCCAATCATCGGGAGTTCTCCGGAAACTTTCGACGAGTAAAATAGCTCGTCGGGAGTTCTTCTAATCTCTCGACGACTAGTATACGGCGTCGAAACTTATTTCTAACTCTCGATGCTTCTCTTACTTCGTCAGGAAAGACCCTATCTTTCAACGACTATTCTTCCGATGGCCTTTTTAGGCGTCGGGAAAGCCTCTTTTTCTTGTGGTGACTGGTGAGGTTGTTTCAACTGTTGCTGTAAGCAGGCTGAAGTTATTTTTTGACAAGAAATGTTATCTGTTACTGGATAATATTTTCGTAGTTCCTCATATCAAGAGGAACTTAATCTCGGTTTCTTGTCTCATTGAACAAGAATATACCATCTCTTATTCTGAGTGTAAAGTGATTATTTTCAATATGGAATGGAGATTGGTTTTGGTTCAATGGAAAGTAACTTATATGTACTAAGGCCATTAGTCATAAAAGCCTTGTTTAATACTGAAATGTTCAGTACAGCGACAACAGCTAAAAGACCAAAGATTTTTCCTAAGGAAAACACCCATCTTTAGCATCTAAGGTTAGGTCACATCAAACTCAATAGGGTTGAGTTGTTGGCAAAAAGTAAACTTCTAAAAAGTTTAGAAGAAAACTCTTTGCCGATGTGTGGATCATGCCTCGAAGGCAAGATGACCAAATGACCTTTTACTGGAAAAGCTTACAGATCCAATGAAGCCTTGGAGCATGTACATTCAAACCTCTGTGGTCCGATGAGTGTTAGGGCTCGAGGTGGGTATGAATATTTCATCTATTTCATAGATTATTATTGAAGGTTACGAGTGTCTCTACCTAATGCAATATAAGTCTGAAGCCCTTGACAAGTTCAAGGAGTATAAGGCTGAAGTTGAAAATTTGTTAGGTAAGAAGATAAAAACACTACAATCTGATCATGGTGGAGAGTATATGGACCTCCAATTCCAGAACTATATGATAGAACATAGAATTATGTTCCAACTCTCGGCCCCAGGTACACCTCAGCAGAATGGTGTATTAGAAAAGAGAAACAAAACTTTTTTGGACATGGTTCGGTCTATGATGAGTTATGCTTATCTTCCAGACTCGTTTTGGGGTTTTGCAGTTAAGACTGCATGTTATATTCTGAACAACGTTCCCTTGAAAAGTGTTTCTAAAATAACTTTTGAGTTGTGGAGAGGTCATAAAGGTAGTTTATGCCACTTCAAGATTTTGGGGTGTCCGGCCCACGTGCTTGAGACTAACCCTAAGAAGTTGGAACCGCGTTCGAAAGTTTTCCTCTTCGTAGGCTACCCCAGGGAAATGAGGGGTGGATACTTCTATGATTCAAGTGAGAACAAAGTATTCATTTCTACAAATGCTATCTTCTTGGAAGAAGACCACATTAAGGATCATAAGCCATGAAGTAAGCTTATTTTACGTGAGATTTCTAGTGAGACTGAGACTACTGAGGGTTCAACAAAAGTTGTTGAACAAACTAACAAATCAAAAAAAGTTGTTAAGGTTGGTACATCTAGTCAACCATCTCAAGAGTTGAGACTGCCTCAACGTAATGGGAGGGTTATGAACCCACCGGAAGGCTACATGAGTTTGATTGAAGCCTAGAACAGCATTTCTAATGATGGGGTTAAGGATCCATTGACTTTTAAGTAAGCAATGGAGGATGTTGACAAAGATGGGTGGATTAAGGCCATGAACCAAGAAATGGAGTCTATGTACTTCAATCAAGTTTGGGAGCTTGTAATCAGCCTGATGGTCGATATACTTCAATCAAGTCTGGGAGCTTGTAATCAGCCTGATGGGGTAAAACCTATAGGGTGTAAGTGGAACTAAATGAAAGCGAGGTGTAGATGGAAAGGTGCAAACCTTTAAGGCTAGACTCGTGGCAAAGGGTTATACATAGGTCGAGGGAGTGGACTATGAGGTACTTTCTCACCTGTTGTCATGCTAAAGTCTATCAGGATACTCCTGTCCATAGCCATATTTTATGTTATGAAATACGGAAAATGGACATCAAGACTTCCTTTCTTAATGGTAATCTTGAGAAGACCATCTACATGGCTTATCCAGAAGGGTTCATAGTTTCAGATCAAGAGCAAAGGATTTGCAAGCTTAATAGGTCCATTTATAGGCTGAAACAAGTGTCTCGATCGTGGAACATTATATTTGACAGTGCGGTCAAATTGTTTGGCTATGATCAGAATGTTGATGAGTCTTGTGTTTACAAGAAGATCGTCAATAGCTCAGTAGCTTTCCTAATACTATATATGAATGATATCCTACTCATTGAGAATGATGTAGGGTTTCTGACTGTTAAGAAATGGTTATCTGCCTAGTTCCAAATGAAAGATTTGGATGAGGTAGTATGTTCTAGGGATCCAGATCATTCAGGATCATAAGAACAAGAGGTTAGCCTTGTCTTTGGCATCGTACATCGATCAAATGTTGATCAGGTTTAGGATGCAAAATTCCAAGAGGGGTTTGTTACCCTTCAGGCATGGAATCATATTGTCAAAGGATCAATGTCCTAAGACACCTTAAGAGGTTGAGAAGATGAGACGGATTCCCTATGCTTCAGCTGTTGGAAGCTTAATGTATGCAATATTGTGTACCAGACCCGACATTTGTTAGCAATAGGAATTGTCAATCGTTATTAGTCCAATCCAGGATTTGATCACTAGACAGTGGTCAAGACGATACTCAAGTATCTTCAAAGAACGAGGGACTACATGCTCAGAGATAAGAATTTGATCCTTACAGGATACACAGACTCTGACTTTCAGACTGATAGAGATTCTCGTAAATCGACATCAGGGTCAGTGTTCACTCTGAATGGACGGGTTGTAGTGTGGTGAAGCATCAAGCAAACATGCATCACGGACTCTACTATGGAAGCCAAATATGAAGCTGCTTGTGAAGCAGCTAAGGAGGCTATTTTGTTGAGGAAATTCCTTACAGATTTAGAAGTTGTTCCAAATATGGATTTATCGATCACTCTTTATTGTGATAACACGGGGCTGTGGCAAATTCAAAGGAGCCACGGAGTCATTGTAGAGAAAGCACATAGAACAAAAATACCACTTGACCAGGGAGATTGTGCATCACAGTGATGTGATAGTCATGAAGATCGCGTCGGAGTACAACATTGCTGATCCATTTATAAAGGCTCTCACGACTAAAGTGTTTGAGGGTCACCTGGAGAGTCTGGGTCTGTGGGAGATGATACTAGGGTATAGAGTATGCCCTAGTTTATTGTATATTGTACTTGTATATTAGTCTCCCAATGAATTAGAACAAGTGGGAGATTGTTAGGATTGGTGTCCTAATTCTTCCGAAATCTCGTAATTTGTAAACTGTACACATTGTTATGAATAAAATAAGAGTTTATTTATCTGGCATTTACTCATATACAATAAACAAAGCTCCATGGTTATTGTATGTAAACTTAAGCATGTATATGAGATATACAAGTGGATCATGTCTTAAGTGATAACTTAAATAGGTCTGTAGTATAAGGATTAAGGAGGGATACCTGATCCTGGTGACACTTTGGCCTACTTTGTAGAGATTTACAAGTGTTGTGAACTACTACAGTTGGTAGATCCTGACCATTCATGTGGAGACATGCGAGCGGAGATGTCCTATACAAAAAGTTTGTATAAGACGAACCACGAGATGAATAGTCTCTTTATATAATGTCCTTGATACTTAAGACTTACATCTCACCTAAACGACCATAGGGGACATGACCTAAAACCTCAGTGTTTTGGGAACTCCTACCTTTGAGGGCGGTCCTTTGATTAGTATGGGTGAGAGTGACCAGATTGCCAACTCAACATTCCTACCTTTTTGGGACTTGTCTAATTTGGGAGCTGGGAACTTAGTTACACAAGATGGAATTCACTCCTTCCCAAAAGCAGGGGTAAGTAGATAGATTGCTCCCTTAAGAACTGATTCCGAGTCTTGAACATGGTGGCCACAGTTTCTCTTTGGAAGAGAGGACTCGGTCATAGTAGGACTATGACTCTTGTTTATTAGAGGGATCAGTGGTACTTAAGGAGTTAGATGTAACTACATGGACATACCACTTATTGGCCAAACTGTACTTACAAGTGATTTGTGAAGGGTTACCATACTGTTGATTGGTCGATATGGACACAAAATATAACTGTAGTAAGGAGGGTGCAGCTGTCGGTCTTTAGTAGAGTGCCTGAAAGTTAACGGATGGTGGATCCCGCGACTAAAGAGTTTAGTCAGTTATTCACATACTGTTGGAGCTTCAAGCTACAGGTTCATAACGTCCCCTTGATAGCTCAATGAATTCAAGTAGAGAATCAGTTCTTGGTGTTGATTTGAAATGTTCAAATTGACAAGAGGAAATTCGATTATATATGATATGATCAGTATGATGTAGTATGATGTATGAGATACATCAAGTGGAAGATTAATGTAAATGAGATTTACATTAAGTATCATGAAATAGAAAAAGAACTATGGTTTATATGTTTCATGAGATGAAATATTAAAACTATAGGTTATAAATACAATATGGTGAGTCGGTTATCATATATATTTATAATAATATTAATTATTGGATAATTATATCTTTTTCTCTAAAAACCAAATGAGTGGGAGGTTATTGGTGGTTTCATGGTAACTGTGAGATAAAAGGAAAAATGTTTTCCGACATTTAGTAGATTTTTAGAGATTTTCAAGGGTTGTTATTCTCGGCAAGTACTCATTGATCATTTTCAAGTGATAATTGTTTTCACTAAACGATAGCTGAAAGAGAGACTAAATGATCGTGGAGTGACACTATACGATAGTTTACTCAATTGTTTCTAGCTAAACGATCGGGGGGCTTTTGCTATACAATAGCTTTCCTTCTTCTAAACGATTGAGCATCGTCTATACGATGGACTCTTCTCATTTCCCACTTGCTCAATCATTTACACGATTATTATTCCTCCGGTCTCTTCCTTTAACCAAGTCCACACAGAGCCCACGCTTCTGAATTCTCACACCAAGAATGCCAAGGTAGCAATTGTGGTGGTGCCTTACTCAACTCGACTGAGTTGAGGTTTTGCAGGTCGTTCATTGGGTTTATGATCTTGGAGATCGTTGAGTTCGTGTTTGCTGATTGATCGTGTGGTGTTGCGATCGTTGTGTTCGAGCGTTCGTTTGTTGCTGTCTTAGAGAATGAACGAGCGTTTGTGATCGAGAGAATTTGAAGCATGAGTCTTCAAAGGTATGTATATGTTATCCCTTGATCCTTTTGTAAAGCATTTTGTAATTTTGTATTGTGCATGACCTATAATTTTCCATTTCATGACATTAATTGTTATCGTTCAATTTTGAATGGAATTTGGAGCAATCATTTCGTTGCTCATAGAATCCTCATGTGTGATTTCTTTCAATTATTTGATACTGCGATTAAATCTTATGGCTTTGATCAAAATGTTGATGAGCCTTGTGTATACAAGAGAATCATCAACAGTTCAGTAGCTTTTCTAGTGTTGTATGTAGGTGAAATCTTACTCATTAGGAATGATGTAAGTCTACTAACTGAAATTAAGAATTGGCTAGTGACCCAATTCCAAATGAAAGATTTAGGAGAGGCACAATTTGTTCTAGCCATTCAAATCTTTATAGATCGAAACAACAAAACGCTAGCCCTATCTCAGGCATCGTACATTGACAAGATGCTTGTCAAGTTTTCAATGCAGAACTCTAAGAGTGGTTTACTCCCTTTCAGGCATGGAGTTATATTGTCTAAGGAACTATGTCCTAAGACACCTTAAAAAGTTGAGGAAATGAGACAGATCCCCTATGCATCGATTGTTGGTAGCCTGATGTATGCGATATTATGTACTAGACCTAACATCTGTTATGCAGTGAGGATAGTCAATAGTTATCAGTCTAATCCAGGATCTGATCATTGCACCACAGTTAAGAACATCTTTAAGTATCTACGGAGAACGAGGGACTACATGCTTGTGTATGGTTCTAAGGATTTGATTCCTACAGGATACACGAACTCGTATTTTTAGACTGATGAGAATTCTAGGTAATCCACATCAGGATCAATATTCACTCTTAATGAAGAAGCAGTAGTCTGGAGAAGCACCAAGTAAGGGTGCATTGCTGACTCCACTACGGAGGCTAAGTACGTAGCAGCTTGTGAAGTTGCTAAGGAAGTTGTATGGCTCAGGAAATTTCTGACTGGTTCGAAAGTGGTTCCAAACATGTCTAAGTCCATCACTCTTTATTGTAATAATAGTGGTGGTATGGCTAATTCCCGGGAGCCTAGGAGACAAGCGCAAAAAAAAAACATAGAGCGAAAGTATCATCTCACTCGGGAAATTGTGTATCGAGGAGATGTGATCGTCATACAGATAGTTTCGGAGCACAACATTGCTGATCTGTTTATAGAGGCCCTCATGACTAAGGTGTTTGTGTTGGAGTTAGCATGCAATTAGCAGAAGTAAATAAAATCATTAAGCACTCTAATTCATCAATTTTAGCATCTAAGTAAGCATGTTCGTAAAATAATAAGAGGGTTTCTAAAACATACCTTTGTAGAACTCTTCTATCTTCAAAATTAAGCTTAAATATTCACTCCAAAGTGTTGTATACCACCACTTGATCTTCCCCACTATTTTCTTGGACCTTAGATTGAATTGTGGGATCCAAAATGAATAGGAATTTAAGGGAATTTTATGGAGAAAGATGGATTTTTGTAGAGAAATTGTAAACCCTGATCCCTACTTTTCCTATTTAAATATGTATATTGTTGATATCAATAAAATGAGGGGATTAATATTTGAGTTGATGTTGTTGGGATTGGTGTCTTAATTCTTTCGGAGTCTCATAGTTTATAAACTTTGTACACATTATTATCAATAAAATAAAAGTTATTTTATTTATATTTACTTATATCCAATAAATAAAGATCTGTGGTTATTTTATATAAACTTAAGTCTATACGATAGGTTATTGTTTACTAAACGATCGAGCACATCGTCTATACGATAGACAATGTATTTTCTCCCACTTGATCGATCGTCTACTCAATCGTAGTCCTCCAATCTCTTCCTCAAGCCAAGATCAGACAGAGCCCACAACTTCTGAATTCTCACACCGAGAATACCAAGGTAACCATTGTGGTGGTGTCTTCACTCTATTCATGAATCAAGTGGAACTCGATTGGTTTCGTGGAGGCTGTGTTTGTTGTGTTCGTGCTGTTTACCGATAGTTACGTTCAAGGCTTGCTATTCTTGGTTGCTTGTAGATATCGAGAGATTCGTGAAGAATGTTTCTTCAAAGGTCTGCATCCTCTATCCCTTGTATCATTCTTTAGCATGCTGTAATTTCTAGTTGTGCATAACATATTTGTTTCCATTTAAAGACTGTAATTGCTTGTGTGTCAATTTGAATGGAATTTGGAACGATCCCTTCCACTGCTCATGGAAATCCTCGTGTTTAATTTCCTTCCGATGTTGAATTGTAAGGAAATAAGTAAAGAATAAGGAAATGAAGAAGGAAAGTGCTAAAGTATTGGAGACTTGGTTCTCGGGTGAATATAAGTTAGCCTAGCAAGAAGAAATTTTGGATAAGTATTAGAATGGGCATTGGCTTTGTGCTATACATTGAGGTAGGGATATTTGGCGATGACCTTGTTGTTTAGAGGTTAGATGAGCTCTTGAGGAGGCAAAGTATGGCCGCGCGTTGGAGACTATGCGTTGAAGGTATAAGCAACTGCATAAGGCGATGGCATGTGCTAGCCATTGAAAATGCACTCACTGTGGTAGTCAGGCCAATCACATGTGAGCTATGTGTTGACAAGATGGGCGGCAGCCAAAGACGTGCGAGGTTAATGGGCATGTGGCAAGATTAGGCTAGGTGTTGGTAAGGGAAAACGCAAGGCAAGGTAATTGTCTAGGCGTTAGCGCATGGATTAGGCGATGAGTTAGCGCGCACAATCAAAAGATGAGCGTTGGTCGTGAGCTTATGCATTGAAGGCAGTACACATTGACAAGGGCCTTTAAGGTTTGTATGCAATGAGGGGCACGCGACAAGACAAGCCATGGGTGTTGAAATGTGCGTTGGCTTGGGCGATAGCTTGGTGTTACGTGATGACCAAACCTTGGCATGCGATAAGTGAGGCATGCATTGGTCAGGCCTTGCGAGGTTAAAGGCTGAGAGATACGACAATGTTGATGGCCAAGGTGCCAAGGTGTCAGCCTTAAGCAAAGGTGATGAGTGAGGCTTGAGTTAGCACAAGCATTAGACACATGCGGTTGAGCTTGGCTTATGTGTGAGGGCTATTGTGCGTTGAAGCTAGCTGAAAGCAAGGCTTACGTTGAAGGAAAGGGAGGCTAATCAGCCTTAAGTACCATTCAAGGATTCTAGCTGGGTCGATATAGTGGGATCAGCCCACTAAGTGGTTGATGTGGCAGTCTATTAAGGATGTATGGCTGGCAGATTCAAGTTTAAAAGGGAAAAGTTGACTTTGAAAAATTGTTCTGAGCAAACCACTAGGGCATTCGAGGAGATTTTAAAGCCACCCGAAAGATAAAGAAGTCTAGTTGATGGTGGAGGGCCGCTAGAAGAATAAACCATCGGGAACTGGCTGAAAATTTGGTGAAAGTGCAAAAAGGTCAAGCTCTCGTGTAATCCAAGGCTAGTGCTAGTTTTTTTAAAATTACAGCCAAACTACAGGGAATTCGGAGCTCAAATTTTAAGGTAAGCATCTGAAGACATTTTTTTGAAAGTTTGTAGAAGGAAGTATCTTGATAAAAGCTTTGGAAAATAAGTTATTAAACGAGTAAGTTGAATCTGACATTCTTTGAATAAGCAGGCAGCTGCTTGAGTTGAACAAGGTAGCAGCTTAACGTTGAGCGCGTGTGTGCGAGTTGAAGAAAGCCTTGGCGTGTGTTGGGGCTGTGCATTAGACAGTACAGGTGACCATAATTGTCATGGACGCCTAAGGGAAGGCCTAGACATTAGAGTTCAGTAAATGGATGCCTAAGATAAAAAAGGCCGAGGGTGAGGCATGCGTTGACACTATTGTTGCCGCCTAGCCAAAGCTTAAAACTTAGAAATTTTTCTAAGTACTCAGTGCATAGTGAAATCTTGCGTTGGAAGGTAAGACTTAAGTTTCTAGAAGGAAATGAGTTTATTTGTGAAAGTTATTCTCAAAAGGAAAACCCTTTCCAGTAGCTAAAGTATTATGTTATGTCCACAAGGTTGACACTAATAGGGGAGGCTTACCATCCACTAAGGAGTTTCCAAAAGCCATGAGTGACTAAGTGTTTATGATGTTTTAGAAAAGTTATATTTCAAATGAAAGTTTTATCTCATGCTAAGTTCATTTACAAAGAATTTCCAAGCAAATGTGTGAGTCCAACACATGTAGTTTAAAAGTCAAGAAGTATGATGTTTTCAAACACATACTAGCTCTTCAAAGTAAAGCTTTATAACATGTTTAAATTTAGAAACTATTTCAAGAATATGAGCCAAGCATTGGTAGTTATATTTTAAGCTTACATGTTGAATTTAGCTTAAGTTATTATGATTTATGCTTTCATGATTCAGTATAAGAGATTTTAATACAGCAAGCTCGATACTGAAGGATCTGGAGAAGGCATATGAGCAATAGTACCTAAGGTATGACGATACTTAGTTATAACCATGTGCACGTAGGTATTTTGACACGTTGAAGAATCGAGCAAAAGGGTTCTCTCTCGACTAAGGCTAATTGTTGAGGGTTTGAGCAAAAAGATTTACTCTCAACTATGAATCGGTTTTAAGCTTATGACAAAACATGTTATGATAAAAGTTTTCCTATTTAGTTGCTTGGAAAGATTTTTATATTTCATTATATTGTTTTCTAATACAATTAGAAGCATGAGAACTATGTTTTATTAAGTCACTCACTAGGCTAGTAACTCACCCCATTTCATATGTTTTATTCCCCAAAGTAGCAGTCAACTCCCCAGAGGATAACTCTGTTGTTGCTCCGCCACTCAAGAACAATGCTTTTGTTTCTTGAACCATTTAGGTGATTGTTTGTACTTACTTGTACACATGTTTTGGTGCATATAGGATTAGTTTATGAGTTAGGGTCTTTAAGATCTTATTAAAGTTCACTCTGTATATGTTACTGATATATGAAACCTTGATGGATGTGACTGTTGGTTGTTGAGTATTTATTGCATGTTTGTTGTTATCAGGGTTTCAAGACAAGTTAAGCAGGTTAGTAGGTAGCAAGTGCCAACAAAAGAGTTGGTAACTACTGCAGTCATGTCTACTTTCAGGTTTAGAGGATAGTCTGGGAGGGGGTGTGACAATAATGAAGAAAACTTCTTCAATACAATATCCAACGAGAATTTTCCATGCAAAAAACCTCTTTCTCAGTTGAATGGATTTGGTTTTTGTTCAGACCAAGCATGCAGTCACATTGCATCCCCATTTGACATCACCTACTTCACAAAATAAGTGGAAGTCTTTGGTGTTACAAGTTAGAAAAACCCACTAATGGGTTTTTCCATTTTAAATTAAGTTTCCAATTAAATTCAATTTTTTCTTTTCTTTTTATTTTTAATTTTAAAACCGATTTTCAAAATTAATTAGAAATTTTGATTTATAAAATATTAATTCTATAATTAATATCAAATAAATAAAAAATGTTAATTTTATACAAAATTAATTCAACAATTAATTTCAAATAAAATTAATCTTTAATAAGTAATTAAATAATTTAATTAATTATATTAATTTAATATAAAATATTAAATTAATAAAACACCAATTCCTTAATCATGAATCTCTATTCATGTAATTAATATTTAAATCAAATTTAAATATTTTTCAATTCTCCAATTTCGTTTAATTCGATGATTAAACATGTAATTATCTCATATATAATTACTAATTCCCTTAATTCAAATTTGAATATTTCAAATTCTCTCATCCTTCTAAGGTTTAATCAATTTGTGAGCTATTAGAGGGACCTAATGGACCTACAGATCATGGGCTCCAACAATCTGTGATTAGTGAAGTGACCTCCACTAAAGCCCAGTAGTTGCACTCCCCTCACTATAGATATAATTGTGGTCACTCGATATAACCATAATCAATAAGTTAACCTTTCACAGGTTGTTCGTAATAACGATTGGGTCAAAAGTTGTTTCACCCTCGAGATTACATTTTGTTCCTTAAGTCCCATTGATCCTCTAATGAATAATTGGTTTGTGATCCAATCATTAAACTAAGTCTCTCTCAGGCCAATGAAAGGGTGGAGCCCCTTATTCAAGACCCAGAGTCAGCATTTAAGGGAACAATCTCTCTACTATCCCTAAAAGCGGGTAGGAATGAATTTCATCTTGCACCCTATGTCCCCAGCTATCTACCCAATCTTACCCCTGAAATAGAAGGCTTATTGAGTCAATGTTGTTGAGTCAACCTTCACCCATGCAAATCTAAAGATAATCTCGAATAAACAGGAGTTCATAGTTAGCTCAGAATTAAGATCAAGTTATCTAGGTCATCGCTTTGAAATAGTCAATCTTAAACAGTAAACAATGTTATAAAGTAAGAGTGACTTTATTTATTTGTCCGATCTTATACAAAATTTTTGCATAGGACACCCCCACTCGCATGTCTCTACATAAACGAATCAGGATCACTTTATTTATAGCACTTTACAACAATTGTAACATCTATAAAGTGAGCTGCATCCGATAGTATCCCCAAAATAAGGTACCCAGTCTTATCCGTATACTATAAACCATTTTAGCTATTTACTCGAACTTGATCTACTCTTACATAAAGTTCAAGTACTCATGTAATAATCATGGATCTCAGTTTATTAGATTTAGGTTATTTCTAAAATGAAATGAGCAATTCAAACATCCAATAACAACTTTATTGAATCAAACTTCAATAACATCTATATTGATTAACAGAATAGGTTTATTGTTTACAAACCACAAGTTTTAGGACATAAAACCCAACAGTTTGAAGGTCACCTGCAGAGTATGGGTCTACAGAACATACCACATTTAGTCTAGGACAAGTGGGAGATTTTGTACTAGACGCGTATTATGCCTTAATTTATTGTTTTGTGTGTACTCTTATATTAGTATGAATTTTATATTGTACATCTCATTAGCTTTAGGGCAAGTGAGAGATTGTTGAGGTTGATGCCCTAAATCTCGTGGGTTCTGTAGTTTGTAATTATAATGTACAAAAAAATTTCTTTATTTGATCAAATATGAGATATTTTATTCGACATTTAGTAGCATTAACCCACAAAACCAATAAACTAACATCCAAGGTTATCTTCTGTAGCTTAAACATGTATGTAAAGACATACAGGTAGATCATGTTTAAGTGATAACCTAAATGGTCTGTAATAGATGGATAAAGCTGGATACCTTATTCTGGTAACACTATGAATACGACCCGCTTTGAAGGTGCTACGATTGTTGTAAAGTATTACAAATTATCTGATCCTGATCATTCATGTATAGACATGTGAGCGGGGTATTCTATATAAAGGAATTTGTATAAAGTCCAGACCACGAAATGATTGTCTCATTATATAACGCCGTTAATAGTAGAGACTTACATATCATCAAGATGACCATAGGTGACATGACATGAATCCTGAGTGAGTTGTAAACTCCTACCTATGAAAGCGGTCCTTTGATTTGTATGGGTGAGAGTGGCTGGGTCGCCGACTCAATAAGCTTACCATTTTAGGGATTCCTCTTATTGAAGAGTTGGGAACACGGCTACATAAGATGGAATTCACTCATTACATAAGATGGAATTCACTCATTCCCTAATGTCGGGGTAAGTAGATAAATTACTCCCTTAAGGGTTGATTCTGGGGCTTGAACAATGTTGCATTACATTCTTTCTTGGCCCAAGAAGGGTTTGGTCATAGTTGGATTATGACTTATTGTTCATTAGAGGAACCAGTGGTACTTAAGAAGTTAGATGTAAGTACATGGGTAAAACGGTAATTTTATCCCAACTGTACTTACGAGCAATTTATGAAGGGTCACCATATTGTTTACTGGTTATATCCAATGGACACATAAATATATCTGTATTGTGAAGAGTGCAACTGTTGGTCTTTAGTGGAGTGACCGGTAATTAATATATTGAATATTTTAATGAAAGAATTTAAATAAATTATTCAAGTACCATCAGAGTTTCAATCTACAGGCTCATAAGGTTCCCTCTATAGCTTAACAGAGATTATTGAGAATCAATTTTGGATTAATTTGAATTATTCAAATTAATTGAGAGAATTAATTATATGTGATAGAATTAATTTTACTTAATTATATATGATATAATTAATATAAAGTTTATGTTGAGAGGAATTAAATATTTGAACATGATTCAAATACTAATTATATAGATGGGATTCATATAATTAAATTTAGTATAAATGTGATTTATATTAAATGTCATGCATTATTGAGAGAGAAACAAACTATAAGTTATATTGTATTTGATACAATATAAAAACTATAGATTATGTGTTATATATGATATAACATATAGTTATACATACATATAATAAGTTAGTTATTATAAATAATTATAATTATTATTTAAATAAAATTAATTTTAATTTAATTTAATTTTTATTTTATTTCAAAATTGAAGGGAGGGAAATGACTTTCCTCCCCTTAAAATTTTCTCAATCAATTATGTGGTGAGTGGGCAATTTGAAAGGAGATCCATCTTTATCGTCTTCTTCTTCACAGAGAGGTTCTATGTGCATGTTCTTCAAGATCTCCTTGTCCAAGAACTACATTTTCTCTCTAATCTTTCTTCCCTCTTCCCAAAAAGATCTCAGAGCCCACACCTTCTGAGAATTCTCTTCACTTACAGAGAATATAGAGGAAACATTTATTGTAGTGTCCTTATTGATGACCTCTTGGTTCGTGGTAGATCAATTTGGAAAGAAGGATTTCGTGAAAAGGGTTTTGATTTCTTCAAGGGTAAGCATGATCTAAACTTTTCCTCTATTAATTAGCATGCTGTAAATTTCATTGTTAATGCATAATTTTCCTGTATTATAAATTTCTAATTCTGAGAAAAATCTAAAATTGGTACTATTCGCTTCCACTATGGACCTCGGGGTTCCTTCAGAGGGAACGTATCACATTAGATGTGAACAATCAAATCTGACCTCTGATTACTACGATGAGGTTGGTCCCCTCTTTTTTCTATTAAATAGTATTACAAATACCGAGAATGAAGATGTTATGTTATCTAAGAAGCACAGTTACTTCTAATTATCCTAAGAATCGGTATCAGATATGGATACATCTAGATACATGGCAGATACGTATCTGACACGTGATTTGAAGAATCTGATTTTTTAAATTTTTTTAAAATTTTCAGATACGCGTATCTGCTTCCAAATACGTGAAAGAGATACACTGGAACATTTTTTTTTCAAATTTAAGCCCAACCCACAACCCATTTTATTTGAGTGCGTGTTTCGCAATGATTTTAGAATTATTAAAATCACTTTTTTCATTTTTAAAATCACTCGAAAACACATGTTTAATTACTCAAAATTAATTTAGTTTTCAATTTTACACTTTTAAATGTAATTTTCATATCATCAAAATTAGTTTTGAAGGATTAAACATGTTTCACGATGACTTTGAAAATGACAAAAATAATTTTAACCATTTTAAAATCACTCCCAAACATAAAAGTCCACTTAAATAAAGAAATCTAAAACAAAGTAAATTAAAAATGATAAAAACATAAAAAGTTAAAAAGTTAAAAAGAAAAAACTGAAACGTAACTAAACCATCATTCTTCTCTTCTCTCTCACTATCTAAATCATGATTTACACCCCTCCCCCCCTCCCCTTCATCCTCAACTTCATTCTTCAATCTTCATACTCTTACCGTCTGCTCTAGTTGCTCAATCACCACTCAACGTTATTGGATTTTTTTTTTCAAATTTTCATTCTCTTCTTAAATCTATTTAATCTGACTTAAAATAAGTGTTATAACAATTAATTGGGCACTATCATATATGTATACACACACACACACATATATAATAACGTATCTTCAACGTATATATCTTAGTTTTTTAGACAACATTATTGGGATTGATGCCTTGTAATTGTGTCGTATAAACTGTTTATTTATTTAATAAAATCTGAGGTATTTTATTCGACATTCAATAGTATTCTCCCACAAAAATAATAAACAAACATCCAAGGTTATCTTCTATAGCTTAAACATGTATGTAGAGACATACAGGTAGATTGTGTTTAAGTGATAACTTGAATGGTCTGTAGTAGATGGGTAAGGCTATGTACCTTATCCTGGTGACACTACGAATGTAGTCCGTTTTGTAGATGTTACAATTGTTGTAAATTTCTACAAATGATCTGATCCCGATCATTCATGTAGAGACATGTGACCGAATTTTCTATACAAAAGGATCTGTAGAAGATCAAACCACAAAATGAATAGTCTAATTATATAACACCATCAATAGTAGAGACTTACATTTCACCAGGATGACCATAGGTGTCATGACCTGAATTCTGAGTGAGTTGTGAACTCCTGCATATGAAGGCGGTCCTTTGATCTGCATGGGTGAGAGTAGCCATTTCGTCGACTCAATATGCTTAGCATTTTGAGGATTCGTCTGATTGGGGAGCTATGAACACAGTTACACAAGACGGAATTCACCAATTCCCTACTGTCAGTGTAAGTAGATAAATGCTTCCTTAAGGGCTAATTTTGGATCTTGAACAATATGGCGCCACACCCTTTTTTAGGCCGAGGAGTTTGATCATAATTGGACTATGACTTATTATTCATTAGATGGATCGGTGGCACTTAAAGAGTTAAATGTAACTACAGAGACAAAACGGTAATTTTGGTCCCGTTGTACTTACGAGCAATTTGTGAAGGGTCATCACATTGTTGAATAGTTATATCCAATGGACACAGAAATATATATGTAGTGTGTAAAGTGCAACTATCGTTTTCTAGTGAAGTAACCGATAGTTAATGGATGTTGGGTAATTTAACTAAATGAGTTTAATTAATTATTCAAGTACCATTGGAATTTCAATATATAGGTTTATAAGATCCCTTCTGGAGCTCAACTGAGATTATTAAGAATCAAGTTAATTTGGGATTAATTTGAATTGTTCAAATTAATTAAGGGAATTAATTATATGTGATATAATTAATATAATGTATTTGATACATTATAATATATGAGAGGAAATAAATATTTGAATATGAGTCAAATATTAATTATATGAATTGAATTCATACAATTAAATTTAATATGAATTTGATTCACATTAAATACCATAAGATATTGAGAGATTTTCAAACTATAGGTTATATTATATTTGATGTAATATGAACTGCTTCTTCCTCATTCTGTACGCAGAACAGTTTATGAGTTACACAAACCATTTTGCTCTGGCAAAAATTCCTCTCATCTCTAACTCTCTCCCTGAAAGATTAAGAAAAACCCACAACTCTCTCTTCGATTCTCAACCTTGAGGAGAATACAAAGGTTTCTCTTATGGTAGTGCCCAATGAATTATTTCAGTGGAATTTTTGTGATTTGGTGTTGATCCAAAAAGAGATTGTGACTGTTTGGAGAGAATTTCGTGAAGTTTATTTACTTCTAGGGTTAATATTTTTCTTAAACATTTTCTCATCTTCTCTGCAGTTTGAAGCATGCTGTAAATTTTCTTTGTATAATGCATATTTAGGTTACTAAATTTTATGATTCTATATAAATTAAAATTGAGAAACGATCTCGCTTCCGTCTAGGATTTTCACAAACCTTCATATATTACGAAATGTGATATGAAACAATGATTTCCCGAGCTAACAATAGATGTTCTTTAAAACTCGTTGAACAAGAAATATCTATTTTTTTCTTCTTTCTTCTCTTATCTTCTTGCTATCAGTTGTGATACTTTAGCATGGATGGAAAAAAGTTTCTAACAAACCTTTCTTATGGGTCAATTGAATCCGAGAACACTACACTACATTCGCGGGAACACCTTCTGGGATGTACGTCCATCCTACTACACCTCCAACATTTGGAGATCAATACTATCGATTAGAGACATTCTGAAAAGGTATATCAGATCCATCATCGGGGATGGCTCGAATACTAATGTTTGGAACGATATTATAAGAGGGAAGCTTGATCGATCTATTCGGAGAGATAGTGATCTACCTATATGTAAGATACCTTGGCATCTAGATATTCTCAAGCATCTTAAAAGTTTTGGATGCCCTGCTAAAACATGGATTTTTTAGATTCTCAAGTTGAAGGCATTCCATTTTTACTTTTTTATCCTTCATATATATATATATATAATATATATTATTATAATATATATATATATATTTATCTCTTGTATTTTATAATTAAGATAAATATTGTCAAATATATGTCACTCTTTTTTAGTTATATCGTAGTTGTTTTTATTTTTTTAAAAGAAAGGTATTCAAATTTAAATGTAAAATTATTTATTGTATAAAAAATATAAAATTAATATATATTATTTCATCCAGAAAAATAACATATAATCAATAATATAAACCATATTAATTCAAAATGAAATTCAAATCAATAAAAGAATATATTTTATAATTTATATAAGTTCAAATTATATTAAATTAATTATAAATTAATGAAGGGCATTCTTGAAATATTATGTAAATTCTATACATTTTCAAAATCAGAGTTGGCAAAAATTTTCATGGGGTCGAGTCCTCCGCCCCGACCGGGGTGAGAAATCCTCGGTTCGACTACAGATGGGGTCAAACTAGAGATTATAGATGGGTCCCCCATCGGGGACGGGACGCGGATTGGGGGTCGTTGGCTTTTTAGTCCTTAATCTCAAATTAATTAATTAATTAATATTTTGATGATAATAAACTTACTTTTATTTATTAACGATTAGAGTGTTTTAAAATGTCTATTGAGTAAAGCTCAAAACAACGATTCCAACCAATTTGAATCACTTAAGTCAGAGTTCAAACAAAGAAGATATAATCGAAACAAGCTTACCAGAAAAATCTCAAGTTGATGACGTGGCATAATTTTTTTCATCCAAATTGAAAGGTACCGCTTGGAGCAATGGAGGGGTGACACATGATGGAGTTTTGATTTTTAGATTGGTTTTTTAAAAAAAAAAATGAATTTAATATTATTTTATATTTGTGTCTAATGACTAGTTTTGACACAAGATGGACTTTTGTTTTTTGTTGGGTTTTAAAAAATAAAATAAATTTAATGTTTTTTTTTGTTTATATCTAACGGCTAGTTATTTCAAAAAGAAAAAAATATCCACCATTGATTTTTCTTTTTGAACGAGATCAAAAGCTCCAAATTGAATTTAGTTTTCTCATCTTACTTCTCTTTTTAAACTCATCTTCTTCTCTAAAATTAGATACTATTTTTCATTACTTTTTTTCAATCCTCTCTAAAAACACAAGGCCACCATTATTGCCCTCTCCAAGGTTTAATTTTCTTCTTTTCATCTTCTTCTTGAGAGAGATATTTTATATTCTGATGATTGATTCACCGAGTGCTTGAATTTGTAAACATATTCTTTAAGAGAGTTTTTCTCATCTTGTTCTTCATCTCTAAAATCTAGTGTAAGGAGTTGCTTTTGATCCCAAAAAAGAGCGGTCTGTAACGGTTTGATCGTTATCTGTGGAAAAGATTCAGTTTGCTCTTGAACTCGGGAAAAAAATGTAGCGATTAGGCTTTAATCCATAGAAAGAGTCGTGAGTTTTTTAATCACATACCAAGAGGAGTTTGGGGAATGGATTTAGGCCGATTGTATTGAACCACTATAAATTTTTGGTATCATTTTCTATATCCCTCTCTTATTTAATTTTGTAATTAATTTATTATTATATTTTATTTACATGAAATTAATTGTCATAATTTATTTTTGAAATCAGTTGTTCACATTTGAATATTTAGGTTGGTTGAATTTATCTTTGCATATTTATATTATCAACCTTGTATGAAAATTAAATCGGATGCTTGAATTTGTTGATTTCACTTAATTAATCATTTAAAGTCATTGCATAGGTATGAAACTATTGTTTAATTAAATTACTTTTAAAATGTTTATTAATTTGCTTAATTGGGCCCAAAAAGTTTTAATTAGTTTTAAGAAACCCTATTCACCCTCTTAGAGTTGCCATACCAATCCTACCTTTTGTATCAGAGGAGCTCTTATACGTAAATTATCTTTCGAATATTATTTTGATACATAAAGTATCTTATTAATATTTTGAAAAATTATTTGAAAAACTTAATTACTGGAGCTATGACAACTTTAGAAGGTCAATGTGTTGATGCATCTCATTTCTTTAATGGTAAAGGTTTTGATATTTGAAAAAAAGAAAATAAAAATATTTTTGTTTGCTATTGATTTTAATATCTTGTAGGTATGTGAACATAATTTGTTAAAACTAAAATTGAATAATAAATGGATCTTTTTTAATGCCCTAGTCATAAGTATCATAAATGGATCGTTTTAATGCCTAAGCCATAAGTATCATATCTAATGCTTTGGATAGTAAAGTATATGATAAAATTGCACAATTTAATTATACATATGATATTTGGAATTTTCTTGACAACATATATAGCTAAGAAAACTATTCTTGTACTACTAACATTTAATTTGATGTGAAAGAGTTTAAATCTGCACCATTCAATTTTCTTTTACAACATTTAGTGGCCCAAATTGAATGAGATTTTACCGACTTATCTCTCTTTTTAAACTCTTCTTCTCCACATTTCAACAACAAAATTTTACATTATTTTTCAATCCTCCATAACTCAAATTCACCATTGTTATTCTCTCTATAAACTTCAATTTTCTTCTTTTCATCTAATTTTTTAAAGATATATTTTATGTATTATGAGGATTAATTTGTTCTGGGCTAAAATTTGTAAATTCACTATTGTAGGCAATTTGTCACGTGTGCTCTTTATTTTTTCAAATTATTATAAGGGTTGCTTTTGATCTTGGAAGAAGAGTCGTTGTAACGATTTGATTCTCAATCGTGGAAAGGATCGGATTTGTTCTTTGTGTCCAAACAAAAAACGTTGCACCGTTTGTAAGCCGTGGAAAGAGTCGAAGTTTGTAGTGACATACCCACAAGGAGTTTGAGAAATTGATGTAGATCGGCTGCGTCGAATCACTATAAAATTCCCAATATAAATTTCTCTATCCGTCTCCTATTTTATTTTACAATTAATTTGTTTATATTTTAATTGATTAGTTGAAATTAACTACAAATTTTATTCTTACAATTGATTACGGTTTATTTTGGTTGATAGTTCTTAAATTTCTATATCTTATATCAATCTTGTTCTTAAAATTAAATAAGGTACTCTAAAGTGTTGTATTAATTTATTGTGTAATTCAAGGTGAGATAATTTATATGAAATTTTTGTTTAAATTATTTATTAGCCAAAAGCCATATTCACCTCATTTCTAAGGTGCCATATATCCTATGAGGGTATCCCGTCCCGTTCCTGTCCTATTTATATATGTAAAAAATAAGCATGCTGAGGAGCCCATTTAAGGCCCAAAGCCCAAACCAATAAACCCTAGATTTTAACGCATCCAAGAGCCCACCTAATTTATTAAATATTTATTTGGTTCGACCCATGTCCAATAAGAAAGCCCAAAAGCCCCAAGCTTAATTGCTTGAAACCCTAGTATTTTAAAGTATCTCTTCTCAATCTCACATTCTCCATATCTTTTCTCTTCTCTTCCTCCCACTTTCAACTTCAGTCTTCAAGGAATCTAACTCATCAGATCAAATATTGCTCTACTCATTGTCGATATGAGGTTTCGCGGCCTAGGTTGTCTACTATTGCCAACGGCTTCGTCCGCTACTGCTTATTGCCGTTGTCAGAGAATTAGCAAGGGAATCGCCGGGAAATGAGTTCTTGCAGGGATGGGGTAACAAACTCCCGTGGGGACGTGGATGGGGAAAGCGCGCCGCCCGACTCTGACCCGACCCATTGCCAACTATTCCTATAATAGTTGTCTAAAGATGCCCGACATCAGGCATTCAAAGATTGTCTACATTTCAAAATACAAACGACTTCTAAGAGAATATAAAGGAGCAATGCTCAATCTTAGAATATATGAAAAGATGTCTTAGCTAATCTCATACATTTCTTGCTTTACTCTAAATTCTTCCAATTTATTCTTACATGGTTGTTCTTGTTTCCAAACTCAAAAAATGAAAAGGAGAGTACGCCGTTAACTGGTAGGGTTTCTCTTCATCGTTTTAACTTGAAATCTACCAGAGGAATTGTCGTATACGAAGCAGAATCACTTACAGAAAAAAATTTATTTTTTTCATAAAACTCATTTTTATTTGACTAGTATTTTTAAAACTATTTTTATTATCCAAAATAGTTTATTTTCAAAATAAAATACTTAAAAAGAAGTTAAACGAAACACACCTGAATATAAAAATGCAAGTTAGCTGTTTCGGGTCATGGCCGGCCGAACTGAAACCAAGTTTTTTCCATCAGAAAAATGACTTCTCTGGGCTTGGACTTGGGCCTGGGCCTGGGCCTGGGCATTCATTGGTATTACAAGCCCGTGGGCTATTATTTTGTTCCTAAGCCCACGGTCTTTAGCTGGGAAGGATGTATGATGTGTCCATTAGTCATTTTGGATCAGGTATTAAATTAGAGACTCCGCAATATGTAATTTTAGAAAACAAATGCTATTAAAAATGTCATAAAAGTTTGAGAATTTGGCTAAATTCCAATAATGCTTTTGAGATCTGTCATATTTAGAATTCGTGTTTTAAATTTTTGGTATTTTGTGTAGGAAAATTTTTCAGCTACAGATTTTGAAAAACTATATTTTGTTATTTTGTTTTTATATCTAGATTAAAAAAAAAAAATGTTAGCTAGATTTTTGGGTAGATTATATTTGTTTTAAATGTATTTTTTAAAAATTAAACTAAAGAGAGTTCTTTTTCTATAATTATAGTAAAAAAAAAAAACCTTAATTTTTAAGTTTAGCTATTTCTACCAAACAAAAGTCACTTAGCTATTTTTTGAAAACACCTTCTTGATTTAGCACTCTTTCGTAAGTATTTGGTTTTTTATTTTTTATTTTTTAAATTAAGTCTTCTTTTTATTATCTACTTTTTACGAATGATTTGAAAAATTAAGCCAAATTTGAAATTTTTTTTAAAAAAAAAAAAAAAAAAAAAACAAAAACAAAACAAAAACAGCTTTCATTTTTTTTTTTTTTTTTTTTTTAGATTTAACTAAGAAATATACAAATCATGGTAAGAAATTAAGAGGAAATAGATTTAATTTTCAAAAACCAAAAACCAAAAACAAAATGGTGACCAAACAAGACCTTAGCTATTTATTTTGAATTTAGTTGAATCCTAAGGTTTCATTTGGTTTTTATTTTTTTTTTTGCTTTTAAAAAATAAAGTTTATATACATTATTTCCATATCCAAATTTCTTCCTTTGTTAGTTACTTTTTATCAATGATTTAAAAAACTAGTAATATTTTGAAAACTAAAAAAGTAATTTTTTAAAATATTGTTTTTGTTTTCAGAATTTAGCTAAAAAATCAATTATTGTATTTAAGAAAAATACAAGTCATTGTAAGAATAGAAAGGAAGTAGGTTTAATTTTGAAAAACAAAAAATTAAAAAAAAAATAAAAGAGTTACCTAAGAGAGCTTAAATGTTTTAGTATTTTAGAATTTGTAGAAGGATATTAGATGCTCCAGAAAAGAAAGAAAGAAACAGGAAAAAAAAAATACATATCTCTTCCTCCTTCAAATTGAGGTAAATAAATCTCTAATTAAAGTCTCTCTAGCCATAATGAAATTTGAAGATTTTGTTAAAATTATACATTTAGCCGTATTTCTAATATTTGATAGTTTTATCCCGTTTTCAAGTTGGACTATTTAATTTTAGTTATTTAACTAGCAATTTTCACTCGCGAAAGAATCGTTTGAAATGTTGAAATTAATTTAAGGAAAAATAATTTTCACTCACGAAAGAATAATTCGAAATATTTAAATTAATTTAAAGAAAAGTATATTTATTGTATAAATTATAATAATTATAAAATGTAATGTATATAAATAAATTATTATATAATTAATTATGAATATGATGCAAATTTAAACTATATGATATGGGAGAATTAATGAATTTGAATGTGATTCAGATAACAAATTAATATGAATGACATTCAAATTAAAACTATTCCATGAAAGTTAATAACTATAGGCTAAGAGTGAAATTTGTATTTGAATATGATTCAAATATTTATTTAATTAAATAATTGGTATTGCTTTAATTAATTAAAATTTATTTTAATTAATTAAACTCTTTTATAAAGGTTGGGTTTGGTCAGTTTTGTTCATGAGTTGGGTTGAGTTGAATTTTTCTATTTTTATTGGGTTGGGTTGTGGGTTGGCTAAAAAAAATTTTTGTTAACCAAACCCAACCCAAATTATATATATATTTCTTTTTGTTTAAAGTTTGGTTTATTTGTATTTATTAATTTATTAATTTTTAATATTTTTCTTTTAAAATTATTATGATATTTATCTTTGTTTAAATTTAGATATTTAGTATTTAACATCTTAATTTCATGAGATTTAGTTATAAGTCATGTGTTGTTTATAAATTTACATATTTTTCATTAAAAATAATAATAAAAAAAAAGTAATAACCCGACAACTCAACCCAACCCAACTCGAAATTTAAAGGTTGGATTGGAAACTTTATTTTGGTCATTTGGGTTGTCAATCAAATCAACCCGAATTTTTCGATTAGTCTGAAAATACTCTCAATCCAACCCAATTCAATTCTATATTCTTGCTTTTTGAAGTTTTAAACAACTTTCTCTCTCCGAGATAACACAAGAAAAATACATAGAAAAAAGTTATATTTCTTCAATGGTATTGTATTCTTTTCCTCTTTTATGTCTAACCATTATAATTCGGCATGTGATTATTGTGTAATTTAGTTATATTTTATTTATCTAATTTTATCTAACTAATTAAAATTCAAAGCAAATGAGATAATTCGCTTCCATCGAAATTTCATCCCTTCATGTTCTTCTCCTTATCCTTGAAAGAGTGAGATTGGTCCGTGGTTGGGTTGTGTTATTTGTTTAAAAATAATAATAAATAACTTTTATAGAAAACAAATGAAAATTTTCATGATTCATTAATTTCCATAAAATAGAGTTTTGCATAAAAAAAAATGACCAACACACAAATAACCAATTTCTAAAACTTATCAGTTTCTTATTTTATGTTTATTTTATAATTCATCAAGTGCACAATATGTTTTTTCTTAACAATAATTGGAGGAAAATGTATGAAAGGGTTAAAATTGTCATCCCTTATTTATCTAAATTTGAGGTGTACAATTTGATAAAATTAAAAATTTGAAATTAAGTAGATACAAATTGATTAAATATAGAGGTCAAATTTGATTTTTACTCTATTATTTGTAACAAATTAATGAAAAAATTATTTTTAAAAAAAAATTGTTTATTTACTTATCGGTATTTATTTTTTGCAAAGGTAATGTATTATTAAAAAGGAAAAAATGATCTTATTGAGATCAAGACACAAACAAAACATAAAAACTCATCCAACAAAACAACTAAAATGCAATGCAACCCCAAAAGGGAAATAACACGATACACAACATAAAGGAAAAAGATTCAAAAAAGAACATTCCACATGGTTTCCCACGGGAAAAGTCCCCAATCACTTAGAACAACACATAAAAGTTACAATCCGAATATCCAAACTAACCACGTGAGGAGGATGCAAAAGAGTATCATGGGCATGTCTATTACGTCTGTGACAAATATAATAGATAGCATCACATCAAACAACTCTCTAAACTTTACGGTTTATCCGATTCCCTTTATTTTAGACTAACTTATAATATAATTTAAGTAATTAGTATACTAAAAACATTTTCAAATTAATGGAGCATTACAAATAAATGTACTTTATTTTTCTTCCTTTTTTTAGTGTAACTTAATAAAATAAAATGAGCATAATAAATAACATATATATAGAACTTAATGTTATTTTTTAACTTGGTTGTTTATATTTTAAAATGTTGCACAATATATTTAATTTTTTTTTAAAAAAAAAAAGTAGAAATATCATTTTATTATATATTAAGAAAAATCAAAATCTTACGTCATGCAAAAGAAAATAACTTTAGTAAAGTCTCAATTTTAGAATGGATGGAAACAATTTCTTAATAGTTTTTTTTTTTAAAAAAAAAATAAATATTAAAATATGCTAATTGTATAGTATAAACACGACAACTAAAAAATCAACGAACAAAAATCCATACTTTAATATCTCCATTTTTATTTTTTTTAGTAAATTAATCCCTCCATGTTAACTAAATTTGAAATAATAGAAAAAAAATTAAAATTATAAAAATAGCAAAATAAATTTATATAATAAAAAATACCAATCAATAAATGACAAAATTAACCTAAAACAACAAAAAAGTTGTTGTGACTAGAAGAAAATGCTCCAGGATGATGTGACCATTCAAAGTATGATTGCATTTGACATCAAACCAATTGTAGGGAGTCTCATCATCTTCATTCCACACTATCAATTCTAGAACGTCATTGTTGAAAATGATATTCAGAGTAGAAACAAAAAATCATCGGTAACTTGAGTGTGGTTGTTAAAAGCTAGCCAAGATGATGAAATTCAAGAAAGAGTCGTTGAATCAACAAAAAATTTGAAAACATCAAATTTATATATATATATATATATATATATATATATATAATCAAATTATATATATTTAGATATAATTAAATTTTTAACAAACATATAAACAAATCAAAAGTTAGTTGTATAAAATCAAATTTGATAATAAAATATAAATTCAAATATAAATTAGAGAGAAAAATAGTAAATTTTTGTTTATTCTAATTAAAAGAATTCGATAAGTAGTTAGATAAAATATAATTTGATAATAAAATATAAATTCAAATATAATTTGGGAAGAAAAATCAGTAAGGGATTCGTTTATTTACAATACACTGTATTCATAATTCCATTTTCATAAAATAACAAGATTGCAAATGTGAAAACTTATTTGTTTTTCAAAAAGACAAACTAATGATATAATAATATAATAAGATGTTAATGTAAAAAGTAATTAAAAAATAAAAAAAACGATCAAATTTAAATAAAATATACAGTTTATTAGATGATAATATGTATAAAATATTCCGTAAAATCCTAATTAAAAAAAATAATCCAAATTTAGAATAATAAAAATGAATAAAATAATGTAAAATCTAAAAATTTATTATAAATTAAAATCCAAATGGTGATAAATAAATTAAATATTGATTAATTCTGAATATTTTCGAAAAGTGATTAAATCAAATCAAAATAAATAGCTCATCTCAATCAACTAGGGGAGAAAAATGAAGAAGAGATTGGTTTATTTTAAATCAATTCGTGAAGTAGTTATCAAGATCTAATTTTAATATTAAAAATAAATTTAAATTCCAAAAGAGGGCAAAAATTACGGAATTACGATCATTTTTCAGTTTTAAAATTGAATTTGTTAGATTATAATATGATTAATTTGATTGTTAATCAAACTCTCCAATTATATTGTATTTATATACCGTTATTAATCAAGCTCTCCACTTACACTCTATATATATATATATATATATATTGATTATTAATAAAGCTTTACACTCACATTATATTTAATATTTCGGACATGCGAACCAACTCAAGTCAAGTACTATCAAAATAACAGCTAACATAGTGACCAAATATGAAATAATATGTATAATTGAATCTAATAACACATAAAATAATTTAAAACTTAAAAATATGGAAAAACATCTGATTAATTTATTAGAAATATGTATAAAATAATGAAAAATAATTCAAACATTTGAATAGATTTAAAATTTGATTAGATCAATGAAATTTGGTGATAGATGGATATTTAAAATATAATTTCGGTAGAAAAATCTGTATATTTAATTCAACTTAGATTAATATGAAAAGTGGTAAACATAATCTAAATTAATAATAAAATGTGCATTGAAAA
Source organism: Benincasa hispida (assembly GCF_027475165.1). NCBI lineage: Eukaryota > Viridiplantae > Streptophyta > Magnoliopsida > Cucurbitales > Cucurbitaceae > Benincasa > Benincasa hispida. The sequence goes on from NC_143488.1 coordinate 66,995,128, forward strand.
CTTAACTACATGAGAAAAATCAGAGACGGTTATTTTTAATTTTTCAAATGAACCGATTAGAGTCAAAGTGGAGAACTAAGACATCAGTAATTGCCTTGTATATACAACCTGTCATTGTTTATGATTCTATATTTATCATGTATTTGTAGTTTCATCAATAATAGAAGCTATGAACTACACACAAGTAAAATAGGGATTTGAAAATTTGTGGTCACGTGTGAGTTGCCATAGATCTTGTTATTTGCCGATTTTGCCATTTTTCAAAATCAGATCTTAAAATCTGACATACATTCCAATTTCCCAATCTTATAACTCTTCCTAGACTAAACAATTTACATTAAATAATTTCACTCTGGCTTCAAATTCTCTCAAATAATAAATCAAAATAGTATTTAATATAAAAAAAAAAAGGTTTTTATTCGTATATTCTAAAATTTATAACAAATTGATCTCTAAATTTTAATTACTGTCTGACATTTTATTATTTATAATGATTTGGGCTCTATCATGAAAATAATATTAAGAATTAGTGAAAGTTTTTTTACGATTGACAAGTAAATTTGATGTAAAATATTGTAATGGGAGTAAATTATTATAAATTAAAAATAACATAAATTAAATGTTTGGAAATTAGAATTGAAGTACTGAATTGTAATTTTATAAAAGTATAAGGACAGAAAAATGAATTTAAACCGGAAATGAATTTAGGAGGTCAAAACAAAAGACGGGCAACAGCCGGTACTGAAGGCGGCATTGAAAATATTGTAAACATCAAAAAATAAAATCACGTTGAAAATAAAATTGCATTTAATATTAGAAAATATTATATACGAAAGCTCTAAGCTCTAACAAAAAAGGGTAAATGAATCTTAGATTGCGGGCATTTTATTCCACTATCACTATTTGACCAAATACATTACAATGAAGCCATCCATTCCATTTCAATTCAATTTAATTCTAACAATTATTTCTCTCTAAATATCTTTATACTTACCTTTGCACATTCATACAATTAATCTTAATTAGAGGGTTCTATCCCATCTAATATGTATTTTTAGAAAGTAATACATGAAAATTATTTTCTCCACCATATCCGTGATTCACGACTTATATATTATGCGTGAAATTTTAAAATGAAATTATTGATTTTAACTGACAGATTTGTTTTTTTTTTTTAAAAAAAACAAATCGTCTATGAATATTAATTTCACCTATAAATTTCTTTTTTTTATTCGTTTTTCTGCCTTGAATCTGTTTGTCGGCGTAACCAAGTACGGGGGTCTAGGGTTTAGAGCAGTGCGCTATATAAACTCTCTAACTCTAGAGGCGTCGTTATGATGTAATTTTTCTAAAAATATTCTCTCTAATAATAATGTTCTCCCTCTGCTCATGGATGTAGCTAACACACTGTTAGTGAATCATGTATATCTTTATCGATCTTCTCTATCTCTACGTTTATTTTTTGTATTCTTTAATTGTCGATTTCGTAACATTTTGAAAACTATAAAAAAAAATAGTTTTCAAAAACTTATATTTGTAGAACTTGATTAAGAGTTCAAGTCTTTCTTCACGAAATGTGGGACATCATAGTATGAAATTTTTTGGAGAAAATTGACATAAATTTCAAAAACAAAATTGTCATCAAACAAGGTTTTAGTTTTTTTAAAGTTAAGTTTATAAACTCTACCACCAATGAATTTCTTTGTTTGCAAATATTTTCAAATTCAAATCATGTTTTGAAAGGATAAAAAAATTTTAAAACTTATTTTTGCTTTTATAATTTCACTAAGAATTCAAACGGTTTGTTAAAAAATCATCGTAAAAATTTGTGAGAAAAAGAAATAAGATTTTCACAAAATCAAAGGGTTATCATATGGAAGTTTTAACGTCTCTCACTTTTTTCGAACTTCCTTTTTAGACTAAATATATGTTTTGTTTCTTATTATTTTTAAAAGAATCACTTTTATTTCTAATGTTGCCAAGTTATTAAATATTAAAATAAATTAATAAAATAGAATGATGTAATGTCAAAATATACCTTTTAAAGTGGGTTAAAAAGTAATTAATGGTTAAAAACACTCTTGGTTTAGTTTGTATTTGGTTTGCATAAAATATTTATGTATATACATACACAAACTAATGCAGTCCTTAGTTTAACAATTCTAATGATTTAATTCATATTTTAAAATTGTTAAGATTTAATTAGACTTCTTATATATAAAATTATACAAACTGATTGGGAATCCAAATGTGTTTGTAAATTACATAGATCAATTTATTATATGATAAAAATGATATTTAATTTTGATGAAATCTTTCATGACAAAGACTAGAATTATTGCAAATTAATTATAAAGACAAAATTCTTACTAAATTAAAAATATAAGAACTAAATATTACAAATTAAAGTTAGTTAACTTTCTTACTTTACTCAACCTATGGGACCATAAGTATTTAAAAAATATTAATAATCTCAAAAGTGATCTACTTTTAATTTAAATCTTACTAATTTCTTATGAATAATGAGTACCTAGTGATTTACCATTGCTGTCATAAAAAATTAACTCATTAAAATATTTCATACAAGTGTGAGCTCTTCAACAATTATTATTAAGGTCATATATAGCATTATTTTTCTAATATTAGTGATTTTAAGGAGTTTTATTTTAGTACAATAATTGAACCTCCTACTTTAAGAATGAAAGGTCATACCAATTACGTTGAACTAAATTACTTAAGCACAAAAATCAATAGTTATAAGATCAAATTGAAACTAACACTCAAACTTCTACATTAAATTAAACATAAAATTTTGCTATTAACTTCAAGGTCAAAGATTCAATTTCTTCTATTTCATATTGTCCAAGAAACGAAAAAAAATTAAATTTAAAAGACATATTTGTCCTTTTTATATCATTTTAAAGATGAATATCCCACATTTTATTCAAACTAATTTATATTCCAAAGTATTAGTAAACAAAATGAGTCATAAATCTCATAAAAAAACCTTTTCTAGAGGGGGGGCTTTTTTGCCCCAATGATTTTGATCTAACCATGCATGAGATATAAAATTTTCAATTCTTTACAGACTATTTAATAATTATGGAAATTTTTAATTTTTTTTTATTATTATTATTATTATTTTGTGGTTTCATGTCATAGATATGACCAATAAAGTAAAAGAGGGAAAGGAATCATTTGATTAATTGCAAAGTGAATTGTTGGGTGAATAGAAAGAGTCCACTTATTATTATTGCTTTTTTAACCAATTTGTTTGTTGAGACTTGACCGCTTGAACGATTATTGATTATGAAATTTTAACTCATAAATATAATATGACAAAGTATCCCAACAAATCAACTGTTTACAAAAGTTTTTTTTTTCCGTCAAACCAAACATAATTCAACTATCATATAATATGTCTTAATTATCAAGACGTCGGTAAACGAATTCCTCCCATTTTTATTATACTAAAAAAATCTATTTTTTTCTTAATCATGCCTATATTTCTAATTTTCTTTCATTTTCATTTCATTTTCTTTTTTTATATCCTTCCTCATTACTAAATAATAGAAAATTTGAAATATAGATTGTTACATTTATTTCAATTATTAAAAAAATTAGCATGATAATAAAGTAAACATAATTCAATGGTAATATAATTAATATGGAATTTTCTTTTTTTAAAAAAAAAAATTGAAGGTTCGGATCTTAGAAGACGAAGGTAAAAAATGTGGTTAGTCTATATTTATATCATACTTTTCTATGTGCTCTTTATTACTGGGTAATTTTTACTTTTTCTTACCTTAATTATTAGTTCTTTGAACTTTGCCTCCTCCCACCTATCCATTTTTTAAAAGAATGGTTTTTTTCTTTATCACTCATTGTCAATTTAATTATTTTACATATAATATGCCAAAAGAATGACATGATATTTCTTTTTTTTTTTTTTAAATGCCAGTTTATGATGAAGTTTTGTACCTCAAAGTTAAGGGGAAAAAAAGGTAATATTATTTTAAATTTTTTTGTTTTCTAAGAAAAATCCATTTGAGTTTCTAAATTAAAAAACCAATAACAAATTTTGTCATTTCTTTTTTTTTTAATAAAAAAAGCGGTTTAGAAATAACGGTGAAAATGTAAAATTGATCCAAAATTAAAGTTAAAACTTCTAACGAAATAATTTAAAATCTAAGATATTTATGAAATATATGGTGTAGAAATAATTTTTTCGTGTGAGAATCTTTTTTTTAACCTCTTTCAGTTTTCAGTAAAGTTTCAAACTACAAGTTCACATGTGCAACTTTGGTATACATGATAGGAATAATTTGTGACTGAATAAAAATAATATTATCTCGGGACCCAAAAAAATAAGAAACACGAGCTAGGGTTTAATACATGTGAAAATTAAAGCTTTTTGCAATCATGAAGTTTAGGACTCGTAAATGGAATATCATGAAAATGGCTCAATTTAATACAAATTCAATAAGGACACGTAAATAAATATAGCAGAAAATATAACACATAGCAATAAATAATCTTTGCATTGTCTCAACCAAAACTTAAACTAATAAATCCATTACATTAATCAAGTCTTGTTTGGTGATAACAATGTGCTTAGTTTACTAGCTGTAATATAAATTATATAATTGTAAATTTCATTTAGTGTTTGGTAAATAAATATTAAATTGTTGTGTTTTAAATACCGGTTTAAAATGTTATTTTTGTTTTTCCTTTTTTTATAATAAATTAATATGGTATAATTCTTTTTTTTTTTAAATAGATATATTAACTTATAAAAATTTAGGAAATAAATTTTGTTATGTGAGATTGATATAGATAAATAAAATAAATCTTAGTTTTAAAGAATAAAATTTAAATTCTAAAATTGATCACAAAGTGACATATAATTTTAAGAGATCTAAACACTAGTAGATAATTTTAATAGATTTAATCACGATTGATTTTATTGAACATTTTCCTATTCACTTTTAATTGTTTCAAAATCAACTTCAAATCTACCTTAAATTTTGTTACGTTTATTAACAAATAAAGCTTCTAAAATGTAGTACAACTTTCAATTTTTTTTTTTTTTAAAAAAAAACACAAATTAATTAGGTACCCTTTTAAAAAGTTTTAAACAACCCTTTTAAATATGATTTTGAATAATTAAAAGTTTTCTTAGTTCAATGGTAGAAGATCAGAATTACTGGTTTGGAAAATACATTTTTCTGACATATTGGCTAGGCTTGAAAATACATGTTTAAAAAAAAAAAGTTTTCTCTTTTAGAAAACACCTATTACTTTCCTTATTGTTTGTTTTGTTTTGATTTGTTTTTAGATACTTATTATGTTTTTAGTTAATCATATGCTTGAGTAAAATGAGGATAGTTTACAAGTAGTTTTATACTTATGGTAAATTAAATGAGAGGTCCTACTATTATGTTTGGAGTCATGATTATTATATATGATAAGTTCGATTTAATAAAAGATTAATATGGATAAATTTAACTTATTCGATTCATTAGGCATAAAATATGTATTCGTGATCGAAAGTCAATAATCTCCGATCTCACATTACTAAGTTAGAAAAAAAAAATCTCGTTTTAGTTTTTAAAATTCTTCAATATATTTTTGAACGGTGAATTTACAACCAATTTATAAATAACTCAAATAGTTAAAATATTATATTTGTTACCAGAAGATCAGAAGTTTAAATTCCCACTTTCTGATCAATATCTTTTTATTTTTATGGCCATACTTTTTTAAAATTTTCACTATATTATATTATGAAAGTATCTTTGCAGTGGAAGGAAAATGACAAAAAGAAAATAAAATGGTCCAATTAAGGAATGGGTTCTATTTTTTTTTTTAACTCCGATAATTAGCCCGGTCCCCCCACCCGAACCGAGAACAGTACAAAAAAAACTAAAGAATGGGTGTCAAACTCACCCCGCTAGTGGGCGAAGTTTCGTCACAGCTCATTAAGATGTTGACACGTTATCCTCATTCACCTTTCAATATGAACCACCGGTCCACAAACATCGTCACCTACAAAACGCCATCTCAAATCGCGCCTTTTGTATTGTCCGATAAATAAGGGCATCGGCAAAAGTCAAATAGATTTCCTTTTCAGGACCCCTCCCTTCGCCGCCGTAATTTTCCTTATATGGCGGCGCTTCGCCGCCGTCGCACCCAAGAAATCTAGATCGTTCAAAGTTCAAACTCATTTTTTATAATAAATGTTGGTTTGAATCTTATTTTTCTTTGTCAACATATTAGCATAACTCAATTGAATTTCTCATCTCCTATATCAATATACTTTTAAAAAAAATCTCAATTTTCTTTTGGAACTTTTAAATTATTTATTTAGTTCCTAAATATTAGATTTTTTTTTTATCTCAGCATTTATTAATTTTTTTAATATCATCTTATACTTTGTGTTCCATATATTTTTGTTACTTTACTTTCCATTATTTAAGTTTAGTTCAGGGAGATGTAATTTCTTATTTTTCAATATTTTTTAACTTTAGTATTTTAAAAGTAATGAAAATAGGTCCAATAATAACTCTCTTATAAGAAAAGATATTACGTTACGTGAATACAGTTTATTAAGAGGATGTAAAAAAATATTGATTTAATTTGAAAATAAATAAATAATAAATTAATTACATAAACTAATTTTAAGATTTATTAAAAGAGTAAAAACTAAAATGAAATAAATCAGAAATACATGGACTAAAATGACATTTAATTTTTTTTTAACAAAATGGTAATTGTTGTTTTTTTAAATGTAAGTGTGTCTATTAAACTTTAAGGTGGTTTGCCTCTTTTTATTTTTTTTTTTGAATATAGATAACTAGAATATTTAGATGTCAAAAAATATATCTCTGGTATCTTTAAACAACCATATTTGTTTTTGTGAGAATATTTTTACAGATATCTGAAAATATTTTGATAAGTGTATTTGTTTTGTAAGATTTCTACTCGCAATTATTTTAAATTTACATAATGTCCAAAAATACTCTTATGACTATTTATTAGTTTATAATTGATTAAATATAATTTGAAATTATATAATGTACTTCTTTTTATCAATTTGAAATTCTTTTTAAATTAACACACTTTTATATTATTTTTCTCAATAAAATAATATATAAGAATTTTTATAAAATAAATATTAATTTGAATTTGAATTTAAATATATTGTTAAAAAAAATAACAACAACTGTGATATAACTAAAAAAAAAAAAAAGTCATATATACACACATATGTATAAGAAAAAATGAAGGACAAGAGTAAAATGGGGATGTCCTTGGCATCTTAAGGTATTTTTTAACATTGAATTTATAAAGATAAATACACTATGCTCACATCGAAATTTCTTTGATTTGTTTATCAATCTTTGAAGAAATGTTTATAAATTTCAAATCAAAATTAAAAACATAAAAAAAAAAAAAATTAAAGTATTAAATATACTAAAGTTTCATCTAAAATTGAATTGGTAATAAAAGAAGTATCTTTGTTCTATTTAAAATTACTATCAAAGGGGATCTTTCTGGAATTCCATATTACACAAACCAGTTGGCCGAGTAAGTAAAACATCATACGAGACTTTTAGCAAGGAAAAGAAAAACACACTCAAAATTTATAAAAGGCTAAACATGAAACCAGTTGGCCCAATAAAAGCTAAAGAGAGAGCTAGAAATAGAGTAAGCAAATACGAGACGTTTCTCCACAATATATTAATAATAATTATCACGATTCCAAATGTTCTTCACATCAACCAACCATAATATAACTTAATTAATTAAGATATATACATTAGCAGACTTAGTTAAATAGTTCAAATCATATCACTCCATAGTTTATTCAACTAAAAACACAAGTTAACCGTTTCATTTTACTAATACTTTTAAAAAATACGTATTACTTACTCTTAAATCAATATTGAAAAGGCTTGAACATAAAACATTCTTAAACCAACCTACTTTGATGGCTGGTGGGTAACGATAAATTTAATTATACATCATTAACACTCCCTCTCACTTTTGGGCTTGAAATATAGAGAATGTCCAACAAATGGAAATGAATATTAACTGGGGAGGAAACAACATTACAAACCATAAACTCTGATAACATCTTAAATCACTAATTGATCCAAAAACTTAAATCGATAGATGAAGACGAATTTAATTATATATTATCTAACATTTATATTATACTTATTTGTATAATTATTTGAAGTATTTTTTAATTATATCAACATGAGCATAACTCTATGAAATCGGAGGTTTAAATCACATTTGTACTAAACACAATGATTAGTTATGAAAATTTTGAAACTGCACATGCATAGGGTTGGAAAACATTATTTTCTCTTCTAGGAAGATTCTAAAAATTTCATTAGTTAGAATATATTATTTTAACCTCTTTATTTTAGGATTGGTTTGATTTTAGTCTATATATTTTAAATAATTTTCTACATTAATAATCTAATTAAATAGGTTAACTTACAAAAATATCTTAAATCCACAAATTTTTCATAAATCGTCTAATGGATTACAATATTACAAAAATCCATAACACCTCAATAATTTATGATCATTAAAAAAACAAAAAAGAAAATTTTGAAAATATATAAATATGGAAATGGTGTGAATTAAATTGGTTTTTCCCCCCAAAATTGTTTATTTTTCTCACTCCCTCATTTTTTTTCTCTCCCTTGCCCACCACCTACAACACCTGCCTCATTCTCTCTACGTTTAGGTTAAAAAATATAAGAGTTATTTCAAATAATAGTTTATATCCTAATTTATCGTGTTAACATTATTATTATATAATATAAAATATATATTTGTAAAATAATTAAATATACATGTATATATATGACAAATTATGTGAAATATATATCTTAATAAAAACGAGACTATAATTAAAATATGGAATTACTAAATGTATTTGGAATAATCTTTATATATATTTAAAATAAATCTCGTATATATATACATAAAAAACGAAACACCAATAAAAATGAAAATTTGTAACCATGATCATGCACTATATGCTATAGTCGTTTTTTATTATTTGTAATCATAACCATGAATAGATAACCATAATTATTTATTACCTTCATGAAAGTTTAAGGAGTAAAAGTATTTTTAACTTTAACTTTGAATTTTTATCAAATTTGGTTAGATGATGATGATGATGATAATAATAATAAATAAATAAATAAATAATAACAATAATATTAATAATAATTAATATTCACAATCATGACAGGTACGTGACCAATACCTAGTAATTCTGCGTCGGAAGCATTTATTTTTCAACACTCCTTGAACTCTTTTATTGTGGAGTTTTTCCTCTGTGATCATCATTTTGTGTGGTTCTTTTAAAATTTGAATGATTAGAACGACCATCATAAATATAATAATTATTTATTCCTCTACCACAGTCACGACCACGATTATTAACATTCACACCATTTACTTTAGGGAATGATGTTGTTCCAATTGGTTGAGATTCATAGTTTTCATCAATAACTCGTTATTTTGTTTTGCCACAAGAAGATATGAAATTAGTTTAGAATATTGTTTAAAATCTTTCTCCCGATATTGCTGCTACAGGAGCATATTCGAGGCATGAAATGTAGAAAATGTATTCTCTAACATATCAACATCAGTAATTTTTTCTCCATATAACAACAATTTTGAACTGCTTTTAAATAATGCAGAATTGTAATCACTTACTGATTTAAAATCTTGTAACCTTAAATGCATCAACTCATAACGAGCTTTAGGAAGAATAACTGTTTTTTTATGATCATATCTTTCTTTAAAAAAATTTCACAAGATACAAGGATTTTTATTGTAAGATACTCTATTTTTAATCCCTCGTGGAGATGATGACGAAGGAAAATCACAGTTTTTTCTTTGTCCTGATTGGATGTCTTATTTCCATCTTTAATTTTTTCTCCCGTGTTCATATCATCCAGTAGATTTGGGCATTGAGTACCATGACAAATAAATATTGTCATTAATGTCAAGGGTTGCGAATTCTAATTTTATAATGTTCGTCATGACAACACTATCACAAAATATTATATTTGTATTATAAATTTAATATGTACTAAATATGCAAAATAATATTTAATTTGTTAATTACAATAAAGAAAAAAAAATAAACCTACCTTTAGGATCTATCTTCAGTGATGGAAGTGACAGGAGTTCGTGCTAATAACGTGTTGTGAAACTTGGGAGTACAGCGAATATGGAGAAAATATAATAGAATAACATACAAATATAATAACAAATAGATAAATATAATATAATAATAAATAAAATAACTAAACTTATGAAAATTGATAATATGAAATTTTAGTGGAAATAAAATAACTAAACTTATGGAAATTGATAATATGAAATTTTAGTGGAATTTTGAAGTTGATTTCTCACCAAATGTATGTGTTTTTAAGATCCATCAAATGTCACTATTTATAGGTAAAGTGGCAGGTGGAATATTGTTTTATATGGATACAAACCATACATAACTAGGATGCACGTAAACAACAATGAAAATTGATACATGATTTTTAGGATACTAAACAATGAATATCTATTTATTTTTATAATATTTATAATAACCTAAATATATCATTATTCAATAATTCCAATGACTAATCGATAAAAAGAAACCAACGCAAAATTCGAAAATAAATATATATAAAAAAGAAAAAGAAAAAGAAAAAAGGCTTAATATTTAAATAGTAAAAAAAATTAAAAATACACCGAGCTGCGGTATTCAAAAGTTTAGAGGGGCCAATTTACCCTTTATTTATTTGTTTGTTTTTATTTTTACCAAATTCGATGGATAATAACGAAGTTAGCATCACAAGGATATTATAGTAATTTGGTATCAGAAGAAAAATAGCTTCTTCATTATAATTTTTAGAAAAATTGTTTTAAATGACAAAATTATTGAAAATATTTTCAAATATAAAAAAATGTCAAAGTCACTTATAGACACTAATACTAATAGATATATTTATCAGTGTCTAGTAATGTCTATTAGTGATAAATGATAGTAGTCTATGTGATAGTAATTTTGTTATATTTGTAAATATTTTGGTTTATTTCTATATTTGAAAATAGTCCTAACATTATATGGTTTTTAA